>NC_066584.1:249498618-249812993 GCF_024323335.1 Lathyrus oleraceus
TTACCTGATTGATTATAAAATATTGCCTTTGAATATGTGATCTTGGACCCCTCTTTGTTGCCTTACGGTATTACGGTATTACGGTCATGTCCCGCGAATGGGGGAATACACTTAGCAAAGACCCTTCGATTAAATCACCACTTTGTTGCCTTACGGTATTACGATATTACGGTCATGTCCCGCGAATGGGGGAATACACTTAGCAAAACATCTATTAGAAAATCACCACTTGGTATACATTCGTACTAGAATCATTGCCAAGTTATATTTTTCTAAACAGCTTTCAAAATTAAACGAGATAAATACTTTGTATACATTCGTACAAGAATCATTACAAAGTTAAACTCTCTTCTCAAAACATTTTCTAAGCAATTCATAAACACTTTTTCAGCCAAGAAAAACATAAGTGATCCAGCAATTAAGAGCCAATGGATAACCATGGATACAAAGGGTGCTAACACCTTCCCTTTGTATAATGTACCTCCCGAACCCAAAATCTAATTGAGGTCTTTCCTGTTCTTTTCCGCCTTTCCTTATTGGATAAAAGAAAAGTTGGTGGCGACTCTTGCTATCCGCGACATTTGCTTTCCAAAGCAAAAACACACCAAAAGTCAGTTCACCGTATGACAGAACTGGCGACTCTGCTGGGGACAATAAAAAGAGAGGTTGCCTTTAAAAAAAAAAACAAGATCACTTATTTGAATTGTCTAATTTACTTTTAAGGGATTGCTTGGGTATTTTATGCTTGAGTGAAAGATCCTACACCCGGATCTAGTGTACCTTAGGTAAGTAGCAAGAGATCATCGCGACTATCTGACGTATACTGGAATGGTTAAAATGATGGCTACGGTTAATGTGACGCTTTGGATGTCCTGATGTTCCTCATGTTTACTAGAGGAGAAATTTGGCGTCTGCGTGGTGTCATCAAAGCATTAACCAGACCTTTAGAACCCTAATTGACTCATCCTGGCCATTAGAAAGTAGTGAGATAACTGACTTCGGTTCCGACTGGGGTTGGTTGAGACTCGATACTACACTCTTTGAGATTGGACTTTAGGGAAGCTTTGGTCAACCACTTGGTGTTGCACTGAAGTGGGCTTAAAGGAAGGTCAATGATTGGAGATCCTTTTAGAACCCGGTTACTATTCTAGGACTGGTTGAACCAACCAGACTTCAGTGGGGAGGGTACTTACCTATGGAACTCATGCAAGCCTTAAAACCTAGGAATGATTGTTGTGTGACTTGCTTGTGTTTGTTACTTACATAACAACATAACATCATAACATCATAACATCATAACATCATAACATTGTACTAACCATTTCAAGGACTTAGGGATTTAACTTTGCTTTGTAACAGGGCTATGGCTTCCAGGAAAACTATCCGGATCAATCTTGTAGCGATTTCTCCTCAACTCAAGAATTTAGTGTCAGAACTTCCCGATCATGCTCAGTTTATCAAGAAACATGGTTCTCTCCTCAATTTAGTCACCACCGGTTTCAAGGAAGATATGATGAGAATCCTATTCCAGTTCTTCGATCCTAAACATCATTGCTTCACTTTCCCAGATTATCAGTTGGTGCCCACATTAGAAGAATTCTCCAGGCTGCTTGGGATACCTATCCTTGATCAAACACCTTTCAGTGGTTTAGAAAAGATTCCGAAGTCTGAAGAAGTTGCCGCGGCTTTACACATGACAAAATCCGATATTGAAACTAATTGGGTGACAAGAAGTGGAGTTAAGGGTTTACTTGCCAAATTTCTGATAAATAAGGCCCGAGAATTCTTAAAGGTTATGGATGTCCATGCTTTCGAAGATGTCCTAGCATTACTAATCTATGGTTTGGTGTTATTTCCTAATCCATACCAATTCATAGACATGAATGCTATTAAGATATTTCTCACTCATAACCCTGTACCTACCTTGCTTGGAGACATTTTGCATTCCCTTCACACCTGTACTATGAAGAGACAAGGGACTCTCATGTGTTGCATACCTTTATTGTCTAGGTGGTTTATTTCGCACCTTCCTCAATCAGTCTTGAAGAATGAGCAAAATCTGAAATGGTCTCAAAGGATAATGTCGCTCTCCCATTCAGACATCCGTTGGTGTCCTCACCTCGAAGAAAATGTTATCATCATTGACCGTTGCGGAGAATTCTCTAACATACCACTCCTGGGGATAAGAGGAGGTATTACTTATAACCCAGCTTTAGCCCTACGTTAGTTTGGTTATGCTCGAAGAGATGGTCCACATGAGATAATTATCCAAGGCACTGTGTTTGACTATGACAATGACTCTCAAGGTCTCCGTCAAAGGTTTGTACGAGCTTGGGGCATGGTGAAAAGAAGTACTTTAGGACAGAAAAACTCTATTCCCATGGAGCCTTATCTCAGATGGGTACGCGCAAGAGCTCGTGAACTTGTCATGCCATATCTTGCGGTCGGACCACTGATTGTTGAACAAGGAGCTGAAGGAGGTACTCCTCAGATCATTCATTATCCAGATATGCCTACCAATGTTAAGGAATTGAAGAGATCCTGGATCCAGTTGAGAGAGGAAAGGGATACTTTTGAAGCCCAGTTTTGTGCTGAAAGGAAGAAAGTGTTAGAGCTCACCAGCCAGCTTAATAAGGAACGAAGACTCAATGCATATCTTCGCCCAAAAAGAAGTCGTCCCTGGGAGACTTGAGCTTTCATTGTATTTTATTATTTTGTTGTAATAAATATGGATTAAAACAATTATCAATAAAAGTTTCTCTCTTTTTGGTGGTTTACGCAAAGTTAAATTCCAAAAGTCCTTGAAAACATTTCATACATTGCATAGCATAACATAACATTGCATAAACAGGTATTCTAAAAGATCAATATTCTCACGGTCTTCCTTCTAAACATAACAAATGGCCCTCGAACAAACTGTCAAGGATCTCCAGGCTCAGAATGCTCAATTCCAGGAGATGATCTTGAGCTTATCCAAGGGGCAGGAAGAACTGAAGGCTCTTTTGCTCGAGAAGAAGAAAGACAAGAAAGCTGTGGGTTACATTAACCCGGGAAGAAGGCTTAAAGGACAGGCCGCGGGAGTCAAGATTAGAATTCTGAAGGATCAAGAAGAGGAGACAGAGAATGATTCAGCAGAGGAGAATGTTGACCTCTTCAACCCTGAGGATGACGATGAAGATTATGAGAACGAACAGTACTCTCCAAGAGATGGCAAGTACAAGTTGCTGGAAGAACGTATGTTAGCTATGGAGAGTCAGAAGGCGCCCGGTCTGGATTTCGAAAGCTTGGGTCTGGTCTCCGATGTGGCTATTCCGCGCAAATTCAAGGTCCCCGCTTTCACTAAGTACGATGGTGCGTCTTGTCCTCAGATGCATCTGAGAGCTTATGTGAGAAAGATTCAGCCGTATACCACTGATAGGAAGCTATGGATCCATTTTTTCCAAGAGAGTCTGTCTGGCACACAGTTAGAATGGTACTATCAGCTCAAGAGCTCTAACATCCGCACCTGGACTGATTTAGCAACAGCTTTCTACAAGCATTACCAGTATAATTCTGAATTGGCACCTACTCGGCTACAGTTGCGGAATATGACTATGGGATCTAAAGAAGGCTTCAAAGAATATGCTCAAAAATGGAGAGATTTGGCTGGCAGAGTCAAACCCCCTATGACTGATCGAGAATTAGTGGACATGTTCATGAGTACGCTGACTGGCCCATTCTACAGCCATTTACTGGGAAGTTCTTCATCGGGTTTCACTGAACTTATATTGACAGGTGAACGTGTTGAAAGCGGCATTCGAAGTGGAAAGATACAGGCGGCTACCTCTACAAGCACCAAAAGGTCCTATCAGGGGAGGAACGAATCAAATGCTGTGTACAGTCAAAGGAGTCGTAACAAGAAAAATCGTGACCATACCATTGGAGCAGTTACGATTGCAGCGCCGCCAGCTCAAAACTTCCAGCACAGACAAGACAGGCCAAGAAGGCAGTTTACCAAGATCAATATGACTTTAGCACAAGCACTGCAGGGTATGCTAAAAGCAAATTTGATTACTCTTAGAGATCCTCCTACGAATCCCAACACTACTTCTCCTCATTATAATCCCAATGCCAGGTGTACATATCACTCCGATAGCCCCGGGCATGATACAAACGATTGTTGGGCGTTGAAGAATAAGATTCAGGATATGATCGACGCTGGAGAAATTGAATTTGATCCTCCAGAGACTCCTAATGTCATCACTGCACCTATGCCTAACCATGACAAGACTGTTAATGCTGTGGATGACAATTCTCACATTTCTAATGTAGCTGATTTAACATCTCCTCTCCTGACCATCAAGGAGAATTTATTGCAAACTGGTTTATTTCCAGGTTGTGCTGAAAGTTGCGATCTCTGTATACTCCGACCCAATGATTGCTTGAAGTTGAGAAATGGTATTCAACGGCTGATGGATGATCGTACAATTCTCTTTGAAAGGATTCCTAAGGTGGAAAACCTTGTTGAAGAAATATCTGTGATTGCTAGGTCCAAGGTTCCAGTGAGGATTACCGCTACCAGGGCGCCTGTGAAGATTATTGCTGAGCCCAAGGTAGCTCCCCTAATCATTACTGCACCTGGCCCGGTACCGTATTCCTCGAGCAAAGCCATTCCGTGGAATTATGGAGGTGATGTTTACATCCATGGCGTAAAGCAAGTTGATAATTCTGCTAATTCTGCTGGCATTGTTGGGACTAGTAAAATTACTCGAAGTGGAAGGATCTTCTCTCCAGAAATCTCACCTCCCGCCTCTGAAACTCTAGGAAAGGAACCAGTCAACCCTTCTCAGTCAGAGACACCGGTCGAAGTTACTGCCGAAGAGGTTGCCAAGCAGGAAATGGAAGAAGTGCTGAAAATCATCCGCAAGAGTGATTTTGATGTGGTAGAACAGTTGGGGCATACCCCGTCCAAGATCTCGATGTTATCCTTGTTGTTATCTTTCGAATCTCATGCCAATGCATTGATAAAATTCTTGAAGACCGCTCATGTACCTCAGGAGACATCTGTCGATCAGTTCGAAAATTATGTTGCTCACTTGGCTGTTGACAATGGCCTAGGCTTTTCCGATGCTGACCTGACACCAGCAAGAAAGAATCATAACAAAGCTCTGCATATCTCCATTGAGTGTAAGGGGATCACTTTGTCTCATGTGTTGATCGATAATGGCTCTTCTTTGAACGTGCTACCGAAAGCTGTGCTCGATAAACTTGACTGTAAAAGCATCGAACTGAAACCTAGTGACGTTGTGGTACGTGCTTACGATGGTGCGAAGAGTGTTGTCCATGGTGAAGTAGTTCTCCCTATCAAGATAGGACCTCAAGTCTTCAACACTACCTTTCACGTAATGAATATTCGTCCTGCCTATTCCTGCTTGATGGGACGCCCTTGGATTCATGGGGCAAGTGTTGTAGCTTCGTCTCTCCATCAAAAGCTGAGGTATCCAATAGAGGGTAAGATCGTCACTGTGTGTGGGGAAGAAGAGTATATTGTCAGTAGTGTGCATACCTTCAGATACGTCGAGATGGATGGTGAATTCTTCGAGACTCCTTCTCAGTCATTTGAAGTAATTCCTCCGACCAGTCCTGTCCTTAAGCCAACTTCCTGTGTGCCCAAGGTTATTCGTGCTCCTCCTGCTATGATTTCTCTGAAAGATGCCCAAGCCGTGGTTGAAGATGGTGGTTGTACTGGCTGGGGTCCACTGATTGATGTACCGTACAAGTCTGATAGATTTGGCCTGGGATTTAGCTCTGAGAGGATAGTCAAGGATCAGATTAATGCTGTAGAAGATGCCGACAGCGATTGCGACTTGGATAGCTGGATTTTCCCAACAATTGGTGACAGACTCAATAATTGGAAGGCTGAAGACACTATCCCGATTTCCTTTAGTCAGGAGTAATTATTATTGCCTATTTTAGTGTTGCAATTTTTAATTTTACAATTGAACTTCTCAAAGCATTGTGTCTATGCCCGGGGCACAATAGCTAATTTGTTAAGGGTTGTGTCATTTTCATAAGCATATTCATATTCAATAAATCAAGGGACTTTTTTGCATTCAAATATTGCGCTCTTTATCTTTCCTGTCATCTTCCAAACAAGCTATGTTTTCTTACACACACTCACGTAACAAATTGCAGATTCATACCCACTATGGATCCTGTTGATAATAGTTCTACTACTGTTCATTATGACTTTGAAAATCCGATCTACCAAGCCGAGGATGGAAGTGAGGAAGATTGTGAAGTACCTGGAGAACTTGCCAGACTGTTACTGCAAGAAGAAAAGACTATACAGCCGCACGAGGAGTCAGTTGAAACTGTAAATTTGGGTACCGAAGTAGACAAGAAAGAAGTCAAAATAGGAGCAGGCTTGGAAAACAGTGTCAAAGGAAGATTGATTCAGATGTTACAGGACTATGTAGAGATTTTTGCTTGGTCTTATGAAGACATGCCAGGACTGGATACTGATATAGTAGTGCATCGTCTGCCCATGAAGGAAGATTGTCGTCCTGTTAAGCAAAAGGTTCGTCGCATGCGTCCTGAAATGTCTGAGAAAATCAAAGCTGAGGTTATGAAACAATTTGATGCAGGTTTTCTGGCTGTTACTTCTTATCCTCAATGGGTTGCTAATGTGGTACCAGTGCCAAAGAAGGATGGTAAGGTGCGAATGTGTGTAGATTACAGAGATTTGAATAAAGCGAGTCCCAAAGACGACTTTCCACTTCCGCACATTGATGTTCTGGTAGATAACACCGCTCAACACAAGGTATTCTCAGGTTATAACCAGATTAAGATGGCGCCTGAGGACATGGAGAAAACTACGTTTGTGACGCAATGGGGCACTTTCTGTTACAAAGTAATGCCATTCGGTCTAAAGAATGCAGGGGCAACATACCAGCGTGCTATGGTGGCGTTGTTCCATGATATGATCCATCATGAGATAGAGGTATATGTGGATGACATGATAGCCAGATCTCACACCGAAGAAGAACATCTCGATCATTTATACAAACTGTTTGAGAGGTTGAAGAGGTACAAGTTGAGATTGAACCCGAACAAATGCACCTTCGGAGTAAGATCCGGTAAACTCTTGGGCTTTATTGTCAGTGGTAAAGGAATTGAGGTTGACCCGGCTAAGGTGAGAGCTATTCAAGAAATGCCAGTTCCCCATACAGATAAAGAAGTCAGAGGTTTCTTGGGACGCTTAAATTACATTGCCCGATTTATCTCCCATTTGACTGCTACCTGCAAACCCCTCTTCAAATTACTGAGGAAAAATCAAGAGATGATATGGAATGATGAATGTCAAGTAGCTTTTGACAAAATCAAGAAGTATCTCCAAGAACCTCCAATTCTGATGCCACCAGTTGAAGGAAGACCTCTAATCATGTATTTGACTGTGTTAGAAAATTCAATGGGTTGTGTGTTGGGACAACATGACGAGTCTGGTCGAAAAGAGCATGCCATATACTACCTTAGCAAAAAATTTACCGACTCTGAAACAAGATACTCATTGCTCGAGAAAACTTGCTGTGCTTTGGCCTAGGCTGCTGGCCGACTAAGACAGTATATGTTGAATCACACCACTTTATTGATTTCTAAGATGGATCCTATCAAATACATATTCGAGAAACCTTCCCTCTCCGGAAGAATAGCAAGATGGCAGATGATTTTAACAGAGTATGATATCCAGTATACTACCCGGAAAGCAATCAAAGGAAGCGTGCTAGCTGATCATTTGGCTCATCAAGCGGTGGATGATTACCAATCTATGAATTTTGAGTTCCCAGATGAGGATGTCATGCTTGTCACTGATTATGAAGAACCTGGACCGGATGAAGGACCCGAAATGGGATCCCGATGGACTATGGTTTTTGACGGATCTTCTAATGCGTTGGGCAACGGTGTTGGTGTTGTAATCATCTCTCCCAAGGGTTGTCGTACGCCTTTCACTGCTAGACTATGTTTTGATTGTACCAATAATATGGCTGAGTATGAAGCATGTATTTTGGGACTCAGAGCTGCTATAGACCTAAGAATCAAGTTTTTGAGTGTGTACGGAGACTCAACATTAGTAATCAGTCAGATCAAAGGAGAATGGGACACTAAACATCCGAATCTCATCCCTTATGGAGAGCAGGTGTTGACATTAATCCCATACTTCGAAGAGATTACATTTGAACATATTCCACGAGAAGAGAATCAGTTGGCGGACGCATTGGCTACCATGTCGTCCATGTTTAGAGTCAGATGGGACAGTGAAGCTCCCATGATCACCATTGAACGATTAGATGAACCAGCATATTGTTATGAACTTAATACTAAGGGAGTAGAGGAGAAACCTTGGTTCCACGAAGTGAAAAGATATTTAGAAACTCAGGAATACCCTGAAGGGGCATCCATCAATGACAGAAAATTTCTGAGGAAGTTCTCTGCTAAATTCTTTTTGAGTAACGGAGTATTATACAAACGTAATCATGATTCGACTTTGCTTCGTTGTGTGGATAAAAAGGAAGCAGAAAAGATTATGGAAGACCTGCATGACGGTATTTTTGGGACCCATTCTAGTGGACATACGATGGCCAAGAAGATTCTGAGATCAGGGTATTATTGGTCTACCATGGAAGCTGATTGTCACCATCACTCCAGAACCTGTCACAAGTGCCAGATCTATGCGGATAAAGTACATGTGCCTCCTGCTCCATTAAACGTTTTGACAGCTCCTTGGCCCTTTGCAATGTGGGGCATTGATATGATTGGAGAAATTAAACCTACTGCTTCTAACGGACATCGTTTCATTCTTGTTTCTATTGATTACTTTACAAAGTGGGTAGAGGCAGCCTCATTTGCTTCTGTTACCAAGAATGTGGTGGCGCCGTTCATCAAGAATAGTCTTATTTGTCGATATGGCATCCCTGAAAGAGTTATCACGGACAATGGCACCAATTTGAACAACAAAATGATTACTGAACTCTGCACGCAGTTCAAAATAAAACACCATAACTCTTCTCCGTACCGGCCAAAGATGAACGGCGCCGTGGAGGCTGCTAATAAGAATATCAAGAAGATCATACAAAAGATGACAGTAACATACAAAGACTGGCATGAGATGTTACCCTTTGCTCTTCATGGTTATCGCACTTCAGTACACACTTCGACAGGGGCAACTCCTTTCTCTTTAGTCTACGAAATGGAAGCCGTTTTACCAGTGGAAGTCCAGATTCCCTCTCTAAGAATTATGAAAGATGCGGGCTTAGATGAAGATGAATGGATTCAGACTCGACTCGATCAGATAAATTTGATTGATGAGAAGAGACTTGCGGCTGTTTGTCACGGACAGATATATCAGAAGCGCATGACCCAGGCATTTAATAAGAAAGTCAAGAGACAGGTGTACCAAATTGGCGACTTGGTGGTGAAGCGTATCATTCTACCACAAAGTGACCCTAGGGGCAAATGGACTCCCACATACGAAGGGCCATTTGTAGTTAAGACGGTATTCTCTGGTGGAGCCATGATACTTGCTACAATGGATGGTGAAGACTTCCCACATCCCGTGAACGCAGACATAGTTAAAAAATACTACGCATAAAAGAGACCCGCTAGGTCGACGTATCTAGGCAAAAGTAAGGGCATCCCGGCGAACCAAAAGGGTTCGGGCAAAAATTAGGGATAAACATATAAAAATGCACACCCGGCAAGTCGAAAACCTGAAAAGGCGACTTGGGCAAAAAAGGGTATCCTGGTGGACTGAAAACCTGAAAAGGCGGTCCAGGCAAAAATTAGGGATTAAAGCGTATGACTATGTCCCGTTCTCGGTCAGCTTCACCCAAGTCAAAGGGACTGAACAAGCCAATCACTTCTATCCGACAGCAGGAGATGAGAGGCTTGAAGACATAATGACAGTCGTGGAATTAAAATCAATAGGACTTTTTCTGCATAGCTTTCTCTTTATTTTCTTGACAATTTCCTCTTACTAGGATTTCTGTCTCCTTGTACACAAATCGCCTGTTTATGGGCCCTCTTTCAAAATCAATACAGTTTTATTTCGAAAATGCTGTTGTTTTACTTCCTCTATTTTGTTTGCGTAAACGTCCCTTGATTTAATTCGAATTAATATATGCATTTGAATATGACTGCTGCTTACCAAAAATACATGCATAAAATAGCAATAACAGTTACTAAAAGACTTTAGGGTCGAGGATAAGGTCTAACCATGCTTTCCAACAAGTCCGGTTACAAATCCTGTTCCCCAGCAAAAAACCAGTTATTCCCCAGAAGAAACGGGCATCACCAGACAGACTGGTCATCTCTCCCATCCCCAGCCAGGCTCTGTCGAATACTTCTATCATCAGACAAAAATCAAGTATCCCTGGCTAAGAAAGGGTCATCAGTACGAATATCTCCAATCAGAATATGGAGATTTATTGTCCCTAGTGGAGTCCCCTGGAAGAACTTGTCAGACGCATAATTCATTCATTACATCATGTCACAGCATACGCATGCATACATTGTTCGCATTTATTTTCAGAAGCATAAAAACATCTCATGCATCATGACAGGGCATAAAGCTAACTTTATTTTTCAGGTTAATTATCCTCCTGATACAGTCAAAATAAAGGTTCATTCAGACAGACACCCTCATCGGTTACATTCGAGATTCAGATACATCTTTTTCGACAAGCACTCTGATATTCGCCTAATGGTGGCATCTTTAAGCCCATCCCAGACATTTACTGCAAATACAACATATACAAATGTTGTCAGATATAGCCTAACGTACGGTTCATTCTGATTCAGCCTAACGTATGGTTCCTCCAACTGTTCCAATACAGTCTAGCGTACGACCCGTTTGGATGTTCATCCCCTCAGATACGATCTAGTGTATGATCCATTCTGATCTTTATTCCTCCGATACTACCTAGTGTACGATACATTCTGAAACGTGGTCTAGCGTACGACTACCCTTTCATCCTCAGATACAGCCTAATGGACGGCTCATTCTGCAACTCAAACACGATCTGGCGTACGATCCATTTTGATCATTCATCCCCAGTGAAGTCACCCGCCTAATAGACAACTCATTCTGCTATTCAGATACGATCTAGCGTATGGTCCATTCTGATCCTTTATTCCCAGCAGCGTATGACACACTCTGACTCCCCAGCGAAGTCGACAGCCTAATGGATGACTCACTATACGGTCTAGCGTACGACCCGGTGTGGCACCCATGTCTTCAGATATCGTCTAATGTACGACGCACTCTGAAGCTCTCATCATCAAACCTTCTGGATGGCATCTCTAAGTCGATCTCCATCAAGACTATTTAACAAGTGCAAATTTTTGGGGCATTCTAAGTGTTCAATAATCTTCCACCTCCAGACCACGAATATAGCGTACATACCATTCTAACTCTCTCGGTTCAAGAATATTGAACAGGGGCAGCTGTCATACCCCAAAATTTGCCCGTTAATATTACAAGGCATTTTTCAAGGCACTCCAACTTATTTTTCAAGACATTGATCTTAAGGGAACAAAGACCCAGCACACAGGTGGCCAAATCCAGAAGATGGCCTAAACTGGCTTGCTCGCTAGGCGAGCAAATCCTTCGCCTAGCGAACCCTTCGCTACACCACTCGCCTAGCGAAGCGTGCGAATACCAGAAATTTTGGGCTTCATTCTGAGCCCATTAGGTCACAAAAAGCATTATAAATACCAGCACTTCAGTCAGGAAAAGGGATCGAACGAAAACGGAGGAGAAAGGCAAACACCCACAGACAGCAAACCCTGGAGGCTAACCCAGAGAATTCAGAGCAACCCTAAAGGAAACCCTGAAGGAAAACTCATCTGCACAAAGGTTACCTCCGCCCAACTCAATCCGGCGCCAACCCTAAGAGTGATCTGCCAATTCAAGGTTGCAATTCAATTGCAAACAGGTTTGCATTACTATTACCGCTTTATGTTCTTAATTTGCATATGGCATTATGGTTGAATTTATAAAAATATCTTAAGTTTTGCATGTGAATTTAAGTATGTATGAATATCTTGGATGTTTAACCATGTAATCTCTGTAATGAATGCCATAGGGTGTGAAGCTTGCTGAAATTGTACTGTTATCAAAACCAGAACCCGCAGCCGCTCGCTAGCACATCGCTAAGCGAGCATGTAGCGAGTATTCGCTAAGCCTTCGCTAGGCGAGGCAGGAGCGAACGTGACAGTCGCTGACTTTTCTGTTCTGATTTTTGCTCATCTGACATGTTTTATCATAGCCATGCATTGTTTACCTGATCCTATCACTGTTGTGATTTCTTTTGTGGTTTAATTCTCGATTGCACCCTAATTTGGTATTCTGACCTGTTTGCTGAATTTTTTAAGGGTTCACATACTCCCGGAAAAGGTAGCTTGCTAGGTATTCCACTTTATTTGTGGGATACCCTTGTGGGGATTCATCCTAATTACTTAATTGATTTTAATTGGAGATTCATCCTAATTACCTGATTGATTATAAAATATTGCCTTTGAATATGTGATCTTGGACCCCTCTTTGTTGCCTTACGGTATTACGGTATTACGGTATTACGGTCATGTCCCGCGAATGGGGGAATACACTTAGCAAAGACCCTTCGATTAAATCATCATGTCCCAATAAAATAAATCATAGTCCCTCGGATGTTGCCTTCGAATATATGATTTTGTCCCTCGATGCCCCTTCGGTGTAGCCTACGGTTAAATGATGATCGTCCCTTCGAGTGCTAAGGTATCCTTGCAAATGTTGCCTTCATTGACCAATCGATGACCCTACGATGACCCTTTATATCCAAAGGATAGAACTACTTACTTCTCAATAGTAAGGATATTTTTACCCTCATAAGGATAGGAAATGCCCATAAAGACCTTGGGTAGGTATAACTCTTAAATGCTGAATCACAATTTAAAAATACTTTTCACGTTTCATATTTTGCAAAACATCTATTAGAAAATCACCACTTGGTATACATTCGTACTAGAATCATTGCCAAGTTATATTTTTCTAAACAACTTTCAAAATTAAACGAGATAAATACTTTGTATACATTCGTACAAGAATCATTACAAAGTTAAACTCTCTTCTCAAAACATTTTCTAAGCAATTCATAAACACTTTTTCAGCCAAGAAAAACATAAGTGATCCAGCAATTAAGAGCCCATGGATAACCATGGATACAAAGGGTGCTAACACCTTCCCTTTGTATAATGTACCTCCCGAATCCAAAATCTAATTGAGGTCTTTCCTGTTCTTTTCCGCCTTTCCTTATTGGATAAAAGAAAAGTCGGTGGCGACTCTTGCTATCCGCGACATTTTCTTTCCAAAGCAAAAACACACCAAAAGTCAGTTCACCGTATGACACCATGAACCGGACCAACTTCATCATCCCAGATAAATAGGTCATAATTTTTCATACTCTACAAACTACATAAAAAATATGAATGAGTTTAATATAGGGAAAAATGAAGAAAAATATTAAAAAAAATTCTTACCCCAGCATTTCGACATCTCCATAATTTTCTATTGGGGTTTTCGATTGTGTTTGTGACCCACATCTCCATTGCTTGATCACATCTGCATTTGGGTAAACTCAATCTACTTGAGTTTCCAATTGATGGTGTTTAACTTTCACCCATTTTTTCAAACCCTAATTCCTAAAATGAATGAAACTTGTAATAGGGAATAAACGAGAATGAAATGATGTGCAAAATAAATGGAGAAGATGGAGAAGCAAACGATAGAAGAAGAACACGATGAAGAAGCAAAACGAGATAGAAGTTTAAGAAGATTAAGAAGCAATAAAGCACAGTAGAAAACGACGAAGAAGAAAACGATGGAAGCTAATTACATGTTGACATGTCAACTTAAATAAAGAAAAAATTAAATAAAAAGTCACCTAAACGGCCAACTCAACCATATGAAAATTCCTTGTCCTACTGATCAACAAAGAGGCAAAATAAACAAAAATTTTACATTACAAAAGTGAATATACATTTTTTTACAAGGAATAAACTAAATATCTCTCACTTTGCAGAGGATATTGTATATTTAACCCTTAAAATTATTAATAACTTTTAAAAGAAAAAGTCTTCCAAATTTTTATAAAAATTTGGTGGCACTTACACTATGTGGTTTTTTTACAAAAATAACCCACTTTTTAAAGGAAATTCCCAAAATACCCCTGGTTTCAAAAAAAATCCCAAAATACCCCACTTTTAGGAGGAGTCTCCAATTGAATTGGCGACTCCTCTTAAAACTTGAATGGAGGCGCCAATTGGATTGGCTAGGGCAGGTGCCCTAGCCAATCCAATTGGCGCCCCTGTGTAGGTTTTAAGAGGAGTCGCCAATTCAATTAGAGACTCCTCCTAAAATGCATTTTTTGTCCTATAAATAGATGTGTTGTGTGACTAATTGTTCCACATCTCATATAATCATTTGGCTATCATGTTTGGTGTTCGTCGCCGATACAGAAAGGTGATTTATGCGAGAGACAAACCTCAAATGCTGATGCTGTTTTGGAACATCACCACGTTCGATCAACTGAACAGGGAGCTGGTTCGTTGGTTAGATGGGAAAATACCAGAAGGGGAAAAATCAGAAGTATTGAGAGACTTGACAGTATCTTTGGTTGGGTGCGAATGAAGACTGATAAGGATGCTAGGGAAATGATGGTCGAGATGACATCAATTTGATTGTTGTAATTAGTTAGAAATATTAATGTTTTCATATGTTTTATATTGATGTTTGTTGTGAACCTCGTTGTAACAAGAACTTAATGATATATAATTATTGAATGTTACAGAAATACAATGTTACAAAAAGCTTAAGACCTAGATGATGCTCCTCGATTGGGACAGTTGTTCTTGTTGTGTCCTGGTTGACGACAGATACTACATAATCTTATCATTTTATTTGTGGAATCCATCTCTGTTCTTATACGTGTGCTGTTTGGCCTTCCTTTCTTCTTTCTACGCATCTCATCATTGTGCCAAACAATATCACCTTCATATGGAGGCCAGTAATCCTCAATTGGTAGTATTGAGAAGATTTGAGTATATACATTCATTATGGTGTTGGCCTTGTACACATCAGATAAATGGTTGTAAGCGTCTTGACGAGTATAAGCGCATGATGCTATGACATGGGAGCAAGGTACGCGGAAGGCCTGGAATTTTCCACAATCGCACCAACTTCTGTTTATTCTAACAGCGTAGGCTAAATTTGGTCTCCCCTCGTTGTGGTCCATTGTTTCCTGGACGCTGAAATTTTGTCTATGAAGGTCAAAGATTGTTACAACGTGTGTGCTAGCTTTGATGCTCTCCTCTTTCATGACCTTCATGCAACACTCACTGAATACTTGCCCAGACATTAACACTGCACTCCATCTTTCACCTCTGGTTGCGAACATAGAAGCCAACCTATAATAGGTTGATCTTACCAAGGCGGTTATCGGCAGATTTCGAATTCCCTTGAAAACCCCGTTCATGCATTCCACAATGTTTGTTGTCATGTGGCCCCATCGACAACCTCTGTCAAATGCCCTTGTCCACTGCTCTACTGGTATGTTATTTATTTATCTCCTTGCGTCTTCATTAGAAAGTCTAATTTCATCACGATAATATTGAAATGACGGTTGAGTTAAAGCATACCCAGCATTCACCACCTTCTTGCGAAGATTCTTATCTTTTATAGCACGCATGAAGTTTTGTGCAATGTGTCTGATACAGTAGACATGTGTAGAAGGAGGATCATGCCATCCGTTGTCATGGTTGTTGTAGGCACTCTCAATGGCAACATGTCTATCAGAAATCAAATAGAGATTGGCTTGTGGAGCCACATGCGTTCTGAGATGTCGAAGAAAGAAACCCCATCCACCAGCCGTTTCACCTTCAACAAGAGCAAAGGCAATGGAAAAGACATTGTTGTTACCGTCTTGTGCAACCTCCATGAGCAAAGTACCCTTGTATTTTCCGTATAACCAAGTGCCATCAATTTGAATAATAGGTTTGCAGAATGCGAAACCTTTGATGCACAGGTCAAATGCCCAAAAGAGACGGTGAAATATTCTATTACTTGTAGCACAGGTTCCGTCTGGAATCATCGCTGGCACTGTCTTCATAATTGCCACAGTTCCTGGGACATATGTTTTTAGTGCCCATAAAAACCGTGGCAGTCCAGGCTTTCTTGTAAGATGGAGTATAATTATATGTTGTTCTGATATGGGATATAATTATACTCACCTTCACTGATGGGTCTTTATTAACCAACGGCAGAATGTCTAGACATATCAAAGATGTGCTTAGCTTACGGTGATCTTGTACAACGTTCGTTGCAATGCAACTGTGCGGTGGGTCTATTGAAGCGATCTCCCAAGAGTCGTTTTTCTTCTTGTAAGACGCAGCCAAACGAAACTTACAAAGCATGTTACGACATTCGATAACATACCTTCTAGAATCAGTGTGTTTCACTGTAAAGTCAACAAAGTTGTTCATGTCGAATTTTTTGATTGCCAGAAGATATTCTTCTTTGGTACGAAACATGTCTCCCACCTTTAATTTGCCTTATGATCTCGGATACGGATTTTAGAAAACACTGTTGGATGTTTCATCGTCATGAAGATCCATATTTGTCATATGTTGAGGCGGATTGTAGACATGACTAGGAGGTATTGGTGGTGGTTGATCATCATCTTCATCGTCATTGTTCAGCATGTGATCAACCTGTATCTCGGTCTCCTCTTCTTCTTCATCAACGACATCCACTTCTGCCTCTGCTTCTGGGTTGACGTCATCTGACCATTGTCGATCATCTTCACCAGATTCATCCTGACCGGTTAATTGAGATTGTTGAGATGATATACATGGTTGAAGAGTAATGTATAATTCAATACAGTTGCAGCCTGAATGTTCATGACTAACAAACATGTATTCAACATCTTCATCGTCTCGTACCTTAAGGGGGAAATACTTGTATTTTTACCATTCTAAAAAAATATTGGATTTTGATATATGATCTTTGACACAATACCTGATCCTATAAAGGATTGTATTCTTTTTTTCAAATGCAAGAAGGTTGGATTTCTCTTGATCATGATTCTAATGGTATCAGTGTTTCGAAAACAAAAACCATGTAGCTCATACTCATATGTTTCACCGTTGCAATGAACGTTGACACTGTATAATGATGAAGATGACATTGTGCAGATGAAAACTATTTTCTTACTGCAGATGAATGTGAGTGAAGTGTCTTGGATGTTGATAGTAAGACACTTAAATAGATGAGTGAAGTGTCTCACATGCTAGCTAGTTCGGAGTGATGTGTCGGATATGCAAGCTAGTCCGAAATGACGTGTCGGACATGCAAGATACTCTAAGATGATGTGTCAATCATGCAAGCCATCAAGAAGTGACTTGTTCAGCATGCAAGAGACAAGACAGCCACATGTCAGACATGCAGACACACACTCCAAATGGATTGGCGCCTCCACTTATTCCTTGCACATGGTCGCCAATTCAAGTGGAGACACCATGCATTCAGACCTCGAAACCAAGCAATCAGACCTAGGTCTTGCATGCATATCCCTATGGAGGCGCCAATTTGAATGGCGACCCCTCTTAAAGGTTGTACATGGTCGCCATTTCAAATGGAGATACCATGCAAGCACAACTTTTCATGCTCCCATCCATTTGCCTATAAATACATCCACTCCATCAACACTTCTTCCACACAATCACTCTCACTACTTCTTCTACAATACTTCTTATACAATTTCATCTGCAACAACTTCTTGTAGTTTCATCTACACCAACCCCCCGACAAAATGTCTATCCTCACAATGGGCGAAGCACATAGAGGAATGGTTGCAAACATCGCAACATATGTAAGTTTTTTCTTTTGTTAACTTTTTATCTTTCATCTTCACCAACCCCATTTTATTTTGACAACCAACTTAGTCAAGTTTTTTATTCTTTCTTTTATAGGATGTATCAAGGTTCCGAACTCGGGTCCATGAATATGTCCATATGGACCCGATGATTCAACCTTATGTTGAACTCGCCGGTTTTGGTCATATTAGCAAGATTTTGTCTTGGTCCATAGATAACAAATTCATTCTAGCCTTATGCGAAAGATGGAGACCAGAGACACACACATTTTGGTTCCCAACCGGTGAGTGTACCGTGACGTTAGAAGACGTCTACATGCTTTTAGGACTACCCATTGAAGGTAAGGCTGGTAATGGTAAGACCAACTATGCAAATTCAATTTGCATGGAGCTCTTAGACACTGATTTGTTAGATGATAATGCTAGAGGTCAAGGTATACTATTTTCACGCCTTAAGTCGTACTATAATAGTTTATACTTAAATGAGCATTCTACCGAAGATGCTCGAATAATAAAAACTAGGTGTTACATTATGCTGTTAATTGGATCGTTTTTATTTCCCAAAGGTAGTGGTTCTAGCATGCATATTATGTACTTACCTCTACTTAGACATGTAGATAGAATAATAAGTTACAGTTGGGGATTTTCTTGTCTAGCCTATCTCTATAGCTCCTTGTGCAAAAACTCACACAAAGACACATCTACATTTTCTGGATGTGCTGTTTTGCTACAAGCATGAGGTTGGTCAAGACTACCGTCTCTAGCACCGGTCAATAACAACCCATTCACTTTTCCATATGCACAAAAGTAAGTTGTTTAAATTGCTATATCTTTACTTACTTCCTTAAAGTTTATTACCTCAAACTATTTTTTTTTTACTTTTTGGTGTAGATGGTCGGCACGTGGTATGAGTTACAACAGATGTCCGAGACACTGTATCACTCAGTATCGCAACCTGTTGGATCACCTTCGATCGACAAACGTAAGCAAAATAACTTAATTATTTCGTTATATTTTGTTAACTTTTTCTACATTGATTATAATCCTATCGTCTTTCACATTTCAGTTTATTTGGCGTCCATGCCTTAATTTGGATCATGACCATGAGGTCAACGCTGAAGACGCAGCCGTATGGACTACATGCACACCGATAATACGGTTCACAACTGTGGAGATGCACAACACAGATCGTGTGAAACTGCAGTTCGGTATGGTTCAGAATATCCCAGATCCCCCAGCTAGCCTAGGAGAATGGCATCTGTGTAAAGTCAACGACCAGTGGAACTTCAATCCATGGCAAACCTTCGCAAGATCGGAGTGTCACAAATGGAAGCACCGTCATGACCATGTGTTAACTGACGCAGTCATGCCAACTGAGGTAAAACCAAGTCGTACTTATATGACTTGGTACAGATCGGTTGGTTTTCAGTTCATCGCCGAAGATATATACCTATACGACCCACGCCAGGCAACTTACACACAAGAAGGATCAACATCTAACCCCTAATAACATTCTCAGTCCGGTTACTCACAACCCCCTGTCCGTCAAACTTTCCATTCCACAAACACACAAACATACAACCAAAACATGCCATTCACCCAACCCCAATACCAAGAGCATACCCCATACCACCACCAACAAATTGACCATCAACCTGAGACCCAACATCGCTTCACACCCACCCCATCACCCTACCAAAGTCGCCTTAGCCAAAACATCAACCGCCCCTCCTCCTACCGTAGCTAAGAAGACCAAACATCACAAAACCAAAACATCCAATAACCCTATCTCTACCAAACACCCAACATCCTTTCCAACCTTTCCTCGACGCATCATTCACACCCATGTCTCCCTTCAACCGTCCCGGTCGCCCATCCATGAGTCAACCACATCCCAACTTCTATGGCATGGGTCATGAGCTCAGCTATGGCGGTACACCATCAATGCATATTGAAGACTATGCTGACTTGTCTGAATACCTCAACGGACCTTCTCTTGTAGTTGGTAGTGACGCTCCAGGCCCCTCAGATGATCAAACACCGGTGCAGAATCGTCAACGTGGGTTAGGGCCTAGGATTAGGGTAGCTAGAGGATGCGGGACCGGAGGTCGGTTAGGTGATCCCGGTCATCACCATTAGGTTTCTTTCTATAAACGGATAATTTTATTAATACCAAGTGGTCTTCTATCAAATTCATCTATGACTTATACCCTAAAACACAAAAAAATGCATTTTAGGAGGACTCTCCAATTGAATTGGCGATTTCTCTTAAAACCTACACATAGGCGCCAATTGGATTGGCTAGGGCACCTGCCCTAGCTGCCACAACTGTGCGAAAAAAACAACCGGCGAAAAAAAGAAACCAGAAGAGTCGCCACCGTTCGTTATTTATCCCAAAGGAGGGAAAGGAAACGATCGAAGAAAACCTGAAGAGAGGAAAAGACAAGGTCTCGCAACCAACTCTAGGGTTCGGGAGTCGGTTATGCGAAGGGAAGGTATTAACACCCTTACGCATCCGTATTACTCTACGGGATCCACTCTTGTTGTTCTAGTCTAAAGGGTGTATGTATATCTAAGGTATTATCTGTTAAAAAAGAAGGTCAAAATAAAATGACTCGCAAAGATGTCGCATCCACTGCCTATGTATCTCATCTGAGTATGAGAATCAGAGTCTTCGTAGCTTGGCTACCTATGGGCGAAAGAGAAGTGTGCTCGCTAAGACATCGCGTCTTATGCCTACGTATCTCATCTGGAATGAGAATCATAGCAAAACGTAGTTCAGCTAACTACGAGAACAAAGGTCTCGATTGCAACTAGGGCAAGAGAAAAGGAAAGTCTCGATCGCAACGAGGGCAAGAGAAAAGAATCGCAACGAGGGCGAAAGCAAGCAAGGATTTATTGTTAGTCGTCAGTCAAACTCGGCAAGACATCGCGTCTCGTGCCTATGTATCTCATCTGAACATGAGAATCAGAGTTGTCGTAGTTCGACTAACTAGGGGTTAAGGATTGCCATCTGAACATGGACTTACAAGAGAGGACACCAACTGTGTCAAAGGAAAGTGGGCAATGTGTTCAACGTCCTAGCAGTAGGTGTCGCAGCTCGCTGAATCGAGTCTTAGGCAGTTACCTCTTTGCAATAGAACGGATTGACATGCCACAAGATCGGAGACTCATGGAAGGTCTAAAAGTGGGGAAGCTCTGCCCTAGAGTTGTCATGCAATGTGGACCTATGTGTTAGGATTTACAAATGGGAATATCTACCTAATGTTAGCATGCAAAGAATAAGGGAATTCCACCTATGTTATCATACAAAGGGTTCTACCTAATGGGTGCTAACTAAACGGAACAAGAGTCGACGAATGGAGCAAGGAGAGGAGCCACGGATAAGGGTAGATGGCGATGCATGAAGCAATCGACTTACAGGTAGATGGTGATGCATGAAGCAATCGACTTATAGGTAGATGGTAATGCATGAAGCAATCGACTTACAAAAGGATGGATGAATACGTGCTGGTTCTGTTAAGTTTTGAAAGTGATTACTCGACGTTGGATCGAGCTTTTGATCTTGTTTTGAAATGATTATCGGATGTTCGTTTTAATTCTTGTATTAACAGATGAATAAAGAATGAAAGAATAAATATTATACACTTTATGGGATGAGGGTACATTTGTTATGAATGGGGATGGTTCATGGCAATCAAACAATAAGAATATATGCCTCATACATCATACAAGTAGAAAGCAGTTATGAATCAACTCAGATAGGCAAACAGGTATGTAATCAAACCAAAGAATCAAAGAATGAAATAATGGAGCATAAAACAATGCATGGGAGTATGAACATGTTAAACAATCAATAGAAAGCATGAATGAGAGAAACAAGTATAAAAGATAACAGATGAACCAGGCAGATGAAAAGAAATGCACAAAAGGTTCCACTGAATAATTAAATCAGGAAATGAGGTAAGGATCAAATAAAATCAAGATACAAGGCCTCTAATACATGGCATATGAGTTGAACAAGGGAGGATCAAAAGATCTCTTCAATTGCCATAAGCAATCCCTAAGTCAAACATCGATCATAAAGAAGTCAACTGAAAATTCAAGTCAACTTTAAAAAAATCAAATAAATAGCAAATTAATCATGAAAATTATGAAAAATTAAACTAAGTAAGGTGCGGTCAGGACATCATCATCGCCCAAAAAGATTTTTAAAATAATGAAAATTGGTGCATAAATTAATTGAAATAAAACAAAGGTCAAACCAAAAGTCAATCAACAAGACTAGGTTAAAAATAAATCAGGAATAAAATGAAAAATTTGAAATAAAAATTCAAGAAAAGGTTAGGTTGACCATGAGACAGTGGTCAACCTTCATCCCAAAAATCAAAGCTAAAAAAGAATTTGAAGTCATGAAAATAAAATCAATAAAAAATGTATGCTAATATGAACCATTTAGAATTAATAATTGAAATAAAATATTAACATTAAATAAATACGAAAATAAAAATTAAATAAAATTAAGTAAGGCATTAAAAAATGTGGAAAATATTTTTTGGGTATTTTTATGAATAAAGAAAATATTTTAAATCAATTAAAATCAAAAACAGAAAATAAATGTGAATTAAAAAAAAAGAAAATGAAAAGAGGTGGATTAGTATGGATGGGCCTTGAGCGTGGGGGTGTGGAAAGAGAAATGCGCAAAGGCCCAGTCCAAGCAATTATTAAACCAGCATGACAACATGAAATCACAATTTAATAAAATAATTCATGTCAACATTATCAATTGGTCAAGTATCATTAAGTCACTACAGGACAAAAACGAGCTAGCGGCCAGGATTAAAACACATGCATTGGATCTAACGGTTCATAAGATGACACACCATCATCTTCTTCCTCAAACCAAACCCTAATGCCATAACCATGCAGAAACATGAAAATGCAGTGGGTTTTCTTCAACTTCCACTCAATAATACGACCATTATGATGCACCAAATGACATGAAATAAAAACCAAATATCAAGTATGAAATGTGTAGATTAACATGGTGACTTTGTTTGAGTAAAATGATGGCTTAATCATGGAGAAATATTGACAATAAGAGAATAACATGGCCACGGGCAAGGGCAAAAAATAACAGCATAAACCAATAACAAGAACACAAGCATATGATTGGCATTGTAAACAAGCATGAACCAAACATGAGCATATGATTAACATGGCAAACAGTAATGATAATAATGATGAGCATGGTAATGAGCATAATGATGAACATGGATATATCAATACATGCCCATGGAAGAGAAGCAAGAGGGTTACCTAGTGGATGTTAGGTCCACTGCCTCTTGATTGTGGAGAGAATGGAAGAATATGATGATTCATTCTTGGTGCTTCAACTTCACTTCAAGAACTTGGTGAGAAAGAATGGAATCTGACCTTGGAATGAGACTTGCCTTGCTCGAAAATTCATAGCCAGCCTTTTAGGTTTAGGGTTTTTAGCTCTTAAATATGGTGGATCCAATGTCCATAAGCAAAATAATGCAAAGTGAGGTGTATTAGGAATGGACACATGAGGGTTTCTTGTTTTGGAAAAAACGTGGGCTGGTTTGTGCAACATAACTTTGGTCTGGTTTGGCAAGCAAGAAAATAATCCAAGATGATGACTTTGAGGCCATGTAATTTGATGATCAAGTCACCAAATTAAGAAATGATGCAAACAGTAGAAAGACCTCATGGAGCATAACATGTTTCATGTTGAGTACAAGTGGAAATGATGAATGGAAGAAGGTGAAAAATGGCCCTCAATATCAGTTCTCACCATGCCAAAATGGTTGGGCCAGTTTGGCCTAAAATCTGCCTAGAGAATCAAGTCATGGTGCCCACTTTAGGTGAATGTATCTCTCAAACTATGGATCCAAATGAGATGATTCCAAAAGGAGGTGAAAGAGGACATGGCAAGGTATAATTGTTATGAAGAAAACATTTTCAATTGGTGCCTTGAAGTACAAGAAAACTGGCCAAGAAGTCTTGACAAACTTTGAAGATTTTGAGACTTAGAAATTTTTCTATGTGTCCTAAAAATATGTCTCAATTTGACTAAGTATAACTTTCTCAATCTTTATCCAAATGGAGCAAACTTTATATCTCTAGAAAGCTTGGAACAAGAGGAGCAACTTTCATGTTGGAGAAATTTTCAAATGGAGCTTTTATCTTGACGGAAAATGGGCTTAAAGTGAGTGCAACAATCATGAAAACTTGCCCTAAATGGAAAGTCAACCATTTCCAAATTAAGTAACTTTTCAAATTCCTGATTAAATGATGAATCCATGATCCATCCTTGATCAAGTTTCACATGTAGGCTCCCTTAGGCATGGATTTTGAGATTCCACTCTCAAAATGTCAGGAGTTGACTTTTCTGGCCACACAGTTGACTTTTCCCAAACTGTCTGATCCCGATTCCAGTGATCAATTGAAGCACTTCTGGCTCAAATAAAAAGCTGATTTTTTGTATGTAGACCCTTGTGGACATATGGAAGGCCATGGAAAAGGGTTTCACCCAAGGAATCAGAAATAAACTGATTTTATACCAAACCCTAGTTTAGGGCAAAATTGATCAAGAACTGATTACAGTGATTTCCAATGGATCTTTCTGAGATAATTGTGAATATTCCTAGGCCAAGATGCCTCTCTAATCATGACATGGATGGGCTCCTCTAAATCCAAACAAACATTGCCTGTTGCAAGTATCCATGAAACCCTAATTTCTGATTAAATCCAGATGAGCACTCTGATAGCTCTGAATCCTTCACTGATGAACTAAGGACCATAATAAGACACCTGGATCCCCATGAGAACCTTGAGACTTGTATATTTAGAAAATGAAGTCCAATTCTCAACCTTGCTTTGTGTGGGCTCCTTCTGTTAAGGAGTGATCAATCAAAACCTGATTTCCCAGTCACTAATGCAGTATCCAATGAGTATGACCTAGTGTGATGCTAATGAAGTGTGAAACATAATCCCATGCTTCCAGAGAAAAATGAAGGGTAAATTTTGGGGTATTACAGCTGCCCCTATTCAATCAACTGGAAACCCGAAAGGAAGATAGCAACGGCTTTCACACTTTCGAGGTATTAAGGGATTGAATATGATAAAAGCCCGAAAATTTACACTAAAGTTAAGAATGAAGTAATATTGCTTGTTAGAATCGGCAAAGAGGTGGTCTTGATCTGAGCATCAACAAAGAATCCGTCTGTTACAGTGAGAGTCGGTCTGAACACCGAAAAAGGAATGTTAGCCTGAATACCAAAATAAATGGTAACACAGAAATAGCCATGGCCTGAATGCCGCTCATCAATCTGAATACTGGAAATGACTCCGATTTGAGCATCAGAAGATACGAGATTATCAACATCGGTCTGAACACCGGGAAACTGGCCTGAGCGCCACTTCGGTCTGAATACCGGAAAACTGACATGAATGCCACAAGTTGCGTCGACCTGAACGTCGGAAACTCCTTAGATCTGAACATCGGAAAACTGGCCTGAATGCCACTTCGGTTTGAATACCGGAAACTGGCCTGAATGCCACAAGTTGCGTCGACCTGAACGTCGGAAACTTCTTCGATCTGAACATCGGAAAATTGGCCTGAATGCTACATCGGTATGAATATCGGAAACTGGCCTAAATGCCACAAGTTGCATCGACCTGAATGTCGGAAACTTCTTCGATCTGAACATCGAAAAACCGGCTTGAATGCCACTTCGGTCTGAATACCGGAAACTTTCATGCCTGTCAGCATCGGCAGAAATAGGGAAAATGATAATTGAGGCGATGCGTGGGGCAACGACCCCTGCTGGGAATAATGAAGGATAAGTCATGAACAACCTTCATCTGGGTACTGGAAACAAACTTCTGGTTTATCACTTGGGATACCGAGAATGTTTTATGCTTCACATGCGTATGTTTGAATTTTTCAATGGCGTAATGCTCTATGAAAATTGAAATGCTACGCGATTTGGGAGGATGCAATGCGATACGATTCTACATGCAGGGGTGCGAAATGCTTGATTAGAGAGAACGCCAAGCCGAGGCAAGGAATTCTGCTGGGGAAATGATCGCAATCTTCTGGACCCTGGCAATGCTGTTGGAGATACACAACACAATGAACTCTGTGGGGAAATGACCGACCACGCGGTGTTTTGGCAATAACAAGATACCGAGACTCTGACTATGGAAAGAATGGCACTAAAAGCTTGCTGCTGAAGAAAGCGGACGTGGTTCTGGCAACCGTAATCTACGGGAGAGACGACTCAGTAGGGGAAGCAAACACCGATATGGTACCGAGATTCTGCTTCAAGGAAAGAGACCACGGATCTAGTGTCGAGATCATCGATCTGGCATCGAACTCTGAGGAGCAGCTGCTTTTGCTGGGAAGATATAGTCTGACACTGTCGACTCCACTGGGGATATACAGTTTGGCATTGTCGACTCTACTGGGGAATGTATAGTCTGAAACACATGCTTGGGGAAGTACAGTAGTGAGAACCTGCTGGGGATTGAAGAATCCAAAGCTTGGTCCAACTTTGCAGGGATAAGATGCCAAGTACCCATTGTTGAAGAAAAACATCCGCGATCATTTGGGAACATTAAGGAAATGCCCCGAGTGTACCTGCTCTGAATAGACGATCCAAAGCACTTAAAATTTACAGCAATTTTAAATGTTTATTAAGCATGTACTTGTAAAGCTCTTATGTTTCATGATGCAATGTTTATCAAAAATTCGGACGTCATTTTTGCAAACAAAATAGTAAAATGAAAATGAACACAGAGATATACTGAATAACATGATTTTATTGATTGAGTGGCCTCTGAATAGGCATTTACATCAGGAAGCAATCCCTGAAAAGAGGTAATTGCACAAAATATAAAAATAGAAACTAATCTAATGGCAATGTGGAATGGATTTCTATCGGGTTCCAATTCTGCTATGACTCGCTCGTCTTCAAGATCCTCCAAATGATCAGCTTTCTGAAAAAGGTGATTGGACTGTTTCCTATCCTTCGAAAGTTTCCAGTTGTCGACACGAGATGAGATTCAGAACTACTCAGAACGCAGTCATTCGCTTAATCCCTAACTTTTTCCTGGATCGTCCTTTCGGATTTTCAATCCACCGGGATACCCATTTTTGCCTAAGTTTCCTTTTCAGGTTCTCAACTTACTGGGTGTACAATCTTTTATTTTTAATCCTTGACTTTTGCCCGAACCTTTTTTCATTTTCTTGGTTCGCCGGGATGCCCATTTTTTTCCTGGACTATTCTTTTTGTCGTCCAGCGGGCCTATTTTATGCGAAGTATTTTTTAACTGCGTCCGAGTTCACAGGGGAAGTGAAGTCTTCACCATCCATAGTTGCAAGCATTAAGGCTCCACCATCAAAAACCTTGGTGACAATATATGGTCCATCATAGTTAGGAGTCCACTTACCCCTGTGATCTGTCTGAGGAGGAAGGATCCTTTTCAACACCAAATCTTTGACCTGGAAGTATCGAGGACGCACTTTCTGATCAAAGGATCTCTTCATCCGACTTTGATACAACTGCCCATGACAAAGGGCTGCCATTCGCTTCTCTTCGATAAGACTCAACTCATTGAACCTTGTCTGAATCCATTCAGCTTCATCAAACTTGACATCCAGCAGGACTCTTAGAGAAGGAATCTCCATTTCAACAGGTAGGATTGCTTCCATACCATACACAAGGGAGTAAGGGGTTGCCCCGGTCGATGTACGTACTGAAGTACGATACCCATGCAAGGAGAAGGGTAGCATCTCATGCCAATCTCTGTACGTAACGACCATCTTCTGCACAATCTTCTTTATGTTCTTATTTGCTGCCTCAACAACACCGTTCATCTTAGGACGATAAGGGGAAGAATTGTGATGTTGAATGTTGAAGTTCTTGCATAACTCCTTCATCATTTTATTATTGAGATTAGAACCATTATCAGTAATGATTCTTTCGGGAATCCCATAACGACAAATGATTTCTTTTTTAATGAATCGGGCAACCACATGTCTGGTGACCTTCGCAAATGACGCTGCTTCGACCCACTTGGTGAAATGGTCGATGGCAACAAGGATGAAGCGATGCCCATTGGAAGCAGTCGACTCAATCTTCCCATGGCGAAGACATCACATTCAGAGGATTTGGCGGCACATGCACCTTATCAGCATAAATCTGGCATTTATGACACTTTCGAGCATATTTGAAACAATCAGATTCCATGGTCATCCAGTAATAACCCGCTCTCAACAATTTCTTAGCCATTGCATGTCCGCTGGCATGAGTACCGAAGGAGCCTTCATGAACTTCCTGCATTAACATGTCTGCTTCGTGTCTATCCATGCATCTGAGCAAAACCATGTCGAAGTTCCTCTTATACAGCACATCATCTTTGTTCAAGAAGAAACTGCTTGCCAATCTTCTCAAAGTCTTTCTATCATTGTTGGATGCCCGTGCAGGGTACTCTTGACTCTTCAGAAAGCACTTGATGTCGTGATACCAAGGCTTATCATCAACTAACAGTTCAGCAGCAAACACATACGTGGCCCTATCAAAGCGCATAACATTGATCCTGGGAACATGGTTCCACCGAATCACCTTGATCATGGAGGATAGAGTAGCAAGAGCATCTGCCATTTGGTTCTCATCACGAGGTATATGATACATCTTTACTGTTGTGAAGAAAGTCAACAGTCTTCTCGTGTAATCTCTGTAGGGGACCAGATTAGGCTGGAGAGTATTCCAATCACCATTCACTTGATTGATCACTAGAGCTGAATCTCCGAAGATGTCCAAAGTCTTGATTCTCAAATCAATGGTTTGCTCAATACCCAAGATACATGCCTCATACTCAGCTTCATTATTGGTGCACTCGAAAGTCAGACGAGCGGTGAAAGGCATGTGGGCGCCTTTCGGAGTGGTAATGACAGCACCAATCCCACTTCCTTTGGCATTGACGGCCCCATCAAACATTAAAGTCCACTTTTTATCCGGGTCAGGTCCCTCCTCAACAACTGGCTCTTCACAGTCTTTCATCTTGAGGAACATGATGTCTTCATCTGGAAAATCAAACTTCATCGGCTCATAATCATCAATCGGCTGCTGAGCAAGATAGTCTGACAGAATACTCCCTTTGATGGCCTTCTGGGATGTATACTGGATATCGTACTCTGTCAGTACCATTTGCCAATGAGCAACCCTTCCGGTGAGAGCTGGCTTCTCAAATATATACTTGACTGGATCCATTTTGGAGATCAGTAAGGTTGTGTGAGTCAGTATGTATTGTCTCAGTCGCTTAGAAGCCCATGCAAGTGCACAACATGTCTTTTCAAGCATTGAGTATCTCGACTCACAATCTATGAATTTTTTACTCAGGTAGTAGATGGCATGCTCTTTTCTACCTGTCTCGTCGTGTTGACCGAGAACACAACCCATGGAATTATCAAGTACTGTCAAATACATAATCAGCGGTCTCCCTGGGATTGGAGGCATAAGGATAGGAGGATTCTGCAAATACTCTTTTATTTTTTCGAATGCCCTTTGGCAATCATCATTCCACCTGATAGCCTGATCTTTTCTTAAAAATTTGAATATTGGCTCACACGTGGCTGTTAGGTAAAGATGAACCTTGCAATGTAGTTCAACCTCCCTAAGAAACCACGGACTTGTTTTTCTGTTCTTGGCTCAGGCATTTCTTGTATTGCTTTCACTTTGGCCGGATCCACCTCAATCCCTTTTTCACTAACAATAAAACCCAGCAGTTTTCCAGATCCCACACCGAAAGTACACTTGTTCGGATTAAGCCTCAGCTTGAATTTCCTCAAACGCTCAAACAGTTTCTGCAAATTCAATAAATGTTCTTCTTCCATCTGAGAGTTGGCAATCATATCATCAACATAAACCTCGATTTCATGATGAATCATATCATGGAAGAGAGTTACCATAACTCGTTGATATGTTGCCCCAACATTTTTCAGACCAAACGACATCACCTTGTAGCAGAAGGTGCCCCATGGAGTTATGAAAGTTGTCTTCTCCATGTCTTCCGGTTCCATCTTAATTTGATTATAGCCGGAGAAGCCATCCATAAATGAGAATACCGAGAACTGAGCCATGTTATCCACCAAAACGTCGATGTGAGGTGATGGGAAATCATCCTTAGGACTAGCTCTATTTAGATCCTGGTAATCGACACACACCCGTACCTTTCCATCCTTCTTAGGTACTGGAATGATGTTTGCAACCCATGGCGGATAATTTGTAACCGCTAGAAACCCTGCATCCAACTGTTTTTGCACTTCTTCCTTTATCTTGACAGCCATCTCTGGTCTTGTTCTTCTGAGCTTCTGCTTGACCGGAGGACAATCCTCTTTGAGAGGCAAATGGTGTACCACAATGTCTGTGTCAAGCCCTGGCATGTCCTGATAAGACCAAGCGAAGATGTCAACATACTCTTGCAGCAATTCAATCAGCCTCTTCTTCACATTATTCTCCAAAGCAGCCCCTATCTTGATTTCTCTCTTGGCGTCCTCGGTGCCGAGATTAATCACTTCAATAGACTCTTGATGCGGTTGAATGACCCTTTCCTCCTGTTTTAACAACCTGGCAAGTTCTTCAGGGAGTTCACAGTCTTCATCACCCTCTTCTTCAGCTTGAAAGATTGGATTTTCAAAATCGAAGCGAGCCATAGCAGAACCGTTATCAATAGGATCCGGTGACGTGCATCTGCATGAGTGATGGTATGCGCTTATGAGTGTGAACAATGAGTGAAAACTAAACAAAACATTGCAAAATATGTTTTTTTTTAATTTGTGAAAACTGCAAAAATAGAAAGACAGTGAACAAAACATTTGAATGCAAAAAGACGTCCTTTATTTATGATAAAAAAAATGCAGGTATTCCCATAGATGAGCCCTACAATGAGTCATTACGCCCTGGGCGGAACGTAAGACTTGGATATGCACAAATGAACAAAGAAAATTACTCTTCAAGAAGAGTGACTTGAATAATCTCTTTAGAAGACCAGTTGCGGAGAACTTCACCCGGGACCCTTGGACGCACCCAATTGTCAATGTTGCAGTCACTATCCCCATCTTCTTCGTTGATTGCAGAGATCTGGCCATACTGAATGATTCCAGCACTGGAGAAAGTAATGGGCCCCTGACGAGTCTGAGGCGCTGAAGTTGTAGAAGTCAATGGTGGCTGATACCCAATCCCAAACTTGTCTTCCTTTATAGGTAAATCCAACAGAAGTCCCCAACCGGGAGCAACACCTGAATTTACCAAGACATGTGCCTGCTTGAAGGACAAAATAGAGGCAACTGCTTCAACCTCTTCCACTGGAGCTGCATCCTTGACTTGAACTGCCTCAAAGGCCTGACACAGGGTCTCATGAATCTCACCTTTTACCTCTACATACTTGAATGCAGACAGGTGACTGACCAGAATATCCTCCTCACCACAGATAGTGATAATTCTTCCATTGACCGGGAACTTGATCTTCTGATGCAAGGTCGAGGAGACTGCCCCAGCATTGTAGATCCAAGGACGACCCAGCAAGCAGCTATACGAAGGACTGATATCCATCACATAGAAAACGGTGTTGAAGGTTTGCAATCCAATCAGAATTGGCAATTCTACCTCTCCGAATACTGACCTCTTAGAACCATCGAAGGCTTTCACAACAAGATCGGAAGGCTTCAAGATCAAACCTTCTACCTCTAACCTTGACAGGGCTCTCTTGGGTAGCACGTCGAGAGAGGAACTCGTATCCACCAGAACGTGGGATAGCACAGTATCTTTACACTCCATCGAAATGTGAAAAGCCTTGTTATGATCGCGTCCAGCTGGTGTCAAGTCAGAATCAGTAAAACCCAACCCGTTGCTTGCATGAACATTTGCAACGATCCCTTCTAGTTGGTTTACCGAGATATCCTGAGGCACATATGCAGCATTAAGGACCTTCAGGAGTGCCTCCCTATGTGCCTCCGAACACAGCAGGAGTGAGAGAATAGATATCTTAGACGGCGTCTGAATCAACTAATTGACTACCTTGTAGTCGCTTTTCCTTATGATTCTCAAAAGCTCGTCCACATCTTTCGCGAAAGTAGGCTCAAAGCCATCCTGTGGTGCAGGGGTACCCTCATTCAAAACTTGCTTGCCTTTGGCCTTCGCCGCGGCGTCAGCACTATCAGATTGGATAGCTAGTGGTGAGAACAGTCTACCACTTCGGGTGAATCTCCCGATTCCACCAACATTGTCCACTGCGGGATCTTTTATCTTAATTCCAGGTTCAGACTACTGATCCTGCACCTCTTCTACTTTCAGTGGCTGCTCCACTCCATGATCATGTGTGTATACACTCCCCCCGTAATGCCAAGGAATGGCCCTTTCGCTGGTGAAAGGTAAAGGACCAGGGGTCGTGATGGTCATAGTGGATTGATGCGGTCGCACTGGTGGTACCGGTTGCGCTACTGGCACACTGATCTGAGCAGTCGAGTAGAAAATTATGATAGTGGCGACGTCACAGTCATACTCAAAAATCTTATTTATTGAAGTACAAACATCCGAAATATCGGAATCAAGTTCACCAAATACATCAGAATCAACCATAATGTTTGGAATATCCGCAACAACATCAGAAAAATTAAATACATCATTGGGAATTACAAAATCAACAGGATCAACATTTGTGAATTCTTCAGCATCAATGACATCTTCAGACAAGAGAGGATCAGCATCTGCATCCTCAACAACCCCTTCAACAACCCCTTCAACAGACCTTTGGACAAATAGGTCTTCAGCTTGGAGGATACCATCGTCAAGCAAGGCCTGGATACCCTGCTGCAGCTTCACACAACCCCCACTCTATGCAACACAACCCAAACAACCGCCCCCACAACCGGGGAAAACATCTGCCTTTAGCAAGTACTCTTTGATTTCTAACAGCGGAGTCTTCAGCTTCAACACCTCCTTGATTAGTTCGACTTCTCCTTCAACCATGTTAACATTTGCTCTACCATGTTGCGGCATAGGATTGTTGACAACATTAGGAGCCGACACAAAGTTAATGGCCTTTGAGTCGATAAGGTCCTGAACTACGTGCTTAAAAGCTTTGCAGTTCTCAATAGTGTGGCCAGGTGCCCCAGAGTGGAACTCACACCTAACATTGGCGTCATAACCCACTGGAAAACTGCCAATAGGAGGAGCCAAAGTGCGTAACTACACAAGCTGCAACTGCTGAAGGTTGGGAAGCAATTGGGTGTACGACATCGAAAGAGTGTCGAAACGCCTATCCATCATTCTCTGTTGATAAGCAGGTCTGTTACCCAGTTGTTGTTGGTATTGATTTTGTTGACGTTGAGGTTGTTGTTGTTGCACTGGTGCTGCAGCCGGAATGGTCACAGCTGCAACATAAGGTTGCTGATGGTAATTCTGAAAACTGCTCCTTCGGTTACCTCTGCTCTGATAAGAAGACACAGCATTTGCATCCCCTTCTCTCCTCTTCTGTCCTCCTAAGAACGGCTTCTTTGACCCCGAAGATGATCCAACCCCATTTTGGATCTTACATGTCTTCAAGTAGATCTCCACCCTCTCACCGGTAGAGACCACATCAGCAAAATTCGAGGCGTTGTAACCCACCAGACGCTCCAAATAAGATCCAGGCAGTGTGTTCATAAACATGTTGGCCATCTCTTTTTCCAACATCGAAGGCTGAACACGGGAAGCCATCTCTCTCCAGCGTTGAGCATACTCTTTGAAGCACTCGTTACTCTTGAGAGACAGATTCTGGAGCTGAGTCTTGTCAGGTGCCATATCCGCATTGTACTGATATTGCTTCACAAAGGCCTCAGCCAAGTCTCTCCAACAGCGAATATGGGCTCTGTCCAGCCTCATATACCACTCCAAGGATGCCCTAGCTAGGCTGTCCTGGAAGAAGTACATGAGCAGCTTCTCATCATCAGAATACGCAACCATCTTGCGGAAGTAAGCTTGTACGTGAGTCTTCGGGCAAGAGTTGCCATTGTATTTATCGAAAATTGGGACTCTGAACTTTGGTGGAACTCTCACACTTGGGACCAGTCCCAAGTCAGCAACATCCACACCAAGAGCATTCTGCCCTTCCACAACTTTCAACCTCTCTTCCAGTCTCCGAAACATAGGGTCCATACCATGGCCAATGCCAAAGTCCTCCTGAAGCAGGGAGAATTGATCCTCCTGATCATCATGGATGGGTTGTTGATCAAGGTTGACACGTGGGATCGGGATAGGCCCCAGTCCATTGGGTCCATTACCCTCTCCAGCTGGAGGATCAGTCACAACCTCCGGTTGAGTAGTAGGGGGATTCCTCTGTACCAACAATTTAAGCTCCTGATGTCTCTGAGCCACTCCTTGGACCACCTCCATGAACTGATTCATGCGAATCCTCATCTCAGCGAGCTCTTCTTGTAGGCCTTCCATTGCTCTTTGTTGATTCCTTCTGGTACCGTACCAGTGAATGCCTGAGTCAGCTATCCTGCTAGTGGAACACCAAACAAAATGAGAACACCGCAGCGGTACCTGTTATGCAAGACATGCTAATGAATATGCAAATGCAATGACATGTTTATCAATTCCAAAGGGTATTCTACCCCTTGATTCCAGTCTCACAACAGATAAATAGCGCAAGAAGATCGAGCCGTGGATAAACTTCTGAGACCAAGATGTAATAAAGAGAAACTGTCATACAAAAGAGTTAAAAGAAGAGGGCCTAAGCCAACAGTACATCAAAAGAGGATCTGCACAACAAGCCTGTGTATCATCAATACAAAGTAACAAAGAAACACAACAAGCAAAAAGAGGAACAAAAATCAGGAATCAGCCTCCTGTATACAACCCATAAGGACTGCTCCTAACTTCAGCCAGCAGTGCTACCGTGTCAGGATGATCTGGAGATTCTGTCAAACGCCGGATAAGCAAATTCCTCTTGTGAATAATCCCATCTAGTTCGTTGATGTGCTCTATGTAATAGTCTCCATCATCCTTCCCGAACACCTCTTCAAGTCTAGATTTCTTCAAACCCGCCAGCATCTTGAGTTCTTCAATCTGTTCTTGAGCCTTGTCGAGTTGATCTGTGATGTAACCGTTGGTTGTTCGGGCACACAAGAGCTCACTATTCTTCCCCTTCAGCAGAGTCTTCAACTTCTCCACCTGACCAGTCAATTCGGCCACCATCTCCTCCTCTTTCGCCTTCCGAGAAGCTGGAAATGCATCCCATTGTTCTTGCCACCCAACTAACTTACCAGGAGCTCACTGTTCTTCCCCTTCAGCAGAGTCTTAAACTCTTTGACTCTTCTCCGAAGCCAATCTTCATACTGAGGATAAGTCCTGCAATCTCCCTTTCCAAGCACAGTCCTTCCTCTCTTGATCACCTTGAGCCATGCCTCAGCTGCCTTATGGGATACAGTCAGATCAGATGAAGAATGGAAAAACAGATATTCTTCCACATCTTTTTCCAAAGGTGGAGTTCTTATATCATATCCAAACTGTCTGACTGCTAGAGAAGGATTATAGTTGATTCCTCCTCTTCTTCCTACCAATGGCACATTCGGGAAGTTCCCGCAACTGTGGATAATATTCTCCCGAAGCAAGTTCTGGTCAGACCACCAAGAAATATCTTTTGCTCTTATCCCCATCAATCTCTTCGACCAGCTCAACGAGTCCTTGAAGTCAACGAACGCTCCTGACTTGGGTAGGTGAGAACTGAACCACTTACAAAACAAGGGTGCACACCAATTCACCAACCCTCCTTTTCTATTCTCATTCCTGTGATGCACTGAATGAAAGAAATCTCCTAGCAAGGTCGGCACCGGATTTCCCAACACGAAGAGGCGTATTGCGTCTACGTCCACAAATTTTGCAACATTAGGGAACAGGACAATCACGTATACACAAAGAGCCAATATAGCATTGAAACACCTCCAATCACCACCTTCAAGCTTCTTCTTGGCTTCTCCCACTAAGAAACTCAGATGAAAACCACTGACTCCTCCCTTCTGACATATATTAGACTCCAAGACTGATTTCCCCAAATATGTGGCCGAAGCAACCATGCTGAAATCGGGCAGAAACTCAGAACTGTAGAATAGCAACTGCGACTTGATAGGAACTCTGAGAAAACTGGCAACTTCCTCCAAAGTAGGGACTAAGATATAATCTGGGAATGTAAAACACCTCAATGGAGGGTCATAGAACTGCAACAGTGTAAAGAGAGCATCGTGTTGACCTTTGGAGAGAACTGTAACAAAACTTAGAATCAACCCGTAATCCTTCCGAAATCCTTCTAGAGAAATATGATCCATTAACTTCATCAGGTGTTGAATGGGATCCAAACAAACCACAGGAAATTTGTAGGTGACATGTCTTTTTCTGCCAATATCCATCTTAGGAGAACCAGAAAACCCCGACTAGAATCAAGAAGAAGATGTAAACCCCTAGTAATAGATAAACATGTGTTAAATGATACGAATGTGAAATGATGTGATGCAATGCAGTGACATGGGAATCAGGATTTCTGTATCTGCTTGAACAACTGTCAGGTCGCGCTGTCTGAAGAGAAAACCACTAAAGAACATAATACGAGATCAAAGCTCTGCTCCAACAAGAATACCAGAAAACCGGGTTGGTTGAAGGTTAAGGTTTCCTGAATTTAGCCCGCCCTTCACTGGTAGGTTCTAAGAACAGAAGTTCGTCAACTTCTAGCTCTTCAGTCGAATAATATGTTTACCACTAAAGGTTTTGGCATTATTACGAGACAAAAGACCTCCACTGATTCCCCTCAACAGGACATCCTAAAAGCAAGTTCCCAGCCTCGGGGTCCTCGAATTGAGCAACGAGAATGCGCCCACCAGAGCTAACATAATCGCGTCTCGGAGGAGGGGCCTCGACTGAGTCCTTGGGAAATGGTCACCAGAGTCGACGATTTGAACATTCTGTCGTTACGGAACACCCGTATGACAGAATATATCCAAAAGAAACCTCGTTTGGGTGTGGGTCTTCATGAACGACTTAACGTAACAACATGCTACGCAAGCCTCATGACTATCCACTCTAAAACCTGTGTGTACGCTCAAGCCTGGGTAGTGGGCTTATCTCTCATATAACAACCCACCCCAACAAACAACCTACCCCACAGATCCAACAGATACGTCAATCATATGTACACAATGCAATAAGATAAAGCGAATAAATGCTGAGAGTAAATAACTGTACAAAAGAATAAACACCCAACAACAAGAAGCTCACAAAAGCTAGGAGGGACTCGCATAGGGAAACCAGGTCCCCAGCAGAGTCGCCAGCTGTCACGACTGTGCGAAAAAAACAACCGGCGAAAAAAAGAAAACAGAAGAGTCGCCACCGTTTGTTATTTATCCCAAAGGAGGGAAAGGAAACGATCGAAGAAAACCTGAAGAGAGGAAAAGACAAGGTATCGCAACCAACTCTAGGGTTCGGGAGTCAGTTATGCGAAGGGAAGGTATTAGCACCCCTACGCATCCGTAGTACTCTACGGGATCCACTCTTGTTATTCCAGTCTAAAGGGTGTATGTATATCTAAGGTACTATCTGCTAAAAAAAGAAGGTCAAAAGAAAATGACTCGCAAAGATGTCGCATCCACTGCCTACGTATCTCATCTGAGTATGAGAATCAGAGTCTTTGTAGCTCGGCTACCTATGAGCGAAAGAGAAGTGTGCTCGCTAAGACATCGCGTCTTATGCCTACGTATCTCATCTGGAATGAGAATCAGAGCAAAACGTAGTTCAGCTAACTACGGGAACAAAGGTCTCGATTGCAACTAGGGCAAGAGAAAAGGAAAGTCTCGATCGCAACGAGGGCGAGAGCAAAGAATCGCAAGGAGGGCGAAAGCAAGCAAGGATTTGTTGTTAGTCGTCAGTCAAACTCGGCAAGACATCGCGTCTCGTGCCTATGTATCTCATCTGAACATGAGAATCAGAGTTGTCGTAGTTCGACTAACTAGGGGTTAAGGATTGCCATCTGAACATGGACTTACAAGAGAGGACACCAACTGTGTCAAAGGAAAGTGGGCAATGTGTTCAACGTCCTAGCAGTAGGTGTCGCAGCTCGCTGAATCGAGTCTTAGGCAGTTACCTCTTTGCAATAGAACGGATTGACATGCCACAAGATCGGAGACTCATGGAAGATCCCAAAGTGGGGAAGCTCTGCCCTAGAGTTGTCATGCAATGTGGACCTATGTGTTAGGATTTACAAATGGGAACATTTACCTAATGTTAGCATGCAAAGAATAAGGGAATTCCACCTATGTTATCATACAAAGGGTTCTACCTAATGGCTGCTACCTAAATGGAACAAGAGTCGACGGATGGAGCAAGGAGAGGAGCCACGGATAAGGGTAGATGGTGATGCATGAAGCAATCGACTTACAGGTAGATGGCGATGCATGAAGCAATCGACTTATAGGTAGATGGCAATGCATGAAGCAATCGACTTACAAAAGGATGGATGAATATGTGTTGGTTCTGTTAAGTTTTGAAAGTGATTACTCGACGTTGGATCGAGCTTTTGATCTTGTTTTGAAATGATTATCGGATGTTCGTTTTAATTCTTGTATTAACAGATGAATAAAGAATGAAAGAATAAATATTATACACTTTATGGGATGGGGGTACATTTGTTATGAATGGGGATGGTTCATGGCAATCAAACAATAATAATATATGCCTCATACATCATACAAGTAGGCAGCAGTTATGAATCAACTCAGATAGGCAAACAGGTATGTAATCAAACCAAAGAATCAAAGAATGAAATAATGGAGCATCAAACAATGCATGGGAGTATGAATATGTTAAACAATCAAGCAATAGAAAGCATGAATGAGAGAAACAAGTATAAAAGATAACAGATGATCCAGGCAGATGAAAAGAAATGCACAAAAGGGTCCACTGAATAATTAAATCAGGAAATGAGGTAAGGATCAAATAAAATCAAGATACAAGGCCTCTAATACATGGCATATAAGATGAACAAGGGAGGATCAAAAGATCTCTTCAATTGCCATAAGCAATCCCTAAGTCAAACATCGATCATAAAGAAGTCAACTGAAAATTCAAGGCAACTTAAAAAAATATCAAATAAATAGCAAATTAATCAAGAAAATTATGAAAAATTAAACTAAGTAAGGTGGGGTCATAACATCATCATCTCCCAAAAAGATTTTAAAAATAATGAAAATTGGTGCATAAATTAATTGAAATAAAACAAAGGTCAAACCAAAAGTCAATCAACAAGACTAGGTTAAAAATAAATCAGGAATAAAATGAAAAATGTGAAATAAAAATCCAAGAAAAGGTCAGGTTGACCATGGGGCAGTGGTCAACCTTCTTCCCAAAAATCAAAGCTAAAAAAGAATTTTAAGTCATGAAAATAAAATCAATAAAAAATGTATGCTAATATGAACCATTTAGAATTAATAATTGAAATAAAATATTAACATTAAATAAATATGAAAATAAAAATTAAATTAAATTAAATAAGGCATTAAAAAATGTGGAAAATTTTTTTTGGGTATTTTTATGAATAAAGAAAATATTTTAAATCAATTAAAATCAAAACAGAAAATAAATGTGAATTAAAAAAAAGAAAATGAAAAGAGGTGGATTAGTATGGATGGGCCTTGAGCGTGGGGGTGTGGAAAGCGAAATGCGTAAAGGCCCAGTCCAAGCAATTATTAAACTAGCCTGACAACATGAAATAACAATTTAATAAAATAATTCATGTCAACATTATCAATTGGTCAAGTCTCATTAAGTCACTACAGGACAAAAACGAGTTGGCGTCCAGGATTAAAACACATGCATTGGATCTAACGGTTCATAAGATGACACGCCATCATCTTCTTCCTCAAACCAAAGCCTAATGCCATAACCATGCAGAAACGTGAAAATGCAGTGGGTTTTCTTCAACTTTCACTCAATAATACGACCACTATGATGCACCAAATGACATGAAATAAAAACCAAATATCAAGTATGAAATGTGTAGTTTAACATGGTGACTTTGTTTGAGTAAAATGATGGCTTAATCATGGAGAAATATTGACAATAAGAGGACAACATGGCCACGGGCAAGGGCAAAAAATAACAGCATAAACCAATAACAAGAACACAAGCATATGATTGGCATTGTAAACAAGCATGAAACAAACATGAGCATATGATTAGCATGGCAAACAGTAATGATAATAATGATGAGCATGGTAATGAGCATGATGATGAACATGGATATATCAATACATGGCCATTGAAGAGAAGCAAGAGGGTTACCTAGTGGATGTTAGGTCCACTGCCTCTTGATTGTGGAGAGAATGGAAGAATATGATGCTTCCTTCTTGGTGCTTCAACTTCACTTCAAGAACTTGGTGAGAAATAATGGAATCTGACCTTGCAATGAGACTTGCCTTGCTCGAAAATTCACAGCCAACCTTTTAGGTTTAGGGTTTTTAGCTCTTAAATATGGTGGATCCAATGTTTAATGGGCTCAGAAATGATTGTTGTCCATAAGCAAAATAATGCAAAGTGAGGTGTATTAGGAATGGACACATGAGGGTTTCTTGTTTTGGCAAAAACGTGGGCTGGTTTGTGCAGCATAACTTTGGTCTGGTTTGGCAAGCAAGAAAACAGTCCAAGATGATGACTTTGAGGCCATGTAATTTGATGATCAAGTCACCAAATGATGAAATGATGCAAACAGTAGAAAGACCTCATGCAGCATAGCATGTTTCATGTTGAGCACAAGTGGAAATGATGAATGGAAGAAGGTGAAAAATGGCCCTCAAGATCAGTTCTCACCATGCCAAAATGGTTGGGCCAGTTTGGCCTAAAATTTGCCTAGAGAATCAAGTCATGGTGTCCACTTTAGGTGAATGTATCTTTCAAACCATGGATCCAAATGAGATGATTCCAAAAGGATGTGAAAGAGGACATGGAAAGGTATAATTGTTATGAAGAAAACATTTTCAATTGGTGCCTTGAAGTACAAGAAATTTGGCCAAGAAGTCTTGACAAACTTTGAAGATTTTGAGACTTAGAAATTTTTCTAAGTGTCCTAAAAATATGTCTCACTTTGACTAAGCATAACTTTCACAATCTTGATCCAAATGGAGCAAACTTTATATCTCTAGAAAGCTTGGAACAAGAGGAACAACTTTCATGTTGGAGAAATTTTCAAATTGAGCTTTTATCTTGATGGAAAATGGGCTTAAAGTGAGTGCAACAATCATGAAAACTTGCCCTAAATGGAAAGTCAACCATTTCCAAATTAAGTAACTTTTCCAATTCCTGATTAAATGATGAATCCATGATCCAACCTTGATCAAGTTTCACATGTAGGCTCTCTTAGGCGTGGATTTTGAGATTCCACTCTCAAAATGTCAGGAGTTGACTTTTCTGGCCTCACTGTTGACTTTTCCCAAACTGTCTGATCCCGATTCCTGTGATCAATTGAAGCACTTCTGGCTCAAATAAAAAGCTGATTTTTGTATGTAGACCCTTGTGGACATATGGAAGGCCATGGAAAAGGGTTTCACCCAAGGAATCATAAATAAACTGATTTTATACCAAACCCTAGTTTAGGGCAAAATTGATCAGGAACTGATTGCACTAATTGCCAATGGATCTTTTTGAGATAATTGTGAATCTTCCTAGGCCAAGATGCCTCTCTAATCATGACATGGATGGGCTCCTCTATTTCCAAACAAACATTTCCTGTTGCAAGTATCCATGAAACCCTAATTTTGGATTAAATCCAGATGAGCACTCTGATAGCTCTGAATCCTTCACTGATGAACTGAGGACCATAATAAGATACCTGGATCCCCCTGAGAACCTTGAGACTTGTATATTTAGAAAATGAAGTCCAATTCTCAACTTTTCTTTGTGTGGGCTCCTTCTGTTAAGGAGTGATCAATCAAAACCTGATTTCCCAGTCACTAATGCAGTATGCAATGAGTATGACCTAGTATGATGCTAATGAAGTGTGAAACATAATTCCATGCTTCCAGAGAAAAATGAAGGGTAAATTTTGGGTATTACACTAGCCAATCCAATTGGCGCCTCCATTCAAGTTGTAAGAGGAGTCTCCAATTCAATTGGCGACTCCTCCTAAAAGTGGGGTATTTTGGGAATTTTTTTGAAACTAGAGGTATTTTGGAATTTTCCTTAAAAAAGTGGATTATTTTTGTAAAAAAAACCACACTATGTACCTGTTTTTTTTATAAAATATAATGTGACCGCGGCCATTATACTAAGTTTTTCCAAAATTTCTAGTTGCTCCCATACATTTATACCAAAATTTATAGAAAATCCAATGTCACCCATGCATTTATATCATATTTTAGAGAAATTTCAATATTTTAGAGAAATATGATGCATTCTTATCATATTTGTATCATGTTTGAAAATTCAATAAAAACCACGAAGAAAAAGACATATTTACTTGTAAAAAATATCTGGTTAAGTTAAGAGAAATCCAAAATTTTACCGAAAATTTTGAAAAATCCATAAAAATTAATTAAATTTGACAATTTTACTTTTTTTTTTTCAATTAAGAGACAACATAGTCATTTGACACAAATTTAGACGTGTTGAATATAGATCAAGGTGTGCCATGTAAAACTCTCCAAGAAAAGCCATCATGGAAATAATTTACTAAGAACCAATATACAATTTTGATTCTATATGGGGCCAATTAACTAACATTTCTTCTAAAATGAGTTGGATAGTATAATTTAGATACCCTGCCACAAAAGTCAAGTTTTTCTTTGTGTGGAGCAATAGAATTGCCCATTTGCTTTGGGAAAAAATTAAGAAACTTTCTTTGGTTAACCAAACTTATCATATTCATGGAAAATATGTAAATTTATATTCCCAAGAATTTATTATCATACTTATTTTGAGTTGGAAAGCATGTATTGGACAAACAATGTTTTCCTTAGATGCCTCTTTTCGATCACTTGACTAAGTGTCATTGAAATTGATTCCCAATTATTAATTTATGCTGTAAACGATTCCTATATACTTCGTATATTTAGCTTTATCCATTTTGGCTTCAAAAAATATACATACCACAATATAAAAGGAAAAAAAAGATGCATATTCTCTATCTTTAAGACTTTTAGCAACTCTTTAAACTTTTGCAACATATTTTGTTTGGTGAGAATTCCACCATGCATATTCTCAAAGTTGGTATTGCCAAAAAAAATCAAAATTGCTAATAATTTCAAAGAATGTATGATGATACATTTGTTTCATAAAGACGTGCAAGAAAATGAATGTTGAAGGAGCAGGGAAATACCTTTTTTATGTAGCCCAACCTAAATTTGTTTACCTTATCCCATAAGTTACAAATATTTCCTTTTACCATTTGTAATTTATTTTAATGATTTTGAAACGTATGACTAAAAGACATCATTAATTTTATAAATGGTCTAACCTAACTAAATTTTGAGATGATTCTACAACCTATCTAATATGTATTAAACAACCTACTATTTATTTAAAAATTAGACATGACAACAGGTCGGAATGAAATTATTTTTTTTCTCTCCAAATTCAAATTCGTGGAGAATGGAGAATTAAAATCTAAATCCGTCTTAAACAATTTCGGACTGAGTTCGTGTATCTCTGTCTCACCATCATCTATTTAGTAAAATTAATCTTTGATAAAAATATTTATTTTTTCAAAATCAAATTATATTACTAATAATAAAATAAAATAAAATCTCAAAAAAAATTCATGCATATATTTCAAATATTTTAAATAATAAATACAAATTAAAATATCAAAAAATTAATAACATATTTAATATTTTAAATTATCAAAACTAAAATAATAAAGTACAAAATGAAATAAACAGGCGGGTTCAGAGACGAGTTCAGGATGAGTACTATTGCCCCCATCACCCGACCCGTCCTATATTTTACAATCGAAGAAAATTCAAACCTGAACCCAAACCCAATTAAAATGGATTTTCTTTGTCAACTTCGAGGTGGTTCAAGTGGGTACCTGCCGATGTGGGTTATGTTCTCATACCTACTACAAATAAGATATGGCCTAATATCGTGTTTATATAAATGAGAATTATCTTTTATCTTATATGTCAATTTTGAAGTGTTTAAATGTGATGATTGTTATTCGCACCTTAAAAGTGTTCACCCGCTATAGTGAAAAATCAATAATGTTTCTAAAGTCCTGAACTTAATTTTCAGACACGCCAAAAATGCAACCAATTATGTGTTATTCAAGTTTCGTCTAGTACGAAAGTTAACTTTTGAATTTTTTTAATATACATAGTTTGTTTGATTATGCCTACTATGTCTCATGAGTTTGACTTCTTTTATTATGATATGGTTTTTCTAATTTAATTAAAGATAAAATGCCAGTCAACAAAGAAGATTGAAACATGGTAGAATGGTCAACATTCTTCCGTTCGGAAGGAAAAAAGCCAGACCTTCGCGTCTAGCCATTGGTGTCACTTCACTTGATGAGAAACATCATCTTCTCGAGTTCACGTGTCTCCGACATCGTCTTCCAGAAAACATGTGTCCTTTGTTGTTGCCTCAAAAGATCCAAAAATCCAACCTACGGAAATTGTTGTTGTCGTTTCTGATATTTTCCCAAAGGTCCCTTAGACACCTCTCTATTTTAACAATTATGAATACTCTCTATAAATGTCTAAAATATAATTTTTTTAAAATATGTCAAATTCACAACAAACTTATTGCCCAGGAGGAAAACTTATTGTTCTGAAGGTTAGTCCATAACATAACATCTGGGTTCTCCATTGAGTTATGAAATAAACATATTATCATGAATTCAAAATATGTTCAGAGGTTAGTCCAAAAGTTAATTTGCGAACTCACCCTTCCATCAATCTTTCGGTAAAATAAAAGTAACTCACTTACAAAATATTTTGGTGTGTATTATGAATGTCTGGAAGTTAACTTTCAGACCGTGCCAAAAATATTTTCGAATTTCATAAGTGTGTCTCTTCACCACTAAGAGTGTGAAGGGTAACTCCTAACTCGATCAATCTAATTTTTTAGGAAACTACTTTTCCCACCCTTATGATGTGGGTCGCACTTTTGAAAATCCAAAAATGCCTTCAAGTTTTTTTCGGGATGCATATCCGAAGGCACCAAAGTCCATTTTTGTAAAAATTTAGTCTGGAGATGCATCTACGAAATTTTTTGGGGTGAATTCGCATATGCATCTCCCAAAAGACTCCTTAAGCCATTTAAACAACTTTTTCATTAAGATGGTTTATCATTTAACCATTCAGTAATATTTTTGAAGATACATCTTTGAAAATCTCAAGTAGAAGATTGAATATATGACACCTTGCATGAACATCTCTTTCACACTCCATACCTCCTCCATAACCAAAAACCCTTAAAAAGTTTCATTTCCAATCATCTTTTCGACTCCAAATCATCATTTTTGTATTTTATCACATTAAAGGGAAAAAACGAAGCTCTAAATCATCATTCATTTCATACGTCATTGCTTGCATTAATCTTGTACTTGAGTTAAAAAAAAGAATGTTACCTCTAGTGCATATCTGAATTCACCTGCTATCTATTTCGCAGATTCATCTCCGAAGTTTCCTGTTACTGTGAATTTTTTTAACCGTTTTTCTGTTTTGATTTGTATTAGATATGGTGCACCCGAATATGTTTCTCAAAGATGCTGTAAGTAATGATGTAAAACCGGATGAAATGAACGATGATGTTAAACTGGATGAGGTGGAAAATGATGTTAAATCGGGTGCTAGACTGGTTGATGTCAAGTTAGATGTTGGTTAACATATTAGAAATGAACAACTATTTACTACTCGTAAACATATTCTTGAATGGCCCGAATTAAGGCCAGTAAATTGGAGTTTAACATTGTAATCGGAAGGTCCGACAATGGTTCTAATAGAAGGCAATCATTTGTAACCATGAGATGTGAGAGAAGTGACACGTATGTTCCACCGATTCGGAAGTTGAAACGTGATGATACAAGATCAAGAAAATGTGAGTGTCTATTTAAATTACATGGATACCGTAAGGTGGATGATACATGGAAATTTAATGTGATTTCTGGTTTACATAATCATGCCTTGCAAAACGAGCTAGTCGGTTATCCCATTGTATGTTGCCTTAAACCAGAGGAGAAAAAAATTGTTTCAGACATGTCTTTAATTAGGGTGGTGCCAAAAAATATATTTGCAAATTTGAAACAGAAAAAACCTGAAAGTGTTTCAAATATCAAGCAGGTATGCAATGCGTGTTATCAAAACAACATGGAGATAACATGTCCAAGATCCTAAATGCAACAACTTTTAAAGCTTTTGAATGATAACCACTATGTTTCTAGGTACATAGTTTGTGAGGATAAAGTCAATGTTCGTGACATATTTTGGACTCATCCCGAAAGTATCAAGTTGTTTAACATATTTCCCAATATCCTCATAATTGATTCAATATATAAGACCAACAAGTATAGGTTCCTGCTTCTGGAATCCGAAAAATAGGTCAATGCTACATGGACCTTAAAAATGTGCAAGACTTTATTGAAGGGCTAAGAAAATATAATGAATGTAATTTTCATTGATAGAGACATTACATTGATGAATTCAGTTCCAAAGGTGTTTCCTACATCCTACGCATTACTTTGTCGATATCACATAACAAAAATTATGAGAAGTCGGCTCAAACCGGTAGTAGGCACCAAACAAATCAAGATTGAAGACGGAAAAATGGTCAAATCTAGTGTGGAATTGGAAAAGATAATTGATACATGGAAAGGTATATTAAATTCATCCACAAAAGACTTGTATGCCGCATCTGTAACGCATTTTAGGAGTGTGTGTATCTGATATCCAGATTTCTTGAAATACATTAAGAGTACTTGATTGGGTAAATAACAAGTGTATTATTTTGCCGATGTAGTAATAATAGGGGAATTTCCTAAGTATCAATTGTAAGACCCTAAATTTGACCCTAAGATCCCTCATGCTATCTCATCATATGCATTAGCATTGGGATTATACCTTGGCCTCCTCCTTACCCCTCTTTCGTTGGGTTTGCTTTGGGAGAGATCACCAAGAACCATGTGATTGTATCATACTTGTATTTTATCATTTTTACTAACCAAAATACCAAAAATATGTCTTTGCATTTGCCTAACTCTTTTGTAGGTAGGACATGATCACCTTGATCTATCAAGTTCACATATAGGGTTTAAGACCCTCATTGCTAGGAGCACAACAAAAGAATGTTCCACAAAGGTTCTAGGCATCATATAGGAGTCCTCATGATCTCTACATGCTATTTTGATCAAGCATTCTTCAAGAGTTTGGAGTTGATTTGTCTTGGAAACCCTAGTTCACCTGGGTATCTTGAGTAACTTCTTCAACAAGCTCATTCACCAATTGATCAAATTTCTAAAGGGACACTTTAAAATTCATCATCTTATACATATATGATCTACCATGATCCTAAAAAGTAGAGAATTACAAGTTATCAAGTTGGTTCGTGGTGGTTGGCCAGATGAATTCATCTGATCAAAACTGGGTCCCCCTAGATTCTATCTCCTACAATTTGCATCATATGGAACTGATTCCAAGATAAACGTTACTCTAAATGACATTCCAAACAACTTTCATGTTGAGGTCTAGATCGAATTTTGCTTGGAAAGTCATTTTCTATGTTGAAACATAATAGGTCATTTTATCTAAACCCTAATTTGAAAGTCAATTTCCCAAGGCCATAACTTGCTCAATTTTTATAAGTTGAAATATTTCCAAGTTGAACAATCAAATTCAAGATGTCTACTTCAACTTTTATGTTTGAAGTGAGAGCTAAATCAACTTTTATGAGCATGTGATATGAGGATACATTATAGGTCATTTTGGACCAATACCATTGAACAAGTGATTTTCCTCAACTTCAAAAATGAATAACTCACTCATTCTAAATCCAAATGATGCCAAATTGGTGACAATTTTGATGGTATTGTAAATAGATACAACTTTGATGAAGACAATTTTCTCATTTGGAGCTCACCTAAAAAGTTAAGCAAGGTGGAATAATTGAATATGTGACTTGACACTTAGAAAATATTTTAACATGTCGAAATTTCCAAACTTCCACCTCAAAATGCATCATGATAAAAGTTCCAAATGTAAAAATGTTCAACGTAAGATTTGTTCCTATTGATCTAAGCTTTCCAAAGAGTGCTAATTCATTCATTTTGGACTAATTTTGATAGGTCTACGCATGGTTTAAATAGACCTGTATCAGTTTGCAAAATCAAAGCCTCAAATGTTCAAACAACTTTGCCTTGCCATTCAAGCTTCATGCAGACCTCATTTCAGTTGATTATGGACCTAAATGGATTGCTTCATGGGCCTGCACATGCCCATGCAAGCATGTGCATTGCATTACCAAATTTGGAGAATTTTTCAAGTGTGCAAATAACACTTGTCATGGCTATAAATAGAGGTCCCCTGCATCAATTCAAAGGACCCTTGCGCACCAGCTTTGCCCCCAATCTTCCCAACCCTCTCAATTCAAAGGAAAACCTGAGAAATTTCTTTGGAAATTTGAGTTTGAATCTCACTATTTGTATATTCAAAAACTCCAGGATTCAAAGCTTTGCATTATTCTTAAGCCACTTCCACAAGCTCCATAAGCAATATCAAGCACGAATTGAAGCAAGAGAGATCCATTTCTGCACAACATTGAAGGTAATTTTCCAGATTTTTCTTCTCTTCGATTCTCTCTTAATACTCATCGATTCTCTTGGATCCTTGATTGCCTGAAGTCCTACCAATGTAGGCAAGAAGATTGATTTTCTTTGAGGTCAAATCGAAGCAACTCAGTTGACACACCTCAAAATTCAACTCGACGTATCTCTCTATATATTTGGAGTTAGTTAAAATTGAGGTGATATTCGTGATCTACGCCATTTTTTCTTTAAGATCATATCCTCTTTTTTCATTTATGATGTGGTGATGATTGAACCAGTCCGGCCAGGGTCATCGGAGAAGATGACCGGCCTTTGGCTCCGGCGATGCGTTGGAAGCGTTCAGAGCCATTAGATGAGTTTGCAATGTTTTAATCAGGAGCGTACATTGTGATTATCAGGCGTGTGGATATTTGACTCAAGCGCATCATGGAATGTGCGCGCTTCACCATTTGATCTGCCACCTCAATTAATGAGGCAGATCAAGTGGTCCATGTTTTTTTGATTATCTGATTTTATTTTTTATTCCTTTGATTTTCATTAATTCATATTAATTTTAATATTGATCCAAAAAATATGAGAGTTTCACCAAAAAAATTTAAATAAAATCCTCTTTCATTTTCTGAATTAAAATTATTTTTTGGATCATTATTAATATTTTTCATGATTTAATTGATTTTGTGAATATTTTTAATTGTTTAAAAATACTTTTAAGTCTCCAAAATTTCTGAAATTTTTTCTCCAAGGTCCTTTGACCTTGTTTGACCTATGATAAATCTCATGGACATTTCTTTGGTGTTTTGATGAGGTTTTAGGAAATTAACCAACCATATTTAATTTAATGCATTATTTTTAATATTTTTGATTGTTTAAATGCCAAATTAATTGCGTAGAGGCATTTTAATTGACTTTGTGAGTTTAACTTGTGTTGATGGGCCTTGGTCAAGGTTGATTTGACTTTGTTAGGTTAAGATCATTGGATTTAGGGGATTGATGGAATGTACATTCCATCTCCCAAAATGAATGAATGATCTTAACTTGGTAAAATTCATCCTTTGTCCAATTTGATTTTGATCTATTTCCCCTCCCTTTCATCTCATTCCCATTCTTCATGCATTCATGTCATAGACCTATGATATCTCAATATCCTAAGGCTAGTTGATTGTAAAATCAACATAAGTATGGATGAGATTAGGCCCCCACTTTGCATACTCTTTTTGTGTGTGGTATGTTTCATGAGCATAGTTCATCATATTATGTCTCTAACATGCATTAACACCAAACTTCTATTGCCCGACCTCAAATAGTTGCGACTTCTACATAAGTCCAATTACGATTGCTTAACATAGCGTTAAATTTTGACACAAAGGCATAGCATTCTAGTTAGTAAGATTGTAAGTCTCCCATCTTTCATGGTATTGTGTGGAAACTTGGCCTTTTTTCCTTCCTTTGGAAGATGTCTTGGTTCAAGGACCCATGCTTGTGATAAGTGGGTTGAGTGTTCTCCAAAGAATGACTTAAACAAATGCAAAGCAAAAGCGGTACTAACTTCTAACTCATTAAAAACTAACATTTAATTTTAAGTCATTTATTTTCAATGCAATTTAATTTTTAAGCCTTATTCATTTGCCATTATTCATACCATTCTAATTGTTTATGTTAATATCATTTTCACTTTGTCCACTTGGACCATATTATGTTGTTTGTGTATATTGTGTTTGTTTGTGTGGTCTTTGATCATTAATGTACATAATAAGAACTAAAATCCTAAAAAATATCTTGTGTGGATTGTTGGTTTGATATGAGACAATTGAACTTAGAATTTAGGCAACACTCCCTATTCAAAGGACTTGGCCAATGCCAAATTTCATGTAATGAAGTGCTTGTGATTTGAACCTTCATCTGATACATCAGTAAATATCAATTTGAGTTCATCTGCAGCATGATCATCTTGGAATTCATCTGATGCATGGGAAACTTTGAGGAAGATCATGGAGTTGCTAAGCTTGGATGTGGCTATCTTTATTTGATGCCTTGCTCTTCAAGTTGATATTTTGTGCATTGTTTGTTGCTTGATTCTAAAAAGTCTAAGGGAATTTGGGTTTCTATATGACATTCTTGTCTATTGGATTCTAGCCCATTGGTCAGATCTTTTCAACTCTTAACTTTTAAATTTATGCTTAGATTTAGTCTCTTCATCTCCTCCCCGCTTCTTTAATTTCAAAATCTCTCCCTCCTTTCAAAAATATTCTTTGGTTGTGTTTGTAGATTTTCAAACTTTGACCACTTTTGCAAACTAGAAACCTTGGCCTTAAGCCATTGCATTTTCAAAATTCTTTTCTTAATCAAACTTGTAAATAAACTTAACTATACTTGACTTAAAAATTTCAAAAGCCAAAAAGAAATAACTCATTCAAACCATTTTAGGCCTTTGTGCCTTTCAAACTTAAATTTTTGTTAAAAGCAATGCAACCATTTTAGGCCTTTGTGCCTTTCAAATTTTTGTCTTCAATCAAACTGGTAAATGAACTTAACCATATTTGATTTAAAATTTTAAAAGACAAAAAGAACTAACACCCATTCAAACTTTTAGGGCCCCTTTGTGCCTATTTTAACTTAAACCTTTGATTAAAAGCAACTCACTCATTTTGAAATTGTTACCACGAACTACGAGGTTTTGATCCCTCATTTTTATGTTGGTACGTAGGCACAAGTTCGAAGGTCTTGTCAAACACAAATATATAATTAACAAATTCTTTTCTCATCCCCCCATTCCATTTGTTTGCAAACACCATTTGTACAAAAACACTTATGCACAAAAAAAGGGCTCCCTATGAGTACCTAGGACATTTTGGGTGCTAACACATTCCCTCTGTGTAACCAACCCCTTACCTGTAAGCTCTGGCATTTTATTAGTTTTGATTTGAAAACTTCTTATTTTTTGGGTTTTGTTCGTGCTTTTCCCTTTTCCCTTGGAAACAATAAAAGCACGGTGGCGACTCTTGTTTTTTGATGTCTTGCTTATCCATAGCTTGATGATCATGAATTTACCGCTACAAAAATTAAATGGCGACTCTGCTGAGGAGCAGTCTCCAGTGGGTTTAGCCTACTTTTGTGTGTGTATATAACTGTAAATTTGATGTATGTATATTTATTTGTATGATATACTCTACTTGTTGTGCTTGGTGATCTCTGAGTGGTGAGATAAGTTCTAACCCAAACTTGAGTGCAATTAAGATAAGAGGATGGTATAGTCATGTTCGACTTGTGTGGAGTAGTCCTTAACAAGTTGGCTTGAGACCCATCTGCTCAGTGGAGACCCTTTTGGATTTGGAAATGTCACACAAGTATTTATGGTTAGGCATTACTATCTCTGATTTGGGGTCCGAGAAGCTGAGGACCCTAGAACATTTAACCCCTCTTGGCCTATTTAGAACGTAGTGCGGAGACTATTCTAGTGTAGACTTGATAACAGTTGTTACGCGATACTACACTCAGACGAGTTTCTCTTGAGAATATTATGGGTTGATGAGTCATTCATCCTAACCTGAAATATCCGATAAATGGAATTAAGACTCTGGGAACTTTTTTAGAACATGATCTACAGGTTTTTATCCTTAGTTCACTCCTTTGGGATGGTTCTTACCCAGACTCCGTGCTCGTGACTCACAACAAACCCTTGATTTTTGGTAGATCCAATCAAGTATTGTCAATAACAATGGAACTTGGGTGTTGATACGGTGTAAATCATAATCCACCAAAATGGATGATTGATCTTTACAATGACTTGATTCATCCCTTGACCTTTGTTTATTTGCCTTATGTGTGATCCCTTCTTTGTGATTGTTGCATTCATGCATTCATGCACATCATAACATTCATCACACGAAAATTTCAAGGAAACTAAGGTATTATTTGCAAATATTTTCAGACCATGGATTGTGGACGAATGAATACTAAGAAGTACAGTTTCGGAAGTCCCGACTTGAAAGAGTTAAAGAAGCTAGCATCTTTTGTATAAGATCCCTTGGACTTCAAACAACACCATGGGAAACTTCTTTCTATCTTGTCTGCTGATGTGGTTGAAGGACTTTTGAGTGTGTTGGTTCAGTTCTATGACCCTCTCTACCGTTGCTTCACTTTTCCTGATTATCAGCTTGTGCCTACGTTGGAGGAGTATGTCCATCTCTTGGAGATACCCGTTTCTAACAAAGTGCCTTTTAGTGGATTGGAAGAGATTCCCATATCTCATCTTATTGCTGAAGCTCTTCACTTGAAGAAGTCTGAGATAGAGACTCATTGGGTGAAGAAAGGAGGATAGTTTGGATTGCCATCTGATTTCCTCATCAAGGAAACTACTGCATTTGCTCAAGCCGGTAGTGTGGACGCTTTTTAAGCTATCTTTGTGTTACTCATCTATGGTCTAGCATTGTTCCCTAACATTGACGATTTTGTTGATGTTAACGCCATTAGAATTTTCTTGATTGGGAATCCTGTGCCTACGCTGTTAGGTGATTTGTACTTCTCTTTGCATCTAAGGAATTCTAAGGGTGGTGGAACGATTGTCTATTGCATTCCTCTTATGTACAAGTGGTTTATTTCGCACTTGCCTCAAACACCTGCTTTTGTGGAGAACAAACAATGTCTACGATGGTCTCAGAGACTTATGTCTCTCACTAATGATGATATAGTTTGGTATGACCCTTATTTGAGCAGTTTGGAGATTATTGATAGTTGTGGTGAATTCTCTAATGTGCCTCTCATTGGTACACAAATGAGGAATTAACTACAACCCTGCTTTGGCTCGTCGTCAACTTGGGTTCCCCTTGAGAAACAAACCTAATAACACTTTGTTAGAAGGTCTTTTCTATCAAGAGGGTAAAGATCCCCAACATATGATGAAAAATATTGTGCATGTTTGGCATAATGTGCATAGGAAAGGAAGATTCGAGCTTGGTCCGTGCAATTGTGTAGCTTTTGATGCTTACACGCTTTGGGTGAAGAATAGAGCTTTGGAATTAAAGATGTCTTATCCTTGTGAGAGACCTATGTCTATGGTTGTGGTTGAGCCATTAACTCTCCCTAACCAAGATGTAGAGGAGTTGGAAGACGCGCTCGCCAAGATGAAACAAGAGAAGGATATGTGGGAAGAGCGTTTCCATGCTTTGAGCCAAAAGCATGAGGAGTTGCAGCTTGAGTCTAAGGACAAAGATGCACTTATTGAGCTACTTGAAGATCGAGTGACAAAGAGACATAGAGAGCCAGAGGTTTCATCTTCCTCTAGTATGCCTCATCCTTCAGTTGCATGGAAGAATATTGTCGATCATCTTGTCCTCGAGAAGACTCAGATGAAGGATTCTTTCGAGATTGAGATCCGACGCATTCGAAGGAAGTACGCGCCTACAACCAGATCTTCTGATGTTGTTGTTAGGGATCCTTAGGATGACTAGTCTCTTTTCCTTTGTATTTTTCATTTGGTTTCTGAAATTGTACTCAGTGTAATCCTCCCAATTATATAAGTAAAAGAGATTTTTATGGTCATATCAAATTGTTGCGATTATTGTTGAATATATATATATATATATATATATATATATATATATATATATATATATATATATATATATATATATATATATATATATATATATTTGCAAATAATGTAGTAAGTTCCTTGAAAATAAAAACAATTAAACATTGCATTTCATGCATCATTTGCATAAGCATGTTTCTCTTTCGTCGGATGTCTCATTGGTGTTTCTTCTGTGCTTCAGTCAAGCTGACTCATCGATACAATACTCGCGCCAATCACTCCAGAATCATGGAACATCTTGAGCAAGATAATAGAGACTTGAAAGAGGAGATCGCCCGCCTGAATGCCATGATGGAGTCAGTGTTAGCTACACAGAGCCAGTCTTCTCCAACGCCTGCAACTCCTCCTCCTCTGAGGACTGTCATTTCAGAGGTGGCTACCTCTACCATTCTCACAACTGCTTCTCACTTTGCACCTAACATGCCTTCCGGATTCCCGTGGGGAATGCCTCCAGACTTTGTGCCCGAAGGTTTTGCGTCTACATTTGCTTCTATGTCGGCATCTAGCCCGGTCATGTCTGTGTCGCCGCCTGTCGTGCATACCCTGCCTCGTGTAGAAGACACCATCTATCATTCTGAGTCGTCTGAGGGCCCGAATGTGTATGAGAAGATGGATGAGATGAAGGATCAATTTCTTGAGTTGCGCAAGGAGTTGAAAACTTTGAGGGGTAAGGACCTATTTGGAAAGAGTGATGCGGAATTGTGTTTGGTTCCCAATGTGAAGATTCTAGTGAAATTCAAAGTGTCTGACTTTTAAAAATACAAAGGAAACGCATGTCCACTCAGTCATTTGGTGATGTATGCCCGCAAGATGTCTACTCAAATGGATAATGATCAGCTGTTGATCCATTATTTTCAAGATAGTTTGACTGGTGCCACTCTGAGGTGGTACATGGGGTTGGATAGTACGAGCATTTGTACGTTCAACAATTTAGGCAAAGCATTTATGAAGCAGTATAAGTACAACGTTGATATGGCTCCCAACAGAGATCAGTTGAGGTCGTTCTCTCAAAAGGACAAGGAGACATTCAAGGAGTATGCGCAGAGGTGGAGAGAACTCGCTGCTCAGATTACCCCTCCTTTAGAGGGAAAGGAGATGACCAAGATTTTTCTGAAGACCTTGAGCTTATTTTACTATGTATGTTGATGCATCTGAGAGACGATTTATATGATAAACAAGCCGGTGAGATCATAACAATTGCAATTCCCTCAAACTAAAATATTAAGTTTATGCTTTCCAAGTTTTAGCACTCATCAAGACTAGTATCGAATAATGTAGGTTTCGCCAAAGCGAGGTGCATGTTCTATATTAGTAAGGTGCGATGGGATAATTGTAATATCCAACTGCTAAAACAATGGGTCAAACTTAACTAAACAAATTATGATGATATTATATGTGTTTGCTTTCCAAGTTTTAGCACTCATCAAGACTAGTATCGGATAATGTAGGTTTCGCCAAAGCGAGGTGCATGTTCTATATTAGTAAGGTGCGATGGGATAATTGTAATATCCAACTGCTAAGACAATGGGTCAAACTTAATTATAATAATATCATATATGTTTTAGAAGCAAGAGTTGGGAATAATCCATATGATGGATTGGAATAAGGAGTTATTCACCCAATTGAAATTTTCGAGAGTTGTATGAGATACAACTGGAAGGAGTTCCTACCTAAATAACCTAGTTTTGTGTAATCCGCCTACGCGGACTTAGAACGAAGTGAAATATGGATCTCGACCCACTAGAAAATCTTCCAACGGGATTTTCCGAATCAAATGATGAGGGTCATTTGTTTTGAGTAAAATAGTGGGAGCATATTTGATTAAATGCCTAATTAAATATTTCAATGATACTTATATTTTCTTAATCCTTATGTAGATAACCATGACAGCAAACACCTCTAACAACATCTTGCGATCAATCCTTGACAAGGAAAAATTGTCTGGGACAAATTTTCTGGATTGGCACCGAAACCTGAGGATTGTCCTCAAACATGATAAAAAGCTGTATGTCTTGGAGACACCTGTTCCTGAAGAGGAACCTCCTAGTTCTGCACCTAAGGCAGAAAGAGATGCTTATAAGAAGCATGTCGATGATGCCAATGAAACTGCTTGTCTCATGCTGGCTACCATGGACTCAGAATTGCAAAAGCAACATGAGAACATGTCAGCGTTCGATATGATCGAACACCTGAAGCTGCTCTATCAAGAGCAAGCAAGGCATGAGAGGTTTGAAGTTTCAAAAGCCCTTTTCCAAAGCAAGTTAGCTGAGGGAGCCCCTGTAGGTCCCCATGTACTCAAGATGATTGGGTATGTGGAAAACCTTGAGAGATTGGGTTTTCCCCTCGAAAAGGAACTTGCGACTGATTTGATCTTGCAATCGTTGCCAGATAGTTTCAGTCAATTTGTCCTAAATTTCAATATGATTGGTATGGACAAATCTCTTCCTGAACTGCTCGCCATGTTAAGAACTGCCGAGCAGAATCTGAAGACAAAAGGGAAGTCCATTCTGATGATCGGAAATGGAAAGAGACAGAACAAAAGGCCCACCAGGCAGGGTGATAAAGGGAAGGGCAAGGAAGTTGCCAAACCCATACCCACTGTTACTGTTTTGAGGCCTAGTGGAGGCATAACAAAGGCAGGCACCTGCTTCCATTGCGGTAAGACCGGACACTGGAAGAGAAACTGCCCAAAGTACTTGGAAGATGACAAAATCTCCATTCACAGGAAAAGGTGAAAGAGCTAATGATCTTTTGGCCCTCATACATACTGATGTATGTGGACCACTGAACATTCCAGCCAGAGGAGGTTTTCAGTACTTCATCACATTTACTGATGATTTCAGTAGATATGGTTATGTGTATTTAATGAAACACAAATCAGAGTCCTTTGAAAAGTTCAAGGAATTCAAGAATGAAGTACAAAACCAACTAGGTAAGAATATTAAAACACTTCAATCAGATCGAGGTGGTGAGTATTTAAGCCTAGAGTTTGATGACCATCTGAAAGAGTGTGGGATCCTATCCCAACTCACTCCTCCTGGAACACCCCAATGGAATGGTGTATCTGAGAGAAGAAATCGAACCCTGTTAGACATGGTCCGATCCATGATGAGTCACGCCGATCTTCCATACTCCTTTTGGGACATTGACAGCAGCTTACACACTTAACCATGTTCCATCCAAAAGGTTGAGAAGACACCATATGAGATATGGAGTGGTAAGAGACCACATATGTCTTACATAAAGATTTGGGGTTGCGAGGTTTATGTGAAACGACAAATTTCAACTAAGCTTGAGCCCAAATCTGACAAATGCTTATTTGTGGGGTATCCTAAATAAACAAGAGGGTATTACTTCTACTATCCTTCTGAGGGCAAAGTGTTTGTCGCTTGAACTGGAGTTTTCCTAGAAAAGGATTTTATTTCCAAAGGAACCAGTGGGAGGAAAGTAGAGCTTGAAGAAATTCAAGAGTCACAAAGCATCGACACACCTATGGAGGAATTGGAGTAGGAAACACAAGCAGTTGTGTAAGAGCAACCTACTCAAGTAGAACAAGACCAGCGTAGGTCAGGCAGGATACGTCACCTACCTTAGATATATGGACATCTGATCAAGGTGATGTATTACTCATGGAATCTTCGTTTTGATGAAACAATAAAACAATATGGATTCATCAAGAACGAAGATGAGCCTTGTGTCTACAAGAAGGTTAGTGGGAGCATGATCGTATTCCTGGTATTATATGTGGATGACATATTACTTATTGGAAACGATATCCCTACCCTGCAACAAGCAAAGTCTTGGGTGGGGAAATGCTTATCTATGAAGGACCTAGGTGAAGCAGCCTATATATTAGGAATCAGAATCTATAGAGATAGATCATAAAATGCTTGGCCTAAGTCAGAGTACATAGACAAGGTGCTGAGACGCTTTAATATGAATGATTCCAATGGTTATGTGTTTTGCTGAAATGGTGGCACTGTGAGCTTGAAAAGTTCAAAGCAAGATACAGTTGCTGAATCTACAACCGAGGCCGAGTATATTGCTGCCTCAAGTGCAGCAAAGGAAGCTGTTTGGATCAAAAAGTTCATTAGTGAACTTGGCATAGTCCCTAGCATTGTGGATCCCATTGGTCTCTATTATGATAACAATGGTGCTATCGCATAAGCTAAGGAGCCTAGATCTCACCGACGATCCAAACACATACTTAGACGTTGTGTGAGAATATGTAGAGTACCTACACTTGACAATATAGCTGACCCACTGACAAAGCCTCTTGCGCAGCAGAAGCATGATGGCCATACTAGATCAATGGGCATAAGGGGTATACCTGATTGGCTCGAGTGCTAGTGGGAGATTGTTGGTGTAAGCCCTAGAGGCCAATACATTTTGGTACTTGTATCGAATAATAAAAGGCATTCTCTTTATTATGGTTGATTAATAAAGTCCCTGGAATAGATAGTCCGTTTAATGTATTAAGTGTGACTTAATCATGAGAACACATTAAACATAAGGACATTATTCCTAAAGTATCCGTAGTCGAGCTTTAGTGTGAAGTGGGATAACATTAAAGCATTAAGACTATTATGTTTGTAGACTGATGATCACATCTCATGGATCATGGATAAAGAGTTATCAAGTCTTAAACATAGGTATGAATATTAGGAGTAATATTTATACCGGATTGACCCGCTATGAGAATACTATATAGAAAGTTATGCAAGGTGTCATAAGTTATTCTCATGGTGATAATAGTGTATTCCACTCTTCGACCTGAAACCACTATGGATCCTAGATGTAGAGTCGAGTGCTTTATTGCTGATCCAACGTTATCCGTAACTGGATAACCATAAAGGCAGTTGATGGGTACTCCACGAAGCATGCTGAGGGACATGAGTGACCTAGATGGAATTTGCCCATCCTGCATAACAGGATAAATGTCTATGGGCCCAATATTGAAATGGACAAGGATGACACGGTCTATGCCTTATGTTCAATATAGACATAAGGGCAAAAGGGTAATTATACACATAAGTATTATCACAGAAGGAATTGTCAGATCACATGACATTTTCGTGTCTTGGGTAGCAGTGATGTGTTGCTAGATACCGCTCACTGTTTATTATGTTAAATGCATGATTTAATATAATTGCCAACGTCACGAAAACCTATAGGGTCACACACAAAGGACGGATTAATGAGAGATAGAGTAACTAAGGAATATCGTAAGGTACGGTGCCCTTAAGTGAGTTATAGAACATCGTAAGGTACGATGTACTTGAGTAGAATACGAAATATGGTAAGGTACCATGAGCTTAAGTGATTTTGGGCATATTATAAGATATGGGCCAAAATACACTTAAGTGGGCTTTTAGCTTGAAGCCCACACAAGTGGTTCTATAAATAGAACCCTTGTGCAGAAGTAAAAATTTGCGGTTGCATTCTTTTCTCTCTCACTCTCTCTCTCTCTCACTCAAAGCCTTCATTCGTACCAGCTAGCACTGAGATTGAAGGAACCCGTTCGTGTGGACTGAGTAGAGACGTTGTCATCGTTCAACGTTCGTGATCGCTTCGTGGATCTGCATCAAAGGTTTTGATCGTCACAAGAGATCTGCACCAAAGGTTTCAACCGTCAAAAGAGGTAAATATTCTATCACTGATCATGACCATTCGTAAGGATCTCTAAAGGAGAAATTTTAATTTCCGCTGCGCTTTGGGTCGCAATTCTCCTTCAGTGGTATCAGAGCCACTTACGAAACCATGACTCGGATAGCTGTTTAAATTTCTGTATTAATATGATTAAAAGACAGAAAGAATCAATTAATTAAACGGGCAATTAAATTTGGCATCATGAGTGTATAAGTTGGATGATTGATGTTGACTATGCTTCGGAATCCGACATTAGTATGGTGAAGCAGCGATACATCGATCGTCCATAGGTTACGCAATTGAGACCGATCAACTTATATATGATATAAGTAATCCTAATGCAAAATACGGTATATGTGATATACTGTTTCTGTTTCGTTCATTCGAACACTAAATGATTGTTTTCCTTTGAGCGATCAATGGTCATTTGCTTCGGAATCCGACATTAGTATGGTGAAGCAATGACCTGTTGATCAATCATACTGAATCAACAATCGAGGTGTGTTTGACGGTCTGAAATTGGCGCATTAGGGTTGGTGACGGCGCAAGGGTTGTGCCGTCAAGGAGTTGTGAATTTAGGGTTTTTTGAAACACGCGTGTTGACTGTTTCAAAGTTTGTTATTTTGGCCGCGTGAAGCTCGTGTGACGAGCGTAACAAGCGTAACAAACTGGATGCGTGACGGTCGTAACGTACCCTGTGACGGTCGTCACACTCACATGACCTGTGACGGTCGTAACGTGTTTTGTGTGACGGTCGTCACACTCACATTGCCTGTGACGGTCGTCACACGCTTGTGACGGTCGTCACACTCCCAGAGTCAAAATTTTGGGGTTCCTGTTTTGTGACTACGCAAGGGTTGTGTTCATGCAAAACAATGTCCATTTCAAATGAATTGTTCATTAAATTTTGGACAAGGGCGTTGCCCCTCCAACCCCGCAAGGGCGCTGCCCCTTGACCCCGTCTGCGTAGTATGATCGGTCGCCGAAATTTAATTTGGTTTTAATTAATTAAAGGAATTAAAATTTAATAATAACAATGTGTTTATTATTATTGCCTTGTGGTGATCAGTTATGGCCTTAGTTGTCCTTAATTTTGTTTTGGGTTTTTAAATACGACCTGCGTGTCGTGCCTCTCCTTTTGATCTCTTAATGTAACTTCTTTTCTCATCTCAAACCCTCGTATGTAAAACGAGTTTCTTCTGGAATGTAATGTTATGAATAAAGAGAAGAAGACAATGTTATGAAGAAAGAGAAGATTTCAATATCAAAAGAGGACAATCTTGAAGATCTTGCTTGGAGAAGCTTAGAGAAGAATTCAATATTAAAGGAGGACAACCTTGAAGATCTTGCTTGGAGAAGCTTAGATCGTTGTAGGTTAGCTTAGGTTCTCTCATTGGCTTGGGAGAACAATTGCGCTAGGGGCCATAACTGTTTCATTTTGTTTGTATGTATGTTGATGCATGTGAATGTATGTTGATGCATGTGAGAGACGATTTATATGATAAACAAGCCGGTGAGATCATAACAATTGCAATTCCCTCAAACTAAAATATTAAGTTTATGCTTTCCAAGTTTTAGCACTCATCAAGACTAGTATCGGATAATGTAGGTTTCGCCAAAGCGAGGTGCATGTTCTATATTGGTAAGGTGCGATGGGATAATTGTAATATCCAACTGCTAAAACAATGGGTCAAACTTAACTAAACAAATTATGATGATATTATATGTGTTTGCTTTCCAAGTTTTAGCACTCATCAAGACTAGTATCGGATAATGTAGGTTTTGCCAAAGCGAGGTGCATGTTCTATATTAGTAAGGTGCGATGGGATAATTGTAATATCCAACTGCTAAGACAATGGGTCAAACTTAATTATAATAATATCATATATGTTTTAGAAGCAAGAGTTGGGAATAATCCATATGATGGATTGGAATAAGGAGTTATTCACCCAACTGAAATTTTCGAGAGTTGTATGAGATACAACTGGAAGGAGTTCCTACCTAAATAACCTAGTTTTGTGTAATCCGCCTACGCGGACTTAGAACGAAGTGAAATATGGATCTCGACCCACTAGAAAATCTTCCAACGGGATTTTCCGAATCAAATGATGAGGGTCATTTGTTTTGAGTAAAATAGTGGGAGCATATTTGATTAAAGGCCTAATTAAATATGTCAATGATACTTATATTTTCTTAATCCTTATGTAGATAACCATGACAGCAAACACCTCTAACAACATCTTGCGATCAATCCTTGACAAAGAAAAATTGTCTGGGACAAATTTTCTGGATTGGCACCGAAACCTGAGGATTATCCTCAAACATGATAAAAAGCTGTATGTCTTGGAGATACCTGTTCCTGAAGAGGAACCTCCTAGTTCTGCACCTAAGGCAGAAAGAGATGCTTATAAGAAGCATGTCGATGATGCCAATGAAACTGCTTGTCTCATGCTGGCTACCATGAACTCAGAATTGCAAAAGCAACATGAGAACATGTCAGCGTTCGATATGATCGAACACCTGAAGCTGCTCTATCAAGAGCAAGCAAGGCATGAGAGGTTTGAAGTTTCAAAAGCCCTTTTCCAAAGCAAGTTAGCTGAGGGAGCCCCTGTAGGTCCCCATGTACTCAAGATGATTGGGTATGTGGAAAACCTTGAGAGATTGGGCTTTCCCCTCGAAAAGGAACTTGCGACTGATTTAATCTTGCAATTGTTGCCAGATAGTTTCAGTCAATTTGTCCTAAATTTCAATATGATTGATATGGACAAATCTCTTCCTGAACTGCTTGCCATGTTAAGAACTGCCGAGCAAAATCTGAAGTCAAAAGGGAAGTCCATCCTGATGATCGGAAATGGAAAGAGACAGAACAAAAGGCCCACTAAGCATGGTGATAAAGGGAAGGGCAAGGAAGTTGCCAAACCCAAACCCACCGTTGATGCTTTGAAGCCTAATGGAGGTATAGCAAAAGAAGGCACCTGCTTCCATTGCGGTAAGACCGGACACTGGAAGAGAAACTGCCCAAAGTACCTGGAAGATAAGAAGAATGGAGTAGAGACTTCAACTTCAGGTATTTTTGTTATTAATTCATCTACTTCTGCATCATGGGTATTAGATACTGGATGCGGTTCTCACATTTGTACAAATGTGCAGGGGCTGAAAAGGAGTAGAGATTTGGCAAAAGGTGAAGTTGACCTACGAGTTGGCAGTGGAGCAAAGGTTGCTACTTTAGCCGTAGGATCTTATGTATTGACTTTACCTAGTGGTTTTATAATTCAGTTAGAGAACTGTTATTATGCACCTGCAATTAGCAGGAATATTATTTCCATTTCTTGTCTGGACAAGTTTGGTTTTTCATTTATAATAAAGAACAATTGTTGCTCAATTTATTTGAATGATATATTCTATGCTACTGCACAAATGAGCAATGGACTATATGTCCTTGATCTCAAAATGCCTATTAATAACATTAAATACTAAAAGGGTGAAACCTAACGAGTTAAAACCAACTAGGTAAGAATATTAAAACTCTTCGATCAGATCGAGGTGGTGAGTATTTAAGCCTAGAGTTTGATCCATCTGAAAGAGTGTGGGATCCTATCCCAACTTACTCCTCCTGGAACACCATAATGGAATGGTGTATCTGAGAGAAGAAATCGAACCCTGTTAGACATGGTCCAATCCATGATGAGTCACGCCGATCTTCCATACTCCTTTTGGGACATTGACAGCAGCTTACACACTTAACCATGTTCCATCCAAAAGGTTGAGAAGACACCATATGAGATATGGAGTGGTAAGAAACCACATATGTCTTACATAAAGATTTGGGGTTGCGAGGTTTATGTGAAATGACAAGTTTCAACTAAGCTTGAGCCCAAATCTGACAAATGTTTATTTGTGGGGTATCCTAAATAAACAAGAGGGTATTACTTCTACAATCCTTCTAAGGGCAAATTGTTTGTCGCTCGAACTGGAGTTTTCCTAGAAAAGGATTTTATTTCCAAAGGAACCAGTGGGAGGAAAGTAGAGCTTGAAGAAATTCAAGAATCACAAAGCATCGACACACCTATGGAGGAATTGGAGCAGGAAACACAAGTAGTTGTGTAAGAGCAACCTGCTCAAGTAGAACAAGAACGAAGATGAGCCTTGTGTCTACAAGAAGGTTAGTGGGAGCATGATCGTATTCCTGGTATTATATGTAGATGACATATTACTTATTGGAAACGATATCCCTACCCCGCAACAAGCAAAGTCTTGGGTGGGGAAATACTTTTCTATGAAGGACCTAGGTGAAGCAGCCTATATATATTAGGAATCAGAATCTATAGAGATAGATCATAAAATGCTTGACCTAAGTCAGAGTACATAGACAAGGTGCTGAGACGCTTTAATATGAATGATTCCAATGGTTATGTGTTTTGCTGAAATGGTGGCGCTGTGAGCTTGAAAAGTTCAAAGCAAGATACAGTTGCTGATTCTACAAACGAGGCCGAGTATATTGCTACCTCAAATGCAGAAAAGGGAGTTGTTTGGATCAAAAAGTTCATTAGTGAACTTGGCATAGTCCCTAGCATTGTGGATCCCATTGGTCTCTATTATGATAACAATGGTGCTATCGCACAAGCTAAGGAGCCTAGATCTCACCGACGATCCAAACACATACTCAGGCGTTATCATCTCATTCGAGAGATAATAGATAAAGGAGATGTGAAAATATGTAAAGTACCTACACTTGACAATATAGCTGACCCACTGACAAAGCCTCTTGCGCAGCAGAAGCATGATGGCCATACTAGTTCAATGGGCATACGGGGTATGCCTGATTGGCTCTAGTGCTAGTGGGAGATTGTTGGTGTAAGCCCTAGAGGCCAATACATTTTGGTACGTGTATCGAATAATAAAAGGCATTCTCTTTATTATGGTTGATTAATAAAGTCCCTGGAATAGATAGTCCGTTTAATGTATTAAGTGTGACTTAATCATGAGAACACATTAAACATAAGGACATTATTCCTAAAGTATCCGTAGTCGAGCTTTAGTGTGAAGTGGGATAACATTAAAGCATTAAGACTATTATGTTTGTAGACTGATGATCACATCTCATGGATCATGGATAAAGAGTTATCAAGTCTTAAACATAGGTATGAATATTAGGAGTAATATTTATACCGGATTGACCCGCTATGAGAATACTATATAGAAAGTTATGCAAGGTGTCATAAGTTATTCTCATGGTGATAATAGTGTATTCCACTCTTCGACCTGAAACCACTATGGACCCTGGATGTAGAGTCGAGTGCTTTATTGCTGATCCAACGTTGTCCGTAACTGGATAACCATAAAGATAGTTGATGGGTACTCCACAAAGCATGCTGAGGGACATGAGTGACCTAGATGGAATTTGCCCATCCTGCATAACAGGATAAATGTCTATGGGCCCAATATTGAACTGGACAAGGATGACACGGTCTATGCCTTGTGTTCAATATAGACATAAGGGCAAAAGGGTAATTATACACATAATTATTATCACAGAAGGAATTGTCAGATCACATGACATTTTCGTGTCTTGGGTAGCAGTGATGTGTTGCTAGATACCGCTCACTGTTTATTATGTTAAATGCGTGATTTAATATAATTGCCAACGTCACGAAAACCTACAGGGTCACACACAAAGGACGGATTGATGAGAGATAGAGTAACTAAGGAATACCGTAAGGTACGGTGCCCTTAAGTGAGTTATAGAGCAACGTAAGGTACGATGTACTTGAGTGGAATACGAAATATGGTAAGGTACCATGAGCTTAAGTGATTTTGGGCATATTATAAGATATGGGCCAAAATACACTTAAGTGGGCTTTTAGCTTGAAGCCCACACAAGTGGTTCTATAAATAGAACCCTTGTGCAGAAGCAAAAATTTGCGGTTGCATTATTTTCGTTTTCTCTCACTCTCTCTCTCTCACTCAAAGCCTTCATTCGTACCAGCTAGCACTGAGATTGAAGGAACCCGTTCGTGTGGACTGAGTAGAGACGTTGTCATCGTTCAACGTTCGTGATCGCTTTGTGGATTTGCATCAAAGGTCTTGATCGTCACAAGAGATCTGCACCAAAGGTTTCAACCGTCACAAGAGGTAAATATTCTATCACTGATCATGACCATTCGTAAGGATCTCTAAAGGAGAAATTTTAATTTCCGCTGCGCTTTGGGTCGCAATTCTCCTTCAGTGGTATCAGAGCCACTTACGAAACCATGACTCGGATAGCTGTTTAAATTTCTGTATTAATATGATTAAAAGACAGAAAGAATCAATTAATTAAACGGGCAATTAAATTTGGCATCATGAGTGTATAAGTTGGATGATTGATGTTGACTATGCTTCGGAATCCGACATTAGTATGGTGAAGCAGCGATACATCGATCGTCCATAGGTTACGCAATTGAGACCGATCAACTTATATATGATATAAGTAATCCTAATGCAAAATACGGTATATGTGATATACTGTTTCTGTTTCGTTCATTCGAACACTAAATGATTGTTTTCCTTTGAGCGATCAATGGTCATTTGCTTCGGAATCCGACATTAGTATGGTGAAGCAATGACCTGTTGATCAATCATACTGAATCAACAATCGAGGTGTGTTTGACGGTCTGAAATTGGCGTATTAGGGTTGGTGACGGCGCAAGGGTTGTGCCGTCAAAGAGTTGTGAATTTAGGGCTTTTGGAACACGTCTGTTGACTGTTTCAAAGTTTGTTATTTTGGCTGCGTGAAGCTCGTGTGACGAGCTTGTTGACTGTTTCAAAGTCTGTTATTTTGGCCGCGTGAAGCTCGTGTGACGAGCGTAACAAGCATAACAAACTGGATGTGTGACGGTCGTAACACGCCCATGACGGTCGTAGCAAGGACGCGTTTTTGTTTTTGACCTGTGACGGTCGTAATGTGTCCTGTGACGCTCGTCACACTCACATGGCCTGTGACGGTCGTCACACGCCTGTGACGGTCGTCACACTCCCAGAGTCAAAATTTTGGGGTTTCTGTTTTGTGCCTGCGCAAGAGTTGTGTGGATTCAAAAACAATGTCCATTTCAAATGAATTGTTCATTAAAATTTTGGACAGGGGCGCTGCCCCTCCAACCCCCGGCCAACTCTGCGTAGTATGATCGGTCGCCGAAATTTAATTTGGTTTTAATTAATTAAAGGAATTAAAATTTAATAATAACAATGTGTTTATTATTATTTCCTTGTGGTGATCAGTTATGGCCTTAGTTGTCCTTTATTTTGTTTTGGGTTTTTTTAAATACGACCTGCGTGTCGTGCCTCTCCTTTTGATCTCTTAATGTAACTTCTTTTCTCATCTCAATCCCTCGTATGTAAAACGAGTTTCTTCTGGAATGTAATGTTATGAAGAAAGAGAAGAAGACAATGTTATGAAGAAAGAGAAGATTTCAATATCAAAGGAGGACAACCTTGAAGATCAAAGGAGGACAACCTTGAAGATCTTGCTTGGAGAAGCTTAGATCGTTATTAGGTTAGCTTAGGTTCTCTCATTGGCTTGGGAGAACAATTGCGCTAGGGAACTATAACTGTTTCATTGTGTATGTATGTTGATGCATGTGAATGTATGTGAATGTATGTTGATGCATGTGAGAGACGATTTATATGATAAACAAGCCGGTGAGATCAGTACAATTGCAATTCCCTCAAAATTAAATATTAAGTTTATGCTTTCCAAGTTTTAACACTCATCAAGACTAGTAATGGATAATGTAGGTTTCGCCTACGCGAGGTGCATGATCTATATATTAGTAAGGTGCGATGGGATAATTATAATATCCAACTGTTAAAACAATGGGTCAAACTTAACTAAACAAATTATAATAATATTATATGTGTTTGCTTTCCAAGTTTTAGCACTCATCAAGACTGGTATCGGATATGTAGGTTTCGCCTACGCGAGGTGCATGTTTTGTATTAGTCAAGGTGCGATGGGATAATTGTAATATCCAACTGCTAAAACGATGAGTCAAACTTAATTATAATTTTATTATATATGTTTAGAAGCAAGAAATGGGAATAATCCATATGATGGATTGGAATAAGGGGTTATTCACCCAACTGAAATTTTCGAGAGTTGTATGAGATACAACTGGAAGGAGTTCCTACCTAAATAACCTAGTTTTGTGTAATCTGCCTACGCGGACTTAGAACGAAGTGAAATATGGATCTCGACCCACTAGAAAATCTTCCAACGGGATTTTCCGAATCAAATGATGAGGGTCATTTGTTTTGAGTAAAATAGTGGGAGCATATTTGATTAAAGGCCTAATTAAATATGTCAATGATACTTATATTTTCTTAATCCTTATGTAGATAACCATGACAGCAAACACCTCTAACAACATCTTGAGATCAATCCTTGATAAGGAAAAATTGTCTGGGACAAATTTTCTGGATTGACACCGAAACCTGAGGATTGTCCTCAAACATAATAGAAAGCTGTATGTCTTGGAGACACCTGTTCCTGAAGAGGAACCTCCTAGTTCTGCACCTAAGGCAGAAAGAGATGCTTATAAGAAGCATGTCGATGATGCCAATGAAACTACTTGTCTCATGCTGGATGTCATGAACTCAGAGTTGCAAAAGCAACATGAGAACATGACAGCGTTCGATATGATCGAACACATGAAGATGATCTATCAAGAGCAAGCAAGGCATGAGAGGTTTGAAGTTTAAAAAAAACCCTTTTTCAAGGCAAGTTAGTTGAGGGAGCCCCTATAAGTCCCCATGTGCTCAAGATGATTGGGTATATGGAAAGGCCTGAAAGGTTGGGTTTTCCCCTCGGAAAGGAACTTGCGACTGATATGGTCTTGCAATCGTTGCCAGATAGTTTCAGTCAATTTGTCCTAAATTTCAATATGATTGATATGGACAAATCTCTTCCTGAACTGCTCGCCATGTTAAGAACTGCCGAGCAGAATCTGAAGACAAAAGGGAAGTCCATTCTGATGATCGGAAATGGAAAGAGACAGAACAAAAGGCCCACCAGGCAGGGTGATAAAGGGAAGGGCAAGGAAGTTGCCAAACCCAGACCCACTGTTACTGTTTTGAGGCATAGTGGAGGCATAACAAAGGCAGGCACCTGCTTCCATTGCGGTAAGACCGGACACTGGAAGAGAAACTGCCCAAAGTACTTGGAAGATGACAAAATCTCCATTCACAAGAAAAGGTGAAAGAGCTAATGATCTTTTGGCCCTCATACATACTGATGTATGTGGACCACTGAACATTCCAGCCAGAGGAGGTTTTCAGTACTTCATCACATTTACTGATGATTTCAGTAGATATGGTTATGTGTATTTAATGAAACACAAATCAGAGTCCTTTGAAAAGTTCAAGGAATTCAAGAATGAAGTACAAAACCAACTAGGTAAGAATATTAAAACACTTCAATCAGATCGAGGTGGTGAGTATTTAAGCCTAGAGTTTGATGACCATCTGAAAGAGTGTGGGATCCTATCCCAACTCACTCCTCCTGGAACACCCCAATGGAATGGTGTATCTGAGAGAAGAAATCGAACCCTGTTAGACATGGTCCGATCCATGATGAGTCACGCCGATCTTCCATACTCCTTTTGGGACATTGACAGCAGCTTACACACTTAACCATGTTCCATCCAAAAGGTTGAGAAGACACCATATGAGATATGGAGTGGTAAGAGACCACATATGTCTTACATAAAGATTTGGGGTTGCGAGGTTTATGTGAAACGACAAATTTCAACTAAGCTTGAGCCCAAATCTGACAAATGCTTATTTGTGGGGTATCCTAAATAAACAAGAGGGTATTACTTCTACTATCCTTCTGAGGGCAAAGTGTTTGTCGCTTGAACTGGAGTTTTCCTAGAAAAGGATTTTATTTCCAAAGGAACCAGTGGGAGGAAAGTAGAGCTTGAAGAAATTCAAGAGTCACAAAGCATCGACACACCTATGGAGGAATTGGAGTAGGAAACACAAGCAGTTGTGTAAGAGCAACCTACTCAAGTAGAACAAGACCAGCGTAGGTCAGGCAGGATACGTCACCTACCTTAGATATATGGACATCTGATCAAGGTGATGTATTACTCATGGAATCTTCGTTTTGATGAAACAATAAAACAATATGGATTCATCAAGAACGAAGATGAGCCTTGTGTCTACAAGAAGGTTAGTGGGAGCATGATCGTATTCCTGGTATTATATGTGGATGACATATTACTTATTGGAAACGATATCCCTACCCTGCAACAAGCAAAGTCTTGGGTGGGGAAATGCTTATCTATGAAGGACCTAGGTGAAGCAACCTATATATTAGGAATCAGAATCTATAGAGATAGATCATAAAATGCTTGGCCTAAGTCAGAGTACATAGACAAGGTGCTGAGACGCTTTAATATGAATGATTCCAATGGTTATGTGTTTTGCTGAAATGGTGGCGCTGTGAGCTTGAAAAGTTCAAAGCAAGATACAGTTGCTGAATCTACAACCGAGGCCGAGTATATTGCTGCCTCAAGTGCAGCAAAGGAAGCTGTTTGGATCAAAAAGTTCATTAGTGAACTTGGCATAGTCCCTAGCATTGTGGATCCCATTGGTCTCTATTATGATAACAATGGTGCTATCGCATAAGCTAAGGAGCCTAGATCTCACCGACGATCCAAACACATACTTAGACGTTGTGTGAGAATATGTAGAGTACCTACACTTGACAATATAGCTGACCCACTGACAAAGCCTCTTGCGCAGCAGAAGCATGATGGCCATACTAGATCAATGGGCATAAGGGGTATACCTGATTGGCTCGAGTGCTAGTGGGAGATTGTTGGTGTAAGCCCTAGAGGCCAATACATTTTGGTACTTGTATCGAATAATAAAAGGCATTCTCTTTATTATGGTTGATTAATAAAGTCCCTGGAATAGATAGTCCGTTTAATGTATTAAGTGTGACTTAATCATGAGAACACATTAAACATAAGGACATTATTCCTAAAGTATCCGTAGTTGAGCTTTAGTGTGAAGTGGGATAACATTAAAGCATTAAGACTATTATGTTTGTAGACTGATGATCACATCTCATGGATCATGGATAAAGAGTTATCAAGTCTTAAACATAGGTATGAATATTAGGAGTAATATTTATACCGGATTGACCCGCTATGAGAATACTATATAGAAAGTTATGCAAGGTGTCATAAGTTATTCTCATGGTGATAATAGTGTATTCCACTCTTCGACCTGAAACCACTATGGATCCTAGATGTAGAGTCGAGTGCTTTATTGCTGATCCAACGTTATCCGTAACTGGATAACCATAAAGGCAGTTGATGGGTACTCCACGAAGCATGCTGAGGGACATGAGTGACCTAGATGGAATTTGCCCATCCTGCATAACAGGATAAATGTCTATGGGCCCAATATTGAACTGGACAAGGATGACACGGTCTATGCCTTATGTTCAATATAGACATAAGGGCAAAAGGGTAATTATACACATAAGTATTATCACAGAAGGAATTGTCAGATCACATGACATTTTCGTGTCTTGGATAGCAGTGATGTGTTGCTAGATACCGCTCACTGTTTATTATGTTAAATGCATGATTTAATATAATTGCCAACGTCACGAAAACCTATAGGGTCACACACAAAGGACGGATTAATGAGAGATAGAGTAACTAAGGAATATCGTAAGGTACGGTGCCCTTAAGTGAGTTATAGAACATCGTAAGGTACGATGTACTTGAGTAGAATACGAAATATGGTAAGGTACCATGAGCTTAAGTGATTTTGGGCATATTATAAGATATGGGCCAAAATACACTTAAGTGGGCTTTTAGCTTGAAGCCCACACAAGTGGTTCTATAAATAGAACCCTTGTGCAGAAGCAAAAATTTGCGGTTGCATTCTTTTCGTTTTCACTCTCTCTCTCTCACTCAAAAGCCTTCATTCGTACCAGCTAGCACTGAGATTGAAGGAAGCCGTTCGTGTGGACTGAGTAGAGACGTTGTCATCGTTCAACGTTCGTGATCGCTTTGTGGATCTGCATCAAAGGGTTTTGATCGTCACAAGAGATCCGCACCAAAGGTTTCAATCGTCACAAGAGGTAAATATTCTATCACTGATCATGACCATTCGTAAGGATCTCTAAAGGAGAAATTTTAATTTCCGCTGCGCTTTGGGTCGCAATTCTCCTTCAGAGCATTCGTACGTTCAACAATTTAGGCAAAGCATTTATGAAGCAGTATAAGTACAACGTTGATATGGCTCCCAACAGAGATCAGTTGAGGTCGTTCTCTCAAAAGGACAAGGAGACATTCAAGGAGTATGCGCAGAGGTGGAGAGAACTCGCTGCTCAGATTACCCCTCCTTTAGAGGGAAAGGAGATGACCAAGATTTTTCTGAAGACCTTGAGCTTATTTTACTATGAGTGGATGATTGTCAGTGCCCCCAGTGATTTTACCGAAATGGTAAACATGGGGATGAGGCTAGAAGAAGGTGTCCGAGAAGGACGGTTGTCTAGAGAGGAGGTGTCATCCAGCAAGAGGTATGGTAATAACTTTGGTAAGAAGAAGGAAGCAGAGACTAATGCAGTGTCCGTTGGGAGGCAAAAGGGGCCTAAGATTAGAAGAAGTCAACCACCCCGTCAACATCACCATCAAGTATCTTCAGTTATTCTTGTATTTTCAGCAAATCAGTCAACACCAGTTGAGCAACAACAACGTCAACAATAACAACCACATCAACGTACAAACACCTACAACAACAACAATACTAACAATCATCAGCAATCAAATTTTGAGAGGAAAAAGGTCTCTTTCGACCCTATTCCAATGACATATGCAGAGCTATATCCTTTGTTGGTTCTCAAGAACCTGCTACAACCGAGAAACCCTCCGCAAATTCCCGAACCACTTCCCTGGTGGTATAAACCAGAACTCCATTGTGCTTTTCATCAAGGAGCCCCCGGGCACGATGTTGAGAATTGCTACCCCCTCAAATATAAAGTTTAGAAGCTGGTAAAAAGTGGAATGGTGTCCTTTGAGGACCGTGCACCCAATGTGAAAGCTAACCCACTGCCTGCCCATGGAAATTCATCTGTTAATATGGTGGACGGTTGTCCAGGGGAGTTCAAGGTATTCGATGTACACTTCATTAGAAGGTCCTTGGTGACGATGCACAAGGATATTTGCTTGGTGAGCGATTATGAGCATGGCCGTGATGGTTGTGTTATCTGCAATATTAATTCTAGAGGTGTATGATTGTGAAGAGGGACATCCAGCGGTTGATGGATGAAGGCTTGATTCAGATTGTTCAATCTCGTCACATAGATGATGATGTCAATGTAATAGTTCTAGTATTCAAGACACCAGAGAGAATGGTGATTTCATTTGATAGCAGCAGTAGTAACACTATCAGCAAGAGATCGGTATCGTTGTTGGTCATACGGTTGACGGGTCTAGTCCTGTACTCATTTGATAAAGTTATTCCTTATCAGTATAATGCAACTATGGTGAAAGATGGTCAAGAGATTCCGTTACCTACAACCAGTTATGTCGTAAGCATTGCTGATGTTACTAAGGTGACACGCAATGGTCGTGTGTTTGGGCCGGTGTTCCCAAAGAATGTAGAAGTTTTTCCAATTGGTAAGAAGGTTGAAGTACCCACAATAGATCCAGTTAGCGCTCCAAAGTGTCAGTATGGTGAATCCAGCAATTTGAAGCCTAACAATGATGATGAGGTACTCAGGCTAATAAAGAAGAGTGAGTTCAATATGGTGGAGCAGTTGCTCCAAACCCCCTAAAAAATCTCAGTATTGTCTCTGTTAATGAATTCCGAAGCACACAGAGAAGCACTACAAAGAGTTCTAGAGCAAGCTTTTATGGAACATGATGTCACGGTGGATCAGTTTGATCATATTGTAGCTAATATCACTTCCTGTAATGATCTCAGTTTCTGTGATGAAGAACTCCCCGAGGAGGGTAGGAACCATAACTTGGCTTTGCATATCTCCATGAACTGCAAAGATGATGCTTTATCCAATGTGCTAGTTGACACCGGATCTTCTTTGAATGTGCTGCCAAAGTCAACTTTGTCGAAGCTGTCATATCAAGGAGCGCCTATGAGATATAGTAGCGTGATTGTCAAAGCTTTTGATGGTTCGCGCAAAACAGTGATTGGTGAAGTGGACCTTCCGATGAAGATAGGTCCGAGTGACTTCCAAATTACTTTTTAAGTAATGAATATCCACCCGGCCTACAGTTGTCTGTTGGGAAGGCCATGGATCCACGAGGCAGGAGCTGTTACCTCCACGTTGCATCAGAAGCTCAAGTTTGTTAAGAATGGGAAGTTAGTCATTATTGGCGGGGAGAAGGCCCTTCTAGTCAGCCACCTGCCATCTTTCTCTTATGTTGAAGCTGAGGATGAGGTTGGAACTCCGTTCCAAGCCTTGTCTATTGTTGTTCTAAAGAGAGTTGGGGCACCCATGTCCTCATTTAAAGATGCAAGGAAGATTGTTGAAGATGTGAATGTTGATCAGTGGGGGCAGATGATAGAGGTCTCTAATAACAAGAATAGATCTGGTTTGGGTTTTCAGCAAGGTTCGACAACTGCTAGATCAGAAGATGTGCGACTCAGTTTCCGTAATGGAGGGTTCATTCATGGAAATGAACAACACTTAGTTGTTGTGCTAGAGGATGATGAAGAGGAAGATTGCACCAATTTTGTGACGCATGGAAAGGCTTGCAACAATTTGACTGCCGTTGATATTCCTGTTATTATGCATCGATCTAAGTAATTGCTTTTATTTGTTTTTGAAAATCCTTCTCCTATGCCTAAGGGAGAAATGAGTATTGTTTGGGCATTTCAAATTGATCATTAATAAAATATAAATCTATTCATCCACATCTATGATGTTTTGTTTTACTTTTTGCTTTATTATGAAAATGGTAATCACAAAAAAACATGAATAAATAATATAATTGTCCATCTGCATGATATTTGGTCACAAATTCACTTTTCTAAAATCAAAGTATCAAATCATTATGCAGGTTGGTTTCTAACCCCAATGAATACAATGATCCTTCTCCTTCTCCAAATTTTGAATTCCCTGTGTTTGAGGCTGAGGAGGAAAGTGATGAGGAAGTGAGTGTTGAATTGTCTCGTCTTCTTGAGCATGAAGGAAAATCCATTCAGCCATTCAAAGAGCAGATTGAGTTAGACAACTTGGGTTCCGAAGATGATGTGAAGGAAGTCAAGATTGGGTCTCGGTTGTGTCCAGATATTAAGAAGGGGTTGATTGATCTTATCCGAGAATATTCAGATGTGTTTGCTTGGTACTATCAAGATATGCCTGGTTTGGATTCTGAGATAGTGGAGCATAGATTGTTGTTGAAGCCAGAATGCCCGCCAGTCAGGCAGAAGTTGAGAAGAACGCATCTTGATATGGCAGTGAAGATCAAAGAAGAAGTGAAGAAGCAAATTGATGTCGATTTCCTTGTGACCGCTGAGTATCCGCAATGGGTTCCCAATATTGTAACTGTTCCGAAGAAGGATGGAAAAGTCTGCATGTGTATTGATTACAGAGATTTGAATAAAGCCAGTCCGAAAGATGATTTCCCTCTACCACACATTGATATGTTGGTAGAAAATACAACTACATTCAAAGTCTTTTCATTTATGGATGGATTTTCTGGATATAATTAGATCAAGATGGAACCCGAAGATATGGAGAAAACCACATTCATTACACCTTAGGGAACATTCTGTTATAGAGTGATGTCTTTCGGTTTGAAGAATGCTGGTGCAACTTACCAAAGAGCAATGACTACTATTTTTCATGATATGATGCATAAAGAGATTGCAGTTTATGTCAATGATATGATTGCTAAATCCATTGATGAAGAGGAACATGTTAAGCATTTGTTGAAGTTATTCCAGCGTTTGAGAAAGTATAAACTCCGCTTGAATCCCAATAAGTGTACTTTTGGTGTTTGTTCTGGTAAGTTGTTGGCCGTTATTGTCAGCGAGAAGGGTATTGAAGTTGATCCTGCCAAGGTCAAAGCAATACAAGAGATGCATGCACCCAAGACCGAGAAGAAAGTCAGAGGTTTTCTCGGCCGCTTGAATTATATCTCAAGATTCATTTCACACATGACTGCCACATGTGCGCCTATATTCAAGCTTCTTCGGAAAGATCAGTCTTGTGATTGGACCAAAGATTTCCAGAAAGCTTTTGACAGTATCAAGGAATATCTGCTTGAGCCTCCGATTTTGTCTCCACCTGTTGAAGGAAGATCATTGATCATGTATTTGACTGTGCTTAAAGAGAGTATGGGTTATGTTCTTGGTCAGCAAGATGAGACTGGAAAGAAAGAATTTGCAGTTCACTGACTGTGAGACTCGGTTTTCTATGATAGAGAAGACTTGTTGTGCATTGGCTTGGCCTGCTAGGCGTCTACGTCAATATATGTTCAATAATACCACTTGGTTGATATCCAAAATGGATCCAATCAAGTATGTTTTTGAGAAGTCTGCTTTAACTGGGAGGATTTCCCGTTGGCAGATGTTGTTATCAGAGTATGATACTGAATACCAATCTCAGAAAGCAATCAAAGGTAGTGTCTTGGCTGACCATTTGGCTCAGCAACCAATTGAAGATTACCAGTCAATACAATATGATTTTCCCTATGAAGAGATCTTGTACTTGAAAATGAAGGATTGTGATTAACCATTGCTTGAAGAAGGGCCAGAACCTGGTTCCTGATGGAGCATGGTATTTGATGGAACTGTTAATCAGTATGGAAATGGCATTGGGGCAGTGATTATTACTCCTCAAGGCACGTATTTTTCGTTTACAACTAGATTGACTTTCAAGTGTACAAACAATATGGAAAAATATGAAGCTTGAAATTATGGGGCTTGAAGAGGCCATTGATCTCAGAATCAAGTATTTAGACATCTATGGAGATTCGACTTTGGTCGTGAACCAGATCAAAGGTGAATGGGAGACGAATCAACCCGGTTTGATACCATATAGAGATTATGCGAGAAGGATTTCAACTTTCTTTACAAAGGTTGAATTTCATCATATCCCTCGAGATGAAAACCGGATGGCAGATGCTCTTGCAACGCTGGCTTCCATGATTATAGTGAAATATTGGAATGAAGTTCCCAATCTGACTGTGACGCGTCTTGATAGGCCAGCTCATGTATTTGATATTGAAGAGGTCAAAGACGAAAATCCATGGTGTTGCGACATCAAGTGTTTCCTCCAAAGTCAGATTTACCCGTCTGGGGCATCTTTGAAAGATAAGAGGACTTTGAGAAGATTAGCCGACAATTTCTACTTGAATGGTGATGTGATTTACAAGAGAAACTTTGATATGGTTTTGCTCAGATGCGTGGATAGACACGAAGCAGACCTGTTGATGACTGAAGTCCATGAAGGTTCCTTTGGTACTCATTCCAATGGACATGCAATTGCGAAGAAGATGTTGCGAGCAGGTTACTATTGGATGACAATGGAATTTGATTGTCGCAAGTTTTTTGAAGAAATGCCACAAGTATCAAATCTATGTAGATAAGATTCATGTTCCTCCGACACTATTGAACGTCATTTCCTCCCCATGGCCCTTCTCCATGTGGGGAATCGATATGATTGGCATGATTGAGCCTAAAGCTTCGAACGGACATCATTTCATTCTAGTGGCTATTGACTACTTCACAAAATGGGTTGAAGCGGCATCGTATGCAAATGTAACCAAACAAGTTATTGTGAGGTTTATCAAGAATCAGATCATATGCCCTTATGGTGTGTCAAGTAAGATCATTACTGATAATGGATCGAACATGAACAATAATATGGTGGAAGCTCTTTGCAAAGACTTCAAGATTGCACATCATAATTCTTCTCCCTACAAACCCAAAATGAATGGGATTGTTGAAGCTGCAAACAAGAACATCAAGAAGATCATTCAAAAGATGGTTGTAACATATAAAGATTGGCATGAAATGCTCCCATTTGCTTTACACGGATATCGTACATCCATCCGCACTTCAACAGGGGAAACTCCTTTCTCACTTGTTTATGGCATGGAGGTTGTGCTCCTAGTGGAGGTTGAGATCCCATCACTGTGTGTCTTGATGGAAGCGAAGTTGACTAAGGCTGAATGGTGTCAAACCAAATTTGATCAGCTGAATTTGATTAAAGAGAAGAGATTGACTGCCATGTGTCATGGTCAATTATATCAGCAAAGAATGAATAAAGCTTTTGATAAGAAGGTCATACCTCGTGTGTTCAGAGAAGGTGACCTTGGGCTCAAGAAGATTCTATCTTTCAAACCAGATTCTAGGGGAAAATTGACTCCTAATTATGAAGGCCCATATGTTGTCAAGAGATCCTTTTCAGGCGGTGCTTTGATTCTTACAACTATGGATGGTGAAAAGTTCACTCGTCATGTGAACGCAGATGCAGTCAAGAAATACTTCGCCTAAAAATAAAAGAACAGCTCGCTAAGTTGAAAACCCGAAAGGGCGATCCAGGCAAAAATTAGAGACATAAAACAGAAAAAATTATTGATAAATTGAGTACCCCATCTTGGGGTAATTTATGCAAAAATTAGGGATTCTGGCAAGTAACTACATCCTGTTGATCTTCAGTTTTGAAGACATTCTTAAGCATAACGGTCGATGTCGATTCATTGTCCCCAGCAGCTGCCAAGAGCATAGTGGATATCAAGAGTTGGTAGAAGGATTAGTGATCATTGTATTCAATGTACCCCTTTTCCATGTAAATTACCATTTTCAACTTTGTAAAGATCTATGGAGTCTTGTCATTTACAGACTACCATTCCATTAAATAAAGTTGAGCTTTATCCAATTATTTCTACTCTTATTTATTTCAGCCAAATAGATTTAAATTTTATCATGATCATTTTTGAAATTAAAATTTTTAAATCATAATAAATTTTCTTAAACATATAAAAGCATGAATTTAAAGCAATCAATTTCATTTTAAAGGAATATCAACAATGGTTCGAAAGCAGTAGGCCCTAATTGTGGAGCATTATTTGGTTCTCCCCAAAGCAGTAGGCGCATTTCTCTTTCATCCCTGATAGCATTATTCAACACTCAATGTTTGTTGATTTCTCCAGACGATTTTTGTTCGCCATTCCCCGGTGTGGTAGCCAGTTGAGTTGGTTGATCAGTCCCCTACGGAGTGTTTATTCCCCAGCCGATTTGGGTCTTCAATGGAGTAGGAACAATTTTCCTCAGCAGTTCGCGTGGTTGCGACAGAAACTTCGGTTTTCCTTATCAATCGCCATGAGATTCGCTCCCAGTCAGAGTTTCCTCCTGGTTTCTGAGCAGCTATTTGTGTTTATCCTCTGCATGATTGTCTCCCATTTGATATGGTGTTGACCTAAAATCCTCTGCAGAATTGATAACAGTTTTCCTTAGCAGATCTCCTCCTTCCCCAACTAGGGTTGAGCCTTTGGGAGGTAGATCTCTCTTTTCTCCAGCAGTTGTCTCCCTCTTTTGTGGATTGACCGAGAATTGTATTGTTGATTCAAGTATGCGACACCTTTGTATACTTTGCGATCGTTTTGTCATCATATATATATATATATATATATATATATATATATATATATATATATATATATATATATATATATATATATATATATATATATATATATATATAATTTCATCATTTGCATCATCACACTTGTTGATTCATTCTTGTGATTTTAAATCTTTGTTATGGTGGTACTTTATCCCCATACAAATTTGGTGTCTGTCCTCCTTCAATAGTAGAATGTCAGCCCCTTAAGTAGAAATACTTTAACCTTTCTCCTTTCTCCACTGAGTTACTGCCTCGTGGATGATTTTTGTTTCAGCTTCCTCCCCATTTGATTATCTGGATGGAACCACTCCCCTTGAGTTATATCCTCATTGGGTTGAGTTTTGATTGACCGTTTCTTTCTATATTTTGCCTAGATAGATGCTTTGGGTCCCTTGAGAGTTTATTACCCAGTAACTGGGAATATTCTTCTTAAGTTTACAATTTGTTACTTCTTGCCCAATACCCGACAAAAGTAACCCTTTTCTCTCCCCCAATGGATTCATTTTCATGTTTCCCTAAGAAGTATATCCTTGATATGTTCATCCTAACCGATGACGGATATTTTCTTCCCCTGCTTTGAGTCTATCCTTGACATGTTCATCTTAACCGGTGACGGATATTCTCTTTGATGGTATTCTACCCAGTAAAAAGGTAGTTGTAATCCCTACATTTAATCCCCAGAGAGTTAATCCTTGATATGTTCATCCTAACCGATGACAAATTTTCTTCTCTTTGCGGTCTTCTGCCCAGTAACCGGTAGTTGTAAATCCTTCTTTTCTCCCATTTGCAGAGCTTATCCTTGATATGTTCATCCTAACCGGTGACGGATATTCTCTTTGATGGTATTCTATCCAACATTCGATAGATGTAATTCCTATTCTTTTGTTCAGGTGGTTCATCCTAATCGATGACGAATATCCTCCTTAGCATCCCCAGGCAAGTATATCCTTGATATGTTCATCTTAACCGATGACGGATTTTCTTTCGTTTGCGTCTATCCTTGATATGTTCACTTTAATCAGTGACTGATATTCTCTCCCTTCGGTTTTCTGCCCAGTAACCGATAGTTGTAAATCCTATTTCTATAGTTTTTCCCCAGCGAGTTTATTCTTAACCATTAACCGGTAATGAATACACCCTTCTGGCGGCCCTCGGTGAGTCATCCTTGATATGTTCATCTTAACCGATGACGGGTATCCTCTGTGTCATATCTTTATTATCTCCTTACCCAGTAACAGGTAGTGGATAATAGATTTTTGCTCCTCCTGTGTTGAAGTTATTTCTGCCCCAGTTAAGTTGAGTACGTATTTCTGTCACTTCAGTTTTATTCTGATTTATTTGTTTCCCCTACAGATGTCCTTTTGTTTCCCCGGCCGAGTCTTTCCATTTTTATGGAATTCCTTTAGTCCCCCAGCAATTTTAAGTCGTAGCCTGGTCTATGCACAACCATTTTATCCCCTCAGAGTCTTTGTCTCCCTAGTGAGTTTTCCTTATGGAATGCATTATGCTCCTGCGGACTTTCGGTCTCTCTGATTTCTTTTCCTCTGTGGCAACATTTCGCCACAGGGAATTTTGTTTTACATTCATATCACAAGCATCATGAGGTCTTTTAGGGACCAAAATTTGTTTCTATATGTTGTTATTTAAGCATGTTCTACTGGTTCGAAGCAAAGATTTTAACCTTCACCTCCTCATCTAGAACGTTCTTAAATAGGGGCAACTTTAAGACCCCAATTTTGACCCTAAGATCCCTCATGCCATCTCATCATATGCATTAGCATTGGGATCATACCTTGGCATCCTCCTTACCCCTCTTTCATTGGGTTTATTTTGGGAGAGATCACCAAGCACCATGTGATTGTATCATACTTGTATTTTATCATTTTTACTAACCAAAATACCAAAAATATGTCTTTGCATTTTCCTAACTCTTTTGTAGGTAGGACATGATCACCTTGATCTATCAAGTTCACATATAGGGTTTAAGACCCTCATTGCTAAGAGCACAACCAAGGAATGATCCATAAAGTTTCTAGGCATCACATATGAGTCCCCATGATCTCTACATGCTATTTTGGTCAAGCATTCTTCAAGAGTTTGAAGTTGATTTATCTTGGAAACCCTAGTTCATATGGGTATCTTGAGTAACTTCTTCAACAAGCTTCTTCACCAATTGATCAAATTTCTTAAGGGACACTTCAAAATTTATCATATTATGCATATATCATCTACCATGAGCCTAAAAACTCAAGAGAATTGCAAGTTAGCAAGTTGGTTGATGGTGGTTAGCCAGATGAATTCATCTAATCAAAACTAGGCCCCCCTAGACCCTATCTCCTACAATTTTCATCATATGAAAATGATTCCAAGAGAAACTTTACTCTAAATGACTCTCCAAACAACTTTCATGTTGAGGTCTAGAGCTAATTTGGCTTGTAAAGTCATTTTCTATGTTGAAACATTATAGGTCATTTTGTCTAAATCATAATTTGAAAGTCAATTTCCCAAGGCCATAACTTGCTCAATTTTTATGATATGAAATATTTACAAGTTTCACAACCAAATTCAAGATGTCTACTTCAACTTTTATGTTTGTAGTGAGAGATAAATCAACTTTTATGAGCATGTGATATGAGGATACATTATAGGTCATTTTGGACCAATACCATTGAACAAGTGATTTTCCTCAACTTCAAAAATGCATAACTCACTCATTCTAAATCCAATTTATTCCAAATTTGTGACCATTTTTAAGGTCTTGGAAATATCTACAACTTTGATGAAGACACTTTTCTCATTTGGAGCTCACCTAAAAAGTTAAGCAAGGTGGAATAATTGAATATGTGACTTGACACTTAGAAAATATTTTAACATGTTGAAATTTCCAAACTTCTACCTCAAAATGCATCATGATAAAAGTTCCAAATGTAAAAATGTTCAACGTAAGATTTGTTCCTATTGATCTAAGTTTTCCAAAGAGTCCTAATTCATTCATTTTGGACTAATTTTGATAGGTCCGCGCATGGTTTAAATAGACCTATATCATTTTGCAAAATCAAAGCCTCAAATGTTCAAACAACTTTGCCTTGCCATTCAAGCTTCATGCAGACCTCATTTCAGTTGATTATGGACCTAAATGGATTGCTTCATGGGCCTGCGCACGCCCATGCAAGCATGTGCATTGCATTACCAAATTTGGAGAATTTTTCAAGTGTGCAAATAACATTTGTCATGGCTATAAATAGAGGTCCCCTGCATCAATTCAAAGGACCCTTGCGCACCAGCTTTGCCCCCAATTTTCTAAACCCTCTCAATTTAAAGGAAAACCTAAGAAATTTCATTTGTAATTTGAGTTTGAATCTCACTGTTTGGAGATTCAAAAACTCCAGGAATTAAAGTTTTGCATTGTTCTTAAGCCACTTCCACAAGCTCCATAAGCAACATCAAGCACGAATTGAAGCAAGAGAGTGTAAGCACAAAGTTGGTTCTACAATATATCTCTAAGATTTTGATAATAACAAAGGATGAAATAAAAATGGTACTCTAACGAGATTTTTTTCTTAGTGTGCAGGACTCTGATCAAACATCAGATAGAAAATTACATCAGTTAGAAAATATTCGATTATCAGATGCTACTCAGAAAGAATGTGTCCAGAAGGATCTGATTCTGATCAACGCAGATACCAACACAACATAAAGAAGTCAAAAGCTCTGATAAAGGATACTGAATCCACACTCTGAATCTGAAGAAGTCTAGAGCATTGAGAAACTCTGATGTTGTCAGACATAATCAACCTCTAAATAAAAACTTTGATTTATCAAGACTCTGATGCAGACTCACAAGTTCAGAACACGTAACCGAAAAGAAATCTTAATTTGGAAAGAAATTATTTCGAGAAGGAAATAATGAGGCGTGCAAAACTGTTTTAGAAAGAAACAAGGAGAGTAATGACATTAAACATTCTTCAATGACCAAGATCCTGTCATCACTCCAACAGTCCTTCACAACGACTATATAAAGGACAAAATACTTCACAAGAAAATACACCTGAGACACGCAAGAATACAAAAACTCTCAAATTTCCTTCTTATCTTTCACGAGCTACTGCTCTTACGTGAAAAGCTATTGTTCTTATAATTATGTAATTCTTGCTTGTTTGTTAGAAGCACATTATATTACAATTTATACTCTTGCTTAAAATACTTCCTCAAGTGACTCTGTGTAGTCTGAATACTTGAGAGGGATGAGAGATTATTCTCTTAGACGATTGGTTGTGTAATCTTTCAAGATTAGTGGATTAAGTCCTTTTTGAAGGCAAAATCACCTTGGCCGGGTGGACTGGAATAGCTTTGAATTTCAAGCGAACAAATATAAAATTTTGTGTCATCTCCTTTTTATTCTGTGTGTGTCTGATTTTTGAAAAAGTTTTTATTTCCAAAACAATTCAAACCCCCTTTCTTGTTTTTATCAACCTTCAATTGGTATCAGAGCTATGACTCTGTTATTGATTTTCTAATCAAACACTTAACAGTGTAGAGAGATCCAGCGTGAGAAAAACTATGGCCAACACCAATGAAAGAGATAGTTACAATGCCAAACCTCCAATCTTTGATGGAGAAAAATTTGATTATTGGAAAGACAGAATTGAAAGTTTCTTTCTGGGCTACGACGCTGATCTATGGGATATTGTCACAATTGGCTACACACCACCTGTGACAGACACTGGCGTTAGAAGCAGAATGTCATATGATCAGAAGCGTGAATTCAAAAACCATCACTAAGCCAGAACGATACTACTCAATGCCATTTCCTACAATGAATATGAAAAGATCACTAACAGGGAAACAACTAAAGAAATACTTGACTCCCTAAGGATGACTCACGAAGGAAATTCTCAAGTCAAAGAAACAAAGGCTTTGGCTCTAATTCAGAAATATGAAGCCTTTAAAATGGAGGACGATGAAGCTGTAGAGGTAATGTTTACTAGATTTCAAACTTTAATTGCAGGACTCAAAGTGCTGGATAAAGGCTACACAACTGTGGATCATGTCAAAAAGATTGTTAGAAGCTTGCCAAAGAAATGGAGACCCATTGTCACAGCTTTAAAGTTATCAAAAGATCTTAACAATATCAGCCTTGAGGAACTCGTCAGTTCACTCAAAAGCCACGAGATAGAACTGAAGGAAGATGAACCTCAAAAGAAGATCAAGTCTGTAGCACTAAAGTCCAGATTCGAAAGACGCAAACCAGATAGAAACAAAGCCTTCCAGGATGAAGAGGAAGACAATGACGACTCTGAGAAGGAAGACTCTGACGACGAAGAAGAATTATCCCTTTTAACCAGAAGAGTAAAACAACTTTGGAGAAAAAGGAATAATAACTTCAGAAGACCAAGACCCAAGGGGGATCACTCAGAATCAACTTCTAGAGGTAAGTCAAACAAAGATATAACATGCTATGAATGTAAGGAAATAGGTCATTACAAAAATGAATATCCCAAGTTGAAGAAAGAAAGCTCTAGAAGAGAGAATTTCAAGAAAAGTTCATTCAGAACTAAAAAGGGACTGATGGCCACCTGGGACTAAAAGATGAAAATCAAACTTTGATAAAAGAAAGAGACTCCACAAATAAACAATGTTTAAAACTTGAAGAAGCATTATCTCAAGCCCCACAAGCTTCTAACACAATGATATATGAATATGAAAAATCTTTTCAAAATTTTCTGAAAAATGGGATAGAAAGGAGCGGAATGGCATCCATGATTTATGGAGTAAGTCAGAATAATAAAAGAGGAATAAGGTATGTCCCTAGTGAAGATAAATCTTCCAAAGATGACAAATCTAAATCTCCTTTCTCTTATCACTACACACATACACAAGCACAACGTTTTGATAATGCTACAAAACCTAAAGTTCTAAGAAACTCTGGGAAAACTAATCATAAAGGACCCAAAAGATTCTGGGTACCAAAGGATAAGATTGTTTATGTTGCAGATATCTTATGCAGCAGAGTTAAGACACCAATCATGGTGTAAAACCCTAATTTTGACCCTAAGATCCCTCATGGCATCATATCATTGCTTAGTGAATTGCCTCAAGGATCATAGCATGTTTCGCTCCTTAACCCTAGGGTTGGGACTTGGTTGAGTGTTTTGAAACCACCAAGCATTCTTGTATTGTACATTATTTCTTTTCTTATTCTTATTACTAACCAAAAGCACAAAAACTCTTTTTGTTTTGAAGCTCAAGTGATCATGTGCTCCCATGCTCCTAAGCTCAAAGAAGTGGCTAGATGAGGATGAAAACAAGCATGAAAATGGTTCACAAAGATCATAATCATAATATATGTCTCCCAACTATCTCAGTTTATCAATTTTATCAAGATAACCCAAAGGGCTTGAGGATTGTTTCCCAAGGAAACCCTAATTCAACTGTGCTTTGATTGTGCCTTGCCCATGAAGCAACCTCAACCTATGATCAAATTTAATCAAGATAAGTTCTTTCATTCATCATTTTATGCATATATGTGCCTATGTGAGGCCCCTCAATCATTTATTCATCAATATTGGAGGTTTGGACTTGAAAAGTTGACCAGTCAAGTCATCTGACTAAACTGAAGATCACTGAGATTCAACTTTTAATGTGTTTGTCAAATGAATATGACCCCAAGAGAAAAAATGTTCTTAATAACCATATGAAAAACTTTCATGTTCATCCAAAATCTATTTGAAACTTTTAAGGTCATCATTCATTTCAAACATTATAGGTCATTTTGACCGAAACCCTAATTTTGGGTCAACTTCCCAAGGATCTAACTTCCTTAATTTTTATGATTTTTAGGTGAGACCAAATGCATTGTAAATATTAATATGTCTACTTCAATTTTTATGTTGGACAAAATTTAATAATCCTAAAATAAACACATGTGATAATACAAAACATTATAGGTCACTTTGGACCTAAGTCATTGAATTTGAAAAAGTGCCCAACTTCAAGTGCCCATAAATATCTGATGGAAAATCCAAATGATGCACAGTTTAAGTCTAAATTTATCATCTAGAAAATATCTACAACTTTTATGTTGGAGGTTTTTCCATTTGAAGCTTTCATCATTGAAACAGAAGGGCTCGAAGATGCTTGCTTTTGGTGAAAATTTTCAAAGGTGACTTAAACATGTTTTGTACCTAAACTTTCACAACCAGTTTTCACTAATTTCCATATGCCAAATGAATTTTTTCCCAACATGACTTTTGTTCCTTATTTCAAGAGCTTTCCAACCATTGCTCACATTAATTTTTTGGACTTTCCATGTGTGAGTTTCGAAGAGCTTTCTATTTAGGTTCATTTTTGCATTTCACATTAAAACTTGATGTGCAAGCTTGTGAAATCCCGTGTGCACGACCAATTCATTTCCAGGTGGTATCAGCAAGTATTTGCACCCATCATTGGGCCTTGCATGCGCCTGTACAGGCCCATGCAAGAGGGATTCAAATCCCATGCACACGAGGGAACCATGCCTTGCAATCCATTCCAGCTATAAATAAGTGTGCATTCTCATTCAATTGACAACTAAGTGGAGATCTGAATTGCTGCTGAATTGAAATCCCAACCTCACTAAAGGAATTTTCAATTTTCTCTTTCTCTTTCAAGCTTGAAATTCAACATCATTAGTTGATTTTAAAAGCTCAATTCCTTAACCTATCATCATCATCACACTTCCAGAGCAAAGGTAGATCAAGAGCTTGACGAATTCGTGGCATTTGAAGCTTCATTTCAGATATAGAACCTCAAACTTTCTTGATCTAGATCTTGCAATATAGTGTGAATTTCTTAGGTTTGTGTGGTTTTCTGAAGTCCTCTCACTTGAGGCAGGCCAATGGTGGTCTTAATTGTGCAAATCGTGCCATTTTAGTTCATGCACTATGATTTTCAAGCTCACGTTTCTCTCTAAATAGGGATGGTGAGGATGATCCATGGTTACAGTGGTGATGTACATCACCTCGGCTTCATTTTGATGTCCTCATTTTTCATTTTCATTACAATTTATTTTCATGCGCGTGGTGGCCGGAAATGGTTAGATCGCCGGAGAAGATGGTGGTTTCCACCACCATCCCCACGTGGTAGCCTCCCAGCCTTTGGATCGTGCCTCAACGTTTTAATCTTGGTCATTCCATGTGTTGACTTGTTTTAATGCAAGGTATTGCGCACTTGACTCAAGTGTATCATGTATCCGCGCCTCTGAGCCCTTGATTCCTTGCCACATCAATTAATGAAATGATCTGATGGCGCTGGATTTTTCTATTTTTCTTATTTTCTTTTAATTTCAGTTAATTTCTTTTATTTTCAAAAATTCATAAATATTTTATTTGAAGTCACAAAAATATGAGACCAATGCCAAAAAAATTCTTGAAAAATCTAGTTTCATATTTTGATTTTTAATTATTTTTGTGACTTCATTTAATATTTCTTGTGAATTATTTGATTTTTAATAGTTTTAATTCATTTTTAATTATTTTCTGATATTTGAAAAATCCAAAAATATTTTCCTAACACCTATGGATGATGATAAATCAATGAAAAATAGTTTCATCAATTTCTTATTTGATTTGAGATTTATTTGAGATTTTAATTCATATTGTGTTATTTTCATTGTTTTTAAATAGTTTCTGATTTCAAAAATTATTGAGAAAATTTGTCAAAGTTTGTTTGACCATGTTACACCTATGAGAATTTAATTGGACTTGTTGAAGTTGATTCGAATTAAATTTGAGGTTTGACCATATTTTGTCTATTTTATTTTGCATTTATTTTTAATTCAAAAATTACAAAAAAAAATATGGTTGACTTGTTGACTTATAATCTTCATTTCTCTTCTGTTTGGCATTGATTGATGATGACTTGGTTCACATTTGATCAATTAAATTTGATACTTGAATTCTCTTTCCATCCACTTCATCTTCATCCCTTTCTTTTTATTTTGGCCAATGAGTTAATGTCTTATGGTTGGTCTTGACAAATGAGAGGTTTAACCTTCTTTGATCCAAACCAAACTCAACTTGATCCAATATCAAGTGAGTTATTTTGTGTCCAAGATTGGTTGCTTCTTGATCAAGAAAAAAAACCTAAAGTCCATACAAGGCTCTTCCCCTTTTGTTTTGGCATGGCAAGTTTTTGGAGCTTGGCTTACTAGTCATGATCTCTAACTTGTGTTTATTTGCCTATAGTTTTATTGACCGGCCTCAGATAGGTGTGACTACTACATTAGTCCACTTACGATTGCTTAACATAGCACTACATTGTCTTATGACAAACTAACATAACCATACTAATTACTAACTTTACTTTGAGCATTTAATTTCTTTCCCTTTTACTTTTAATGAAATTTATTTCTTGCTCATTTATTCATATTGCTTTTCATTTTGCTCACTTGAGCACATATTTTATGTTTATGTCATTTTTCTTTTGCTTACTTGAGCTCATTATTGTATATAAATATATTATTGTCTTGTGGTTGTTTTGTCTTTGTTTTGTGTGAACCCAATGCAAAATGGAGAAAGGACTTAGAATTAGGACATACCTATGCTTAAAGGAGTTCAAGAGCAACTAGGCTTCATGCCTTTAGAATGCTAAACTTGTTGAAGAGCAACTAGGCCTCATGCCTTTAGAATGCTAAATCTCAAAGTTGACTTCAAAGGACTTCCTTTCCAAAACTTATTCTTTGTCCATTCCCCTTATTGTGTTGTGAACTTTTTGATGTTTGCTCTTGTGTGATAGGGATTCCATCTTGAGATAGTAAAGAGGACCATTGTCATGAGTAACCAAGTTAAGAGAGACAAGCCAAATGGAGATCCTAGGAGCTTGAATCTAAATATTTGTTTGATTGCTTGAGTGTTTGCTAAGTCCAAAGGAAAGGAGCATCTTGAATCATCTCTATGATTTCAAGAAAAGGAACTCCAAGGGTTTTATCTTCTCTTTATTATCTTTGTATGCTTTAGGACTAGACCTTCTCTTCTTCTCCTCACTCTAACCCAAGCCAAAAATCTTTTATTTCAAACTTTGACATGGTTTTCAAACTAGAAACCTAGGCCTTATGCCCTTGACTTTTCAAAATCTTTTCATCAATACTCATTATGAATAAATCTTAATCCAAGTTTGATTTCATTTTGTAAATAAGTCTAACTTGTCAATATAACTCACTTCAAGTTGTTTTTGTGGTTCCAATGGCCACCTTTGTTAAAACTTTTCAAAAACATTAGTCATAGGTTTGAGTTATCATAGTGGTTGATGTAAATCTCACCTCATCCTTAGTGATTGGATTATAAGCCTTCCATACTTATTATAGGGTTAACCCCTCACTAGTATGTTGAAGCCTTCCTCACATGGTGGATTGTTGGTTTAGGTTGAGTTTTCTCCCTTTGATAACAAAAGACCTTAAGGCTTTTGATCAAATCAATTCACCAATCTTTGTCATTTTTTACCCTGAACTACGAGGTTTTGATCCTACCTTTGTGATGGTACGTAGGCAATAGGTTCATCCATTCAAACAACAAAATTTGTAAATATAATCTATTCTCTTCTCATCCCTCCAATCTTTTGCACATATTTTCGCAAATACCAACCTACAACACATGTTTGCAAAAAGAGGTTCCCTTAGAGTACTAAGGATGTTTTGGGTGCATAAAAGCTTCCCATTTCATAACCAACCCCCTTACCTAGATCTCTGACATTTTTATTAGTTTTTGATTTGATAAAACTTCTTACTTGGCTTTTGTTCGCTTTTTTTGCCTTTCCTTTGGACAAATAAAAGTGCGGTGGCGACTCGAATTGTATGTTTACTTTTGGTTTAGTCCATAAACCTAAAGGTAACGAAAACCCCGCTACAGAAAAGTGGCGAATTTGCTGGGGATAGGTCTCTAGTGGGTTTAGCCTACTTTTTGCTTATGTGTGTTGTATGTTTATATTTGTTGGTGACATATTTTTGTGCACATTTGGGATAATTGTATTATTTGTAATGTATGAATTGCTTGATATATTAATTGCTTGTATGCTTGGTGGTTTCTTGTGAGATGAGTTCTATACCCGAACTCGAGTGCACTTATGATAGGAGAATGGTATAGTCTTGTTGACTTGTGTGGAGTTATTCCTTAACAAGTTGACTTGCAAGCCCATTCACTTGGTGGAGGTCTTGTTGGGATCAATAATGTCACACGAGTAGTCATGGTTAGGCATTACTCTTTCCAATATAAACCTTAGAAGCCAAGGACCTTAGATACCTAGCCCATCTTGGCCTATTTTAGGATGTAGTGCGAAGGTCGTTCAAGTGTAAGACTTGAGACGATTGTCACGCGATACTACACTCATAAGAGTCCCTCTTGAGAATATATTTGGAGAACGAGTAGTCGTTTTATTCGATAATATCCGAAAGATGAGATGATGACTATGGGGACCCTTTTTAGAACATGATTGTCAGGTTTAACCATAGTACACTCCCATTGGGTGGTTCTTAACCGAGACACCATGCTCGTAACTTACAACAAACCCTTGATTCACGGTTGATCCATTCCCGTACATTCTCAATATCAATGGAACTTGGGTGTTGATAAGGTGTAAACCATAATCCACCAAAATGGATGATTGATATTGACAATGACGTGAGCCATCTCGTGACCTTTGTGTGGTGTGACTTGCTTGATCCTTGAGTCTGATTGTTGCATCCATGCATTCATGCATTCATACGCATCCATATCATCAACAATAAAGAAGTTTTCAAGGAATTTAAGAGGTCTATTTGCAAATTTTCAGACATGGATAAGCAAAGATGGAATACAAAGAAGTACAGTTTCAAACAACCCGACTTGAAAGAGTTAAGGAGTTTGACATCTTATGTATTAGAGCCTTTGGAGTTTAAAGCTCGCCATGGGAAGCTTCTGTCTATTCTTTCTACCAAGGTGGATGAAGGTCTGATGAGTGTGTTGGTGCAGTTCTACGATCCTCTGTATCGGTGCTTCACTTTTCTGGATTTCCAGCTTTTGCCTACACTTGAGGAGTATGCCTATCATGTGGGTATACCTATTTGTTGGAGAAAAGCCATCCAAGGCGCAGCGGAATTTAAAAATTTCTCCATTTAGTGATCCTTACGAATGGGCATGATCAGTGATAGAATCTTTACCTCTTGTGGCGATTCAAACCTTTGGTGCAGATCTTTGATAATGATCAAAACCTTTGATAAGATCCACGGGGCGATCATGAACGTTGAATGATGACAACGTCTCTACTCAGTCCACACGAACGGATTCCTTCAATCGCAGTGCTAGCTGTTTGTGAATGAAGGCTTTGAGTGAGAGAGAGATACGAAATTCCAACTCTTCAGTTGTGTTGTATTCCCATACAAAGCTTCTGCACAAGAGCTCTATTTATAGAACCACTTGTGTGGGCTTCAAGCCAAAAAGCCCACTTAAGTGCATTTTGGCCTATATCTCATAATATGCCAAAATCACTTAAGTACTTGGTACCTTACCATATTTCGTATTCTACTTAAGTACACCGTACCTTACGATGTTCCTTAATTATTCTATCTCTCATCAATCCGTCCTTTGTGTGTGACCCTATAGGTTTTCGCGACGTTGGCAATTATATTAAATCACACATTTAACATGATAAACAGTGAGCGGTATCTAGCAACACATCACTGCTACCCAAGTCACGAAAATGTCATGTGATCTGACAAAACCTCCTGTGATAATAATTATGTGTATAATTACCCCTTTGCCCTTATGTCTATATTGAACACAAGGTATAGACCGTGTCACCCTTGTCCAGTTCAATATTGGGCCCATAGACATTTATCCTGTTACGCAGGATTGGCAAATTCCATCTAGGACACTCATGTCCCTCAGCATGCTTCGTGGAGTACCCATCAACTGTCTTTATGGTTATCTAGTTACGGACAACGTTGGATCAGCAATAAAGCACTCGACTCTACATCTAGGATCCATAGTGGTTTCAGGTCGAAGAGTGGTATACACTATTATCACCATGAGAATAACTTATGACACTCTTGCATAACTTTCTATATAGTATTCTCATAGCGGGTCAATCCAGTATAAATATTACTCCTAATATTCATACCTATGTTTAAGACTTGATAACTCTTTATCCATGATCCATGAGATGTGATCATCAGTCTACAAACATAATAGTCTTAATGCTTTAATGTTATCCCACTTCACATTAAAGCTCGACTACGGATACTTTAAGAATAGTGCCCTTATGTTTAATGTGTTCTCATGATTAAGTCACACTTAATACATTAAACGGACTATCTATTCCAGGGACTTTATTAATCAACCATAATAAAGAAAATGCCTTTTATTATTAATAAATAATTCGATACAAGTACCAAAAATATTGGCCTCTAGGGCTTACACCAACAATCTCCCACTAGCACTAGAGCCAATCAGACATACCCCGTATGCCCATTGATCTAGTATGGCCATCATGCTTCCGCTGCGCAAGAGGCTTTGTTAGTGGGTCAGCTATATTGTCTAGTGTAGGTACTTTACATATTTTCACATCTCCTCTATCTATTATCTCTCGAATGAGATGATAACGCCTAAGTATGTGTTTGGATCGTTGGTGAGATCTAGGCTCCTTAGCTTGTGCGATAACACCATTGTTATCATAATAGAGACCAATGGGATCCACAATGCTAGGGACTATGCCAAGTTTATTGATCCAAACAGCTTCCTTTGCTGCACTTAAGGCAGCAATATACTCGGCCTCAGTTGTAGAATCAGCAACTGCATCTTGCGTTGAACTTTTCAAGCTCACAGTGCCACCATTTAAGCAAAACACATAACCAGATTGGAATCATACATATTAAAGCGTCTCAGCACTTTGTCTATGTACTCTGACTTAGTCCCGGCATTTCATGATCTATCTCTATAGATTCTGATAGGCTGCTTCACCCAGGTCCTTCATAGAAAAGCATTTCCCCAACCAAGACTTTACTTGTTGCAGGGTAGGGATATCGATTCCAATGAGTAATATGTCATCTACATATAATACCAGGAATACGATCATGCTCCCACTAACCTTCTTGTAGACACAAGGCTCATCTTCGTTCTTGATGAATCCATACATTTTTACTGTTTCATCAAAACGAAGATTCCATGAGTAGGTCACAGGCTCATCTTGATCCATGAGTAATACATCACCTAGATCAGATATCCATATATCTCAGGTAGGTGACGTATCCTGCCTGACCTACGCTGGTCTTGTTCTACTTGAGCAGGTTGCTCTTACACAACTACTTGTGTTTCCTGCTCTAATTCCTCCATAGGTGTATCGATACTTTGTGATTCTTGAATTTCTTCAAGCTCTACTTTCCTCCCACTGGTTCCTTTTGGAATTAAAATCCTTTTTCTAGGAAAACTCCAGTTCGAGCGACAAACACTTTGCCCTCTGAAGGATTGTAGAAGTAATATCCTCTTGTTCCTTTAGGATACCCTCACAAATAAGCATTGGTCAGATTTGGGCTCAAGCTTAGTTGAAATTTGTCGTTTCACATAAACTTCGCAACCCCAAATCTTCATGTAAGACATATGTGGTCTCTTACCACTCCATATCTCATATGGTGTCTTTTCAACCTTTTGGATGGAACACGGTTAAGTGTGTAAGCTGATGTCAATGGTGTATGTCCTCAAAAGGAGTTTGGAAGATTGGTGTGACTCATCATGGATCGGACCATGTCCAACAGGGTTCGATTTCTTCTCTCAGATACACCCTTCCATTGGGATGTTCCAGGAGGAGTAAGTTGGGATAGGATCCCACACTCTTTCAGATGGTCATCAAACTCTAGGATTAAATACTCATCACTTCGATCTGATCGAAGAGTTTTAATATTCTTACCTAGTTGACTCGTTAGGTTTCATCCTTTTGTATTAATGTTATTAATAGGCATTTCAAGATCAAGGACATATAGTCCATTGTTCATTTGTGCAGTAGCATAGAATATATCATTCAAATAAATTGAGCAACAATTGTCCTTTATTATAAATGAAAAACCAAACTTGTCCAAACAAGCAATGGAAATAATATTCCTGCTAATTGCAGGTGCATAATAACAGTTCTCTAACTGAATTATTAAACCATTAGGTAAAGTCAATACAAAAGTTCCTACGGCTAAAGCAGCAACCTTTGCTCCATAGCCAACTCGTAGGTCGACTTCACCTTTTGCCAAATCTCTACTCCTTTTTAGTTCCTGCACATTTGTACAAATGTGAGAAATGCATCCAGTATCTAATACCCATGATGCAGAAGTAGATAAATTAATAACAAAAATACCTGAAGTTGAAGTCTCTACTCCATTCTTCTTATCTTCCAGGTACTTTGGGCAGTTCCTCTTCCAGTGTCCGGTCTTACCGCAATGGACGCAGGTGCCTTCTTTTGCTATGCCTCCACTAGGCTTCAAAGCAGCAGTGGGTCTGGGATTGGCAACTTCCTTGCCCTTCCCCTTATCACTATGCTTAGTGGGCCTTTTGTTCTGTCTCTTTCCATTTCCGATCATCAGAATGGACTTCCCTTTTGACTTCAGATTCTGCTCGGCAGTTCTTAACATGGCGAGCAGTTCAGGAAGAGATTTGTCCATATCAATCATATTGAAATTTAGGACAAATTGACTGAAACTATCTGGCAACGATTGCAAGATCAAGTCAGTTGCAAGTTCCTTTTCGAGGGGAAAACCCAATCTCTCAAGGTTTTCCACATACCCAATCATCTTGAGTACATGGGGACCTACAGGGGCTCCCTCCGCTAACTTGCTTTGAAAAAGGGCTTTTGAAACTTCAAACCTCTCATGCCTTGCTTGCTCTTGATAGAGCAACTTCAGGTGTTCGATCATATCGAACGCTGACATGTTCTCATGTTGCTTTTGCAATTCTGAGTTCATGGTAGCTAGCATGAGACAAGCAGTTTCATTGGCATCATCGACATGCTTCTTATAAGCATCTCTTTCTGCCTTGGGTGCAGAACTAGGAGGTTCCTCTTCAGGAACAGGTGTCTCCAAGACATACAGCTTTTTATCATGTTTGAGGACAATCCTCAGGTTTCGGTGCCAATCCAGAAAATTTGTCCCAGACAATTTTTCCTTCTCAAGGATTGATCGCAGGATGTTGTTAGAGGTGTTTGATGTCATGGTAATCTACATAAGGATTAATGAAAATATAAGTATCATTGACATATTCAATTAGGCCTTTAATTAAACATGCTCCCACTATTTTATTCAAAACAAATGACCCTCATCATTTGATTCGGAAAATCCCGTTGGAAGATTTTCTAGTGGGTCGAGATCCATATTTCACTTCGTTCTAAGTCCGCGTAGGCGGATTACACAAAACTAGGTTATTTAGGTAGGAACTCCTTCCAATTGTATCTCATACAACTCTCGAAAATTTCAATTGGGTGAATAACTCCTTATTCCAATCCATCATATGGATCATTCCCAACTCTTGCTTCTAAACATATATATATAATCTAATTATAATTTGTTTAGTTAAGTTTGACCCATTGTTTTAACAGTTGGATATTACAATTATCCCATCGCACCTTACTAATATAGAACATGCACCTCGCGTAGGCGAAACCTACATTATTCGATACTAGTCTTGATGAGTGTTAAAACTTGGAAAGCTTAAAACTTAATATTTAGTTTTGAGGGAATTGCAATTTTCTGATCTCACCGGCTTGTTTATCATATAAACCGTCTCTCACATGCATCAACATACATTCACATGCATCAACATACATACAAACAAAATGAAACAATATGGCCCCTAGCGCAATTGTTCTCCCAAGCCAATGAGAGAACCTAAGCTAACCTACAACGATCTAAGCTTCTCCTAGCAAGATCTTCAAGGTTGTCCTCCTTTGGCACTAACTCCTTTGCTTTCTTCATATCATTATATTACATGAAAGAAACTCGTTTTACATACGAGGGAGTGAGATGAGAAAAGAAGTTACATTTGGGAGATTGAGAGAGAGGCACGACACGCAGGTCGTATTTTAAAAACCCAAAACAAAACAAAGGAAAACTAAGGCCATAACCGATCACCACAAGGCAATAATAAACACTTTATTATTATTATTAATTCCTTTAATTAATTAAAATCAAATTAAATTTCTACGACCGATCATCACATTTTAATGAACAATTCATTTAAATCGATGTCGCTTTTCGTATCAACACTTGACACTTTTAAAGCACTGAGTTAGCCGAATGGGTGAAAATTTCCTTGCGTTAACCGGTTAACCATATGCGTTAACCGGTTAACACTGTTTTGAAATCTGAAAAAATTGTTTTCTGCCTTGCGTTAACCGGTTAACCAAATGCGTTAACCGGTTAACACTGTTTGAAAATGTCTTGGAAAACTGTTTTCCGCCTTGCGTTAACCGGTTAACCAAATGCGTTAACCGGTTAACACTGTTTGAAAATCTCAAAAAATTATTTCGCATTCCGTTAACCGGTTAACCATACGCGTTAACCGGTTAACACTGTTCCAAAAAGTGTTTAGGAAGCACAACTCTTGTGCGTTCAAACCCCAATCGCATAACTCTCTGACAACACAACCCTTGTGCCATCACTAACCCTAATGCACCAATTTCAGACCGTCAAACACGTCTCGATTGTTAATTCAGTATGATTGATCAACACGTCATTGCTTCACCATACTAATGTCGGATCAAGAAGCAAACGACCATTGGTCGCTCAAAGGAAAACAATCATCGAGGTTTTTGAATGAACGAAACAAGAACATTATATCATATATAATGTATTTTGCATCAGGGTTACATATATCACATATATGTAACTTGATCGATCTCAATTTAATTTATGATTCATTCTGTTTTAATCATATTATTACATAACAAAAACAGATATCAGATTCATGGTTTCGTAAGTGGCTCTGATACCACTGTTGGAGAAAAGCCATCCAAGGCGCAGCGGAATTTAAAAATTTCTCCATTTAGTGATCCTTACGAATGGGCATGATCAGTGATAGAATCGTTACCTCTTGTGGCGATTCAAACCTTTGGTGCAGATCTCTGATAATGATCAAAACCTTTGATAAGATCCACGGGGCGATCACGAACGTTGAATGATGACAACGTCTCTACTCAGTCCACACGAACGGATTCCTTCAATCGCAGTGCTAGCTGTTTGTGAATGAAGGCTTTGAGTGAGAGAGAGATACGAAATTCCAACTCTTCAGTTGTGTTGTATTCCCATACAAAGCTTCTGCACAAGAGCTCTATTTATAGAACCACTTGTGTGGGCTTCAAGCCAAAAAGCCCACTTAAGTTCATTTTGGCCTATATCTCATAATATGCCAAAATCACTTAAGTACATGGTACCTTACCATATTTCGTATTCTACTTAAGTACACCGTACCTTACGATGTTCCTTAATTATTCTATCTCTCATCAATCCGTCCTTTGTGTGTGACCCTATAGGTTTTCGCGACGTTGGCAATTATATTAAATCACACATTTAACATAATAAACAGTGAGCGGTATCTAGCAACACATCACTGCTACCCAAGTCACGAAAATGTCATGTGATCTGACAAAACCTCTTGTGATAATAATTATGTGTATAATTACCCCTTTGCCCTTATGTCTATATTGAACACAAGGTATAGACCCTGTCACCCTTGTCCAGTTCAATATTGGGCCCATAGACATTTATCCTGTTACGCAGGATTGGCAAATTCCATCTAGGACACTCATGTCCCTCAGCATGCTTCGTGGAGTACCCATCAACTGTCTTTATGGTTATCCAGTTACGGACAACGTTGGATCAGCAATAAAGCACTCGACTCTACATCTAGGATCCATAGTGGTTTCAGGTCGAAGAGTGGTATACACTATTATCACCATGAGAATAACTTATGACACTTTTGCATAACTTTCTATATAGTATTCTCATAGCGGGTCAATCCGGTATAAATATTACTCCTAATATTCATACCTATGTTTAAGACTTGATAACTCTTTATCCATGATCCATGAGATGTGATCATCAGTCTACAAACATAATAGTCTTAATGCTTTAATGTTATCCCACTTCACATTAAAGCTCGACTACGGATACTTTAAGAATAGTGCCCTTATGTTTAATGTGTTCTCATGATTAAGTCACACTTAATACATTAAACGGACTATCTATTCCAGGGACTTTATTAATCAACCATAATAAAGAAAATGCCTTTTATTATTAATAAATAATTCGATACAAGTACCAAAAATATTGGCCTCTAGGGCTTACACCAACACTATTCTTGACCAGTTGCCGTTCAGTGGCTTGGAGAAGATTCTGTCTTCTCAAGAGATTGCTGACATGCTTCTTGTGGATGTATCTAACATTGTTGCTAATATGACTACCAAAGGTGGAATTCAAGGTCTTCCATCTAATTTTTTGATTGCCAAAGCTACTTTGTTTGGGAAGGCCATGAGTGAGGACGCTTTTGAAGCCATATCTGTACTTCTCATCTATGGGCTAGTGTTATTTCCCAACATCGACAATTTTATGGATGTGAACGCTATTAGGATTCTCTCTTCTATTAATCCCGTTCTGACTCTGTTGGGTGACACTTATTTCTCTTTGCATATGAGGAATGCAAAGGGTGGTGGTTCCATCGTGTGCTGTCTGCCTCTGTTGTACAAGTGGTTTATTTCACACTTGCCTCAGACGCTTACCTTCAAGGAGAACAAGGGATGTCTACGGTGGTCTGCGAGACTTATGTCTCTCACTAATGATGATATCTCTTGGTATAACCGTGTTTATGATGGTGTTCAGATTATTGACTCTTGTGGTGAGTTCTCCAATGTACCTCTTCTTGGTACATGTGGTGGAATTAACTACAACCTTGCTTTGGCTCGCTGTCAGTTTGGGTTCCCCTTAAAGGATAAACCTAACAACATTTTGTTGGAAGGATTGTTCTTTCAAGAGGGTAAAGATCCCCAAAACCTGAAGGATAGGATAGTCCGCGCCTGGCGCAAGGTTCATAGGAAGGGGAGGAATGAGCTTGGTCCTAAGAATTGTATTGCTTTGGAACCTTACACCGCTTGGGTGAAGAAGAGAGCTCTTGAGTATCGCATGCCGTACAAATACCCGAGACCTATCCCTATGGTTATAGTTGGGCCATCAACCCTCCCTAACCAAGGAGTAAAGGAGTTGAGAGATGAAGACTGGTCGCGTGCTTGGGTTCGTGAGCGTGAGGAGCTTCTTCAGCAGCTCAAAGATAAGGATGCAGTGATAGAATTTCTAGAGCATCAGATTATTGATGAGCCTGATGATGTAGTTACTTCTCTTCTTCCTCATTCGTCTAGGTTCTAGAAGAGGAAGTATGATCAGCTTGCCAAGGAGAAGGTTGATATGGAAGCAGCTTATGAGAGAGAGGTGAAGAGGCTCCGTGCTACTTATCTTCCGATATCGAAGGCTTTGGACGATTGTTTCTAGGGCTCCATAGGACGTTCATTCTCCTTTTCTCTTGTATTGTATTTGGTTACCAAAACTGTGCAAGGGAAGAACATCTGAACAAGTTTGATTCAAAAGTACCAAAAGGTATTATGTTAGGATACTTATAACACTCTAAAGGCTACAGAGTATACAACACAAAAACCAAAATTGTAGAAGAGTCAATCCATGTTAGATTTGATGATAAGCTTGACCCTGAAAAGTCAAAGTTAGGTGAGAAACTTGCAGATTTGGAGATTACTCTTGCAGGTTCTGACGAGAAGACTAAATCACCAGAAGTATCTAAAAGACAAAAGCCAGATGAATCTGAAACCACAATCATCCAAAAGAAATCAAGGAGTCACCCCAATATCTCTGAAGATTTAATTCTGGGAAACAAGGATGAACCTGTCAGAACTAGGTCAACATTCAAAGTATCTAAAGAAACTCTTCTAGGATTAGTATCTCTAATCGAACCTTCTTCCTGTGATGAGGCACTTCAAGACAATGACTAGGTTCTGGCTATGAAAGAAGAGCTAGATTAATTCTCAAAGAATGACGTTTGGGATCTTGTTCCAAAGCCTAAAGGAACTCACGTTATTGGAACCAGATGGGTGTTCAGAAACAAACTGAACGAAAAAGGAGAAGTTGTCAGAAATAAAGCTCGACTGGTGGCACAAGGGTACAGTCAACAAGAAGGCATTGACTACAACGAAACCTTTGCCCCAGTCGCCAGGTTAGAATCTATTCGTTTACTTGTTTCAGTTAGTGTAAATCATTCTATCAAACTATATCAAATGGATGCCAAGAGTTCATTTCTTAATGGTTATATATCAGAAGAAGTTTATGTAAATCAACCTCCGGGTTTTGAAAACTCTAAATGTCCATAACACGTTATTAAACTCAAGAAATCACTGTACGGTTTAAAACAAGCTCCTAAAGCTTGGTATGATAGATTAAGTAACTTCCTTCTGGAACATGACTTTATTAGAGGAAAGGTTGACTCTACACTCTTTTGTAAAAACATTAGAAATGATCTCATGATATGCCAGATATATGTTGATGACATTATTTTTGGTTCAGCTAACCCTTTTGTATGTCAAGAATTCTCTGAGCTAATGCATGCAGAATTTGAAATGAGCTTAAAGCAAGAACTAAAGTTCTTTCTAGGGATTCAAATCAATAAAGCTTCAGAAGCTACCTACGTTTATCAAAGTAAATACATAAAAGACATTCTGAAGAAATTCGAAATGGCTGAATGCAAACCTGCTAAGACACCTATGTATCCAATCCGCATTCTAGAAAAAGAAGAAATTAGCCAAAAGGTTTGTTAGAAGCTTTATCGTGGTATGATAGGATCTCTTCTCTATTTGACCGCTACACATCCTGATATTCTATTTAGTGTATGTCTCTGTGCGAGATTCCAATCAGATCCTAGAGAATCTCATTTAATAGTTGTTAAAAGAATACTCAGGTATCTGAAAGGAACAACTAACCTAGTCCTGATGTATGAGAAAACATCAGAGTATAGACTTTCTGGTTATTGTGATGCAGATTACGCAAGGGACAGAATGGAACGTAAAAGTACATCTGGGAACTGTCAGTTCTTAGGAAAGAATTTGATATCTTGGGCCAACAAAAGGCAATCAACCATAGCTCTGTCCACTGCAGAGGCAGAATATATATTTGCATCATTATGCACTACTCAAATGCTTTGGATGAAGAATCAACTTGAAGACCTTCAGATCTTTGAGAGTAACATTCCTATCTTCTGTGATAATACTTCCTCCATCTATTTAAGTAAGAATCCTATTTTGCATTCCAGAGCTAAGCACATAGAAATAAAACATCATTTCATTAGAGACTATGTTCAGAAAGGGGTAATAATCTTAAAATTTATTGATACAGACCATCAATGGGCTGATATTTTTACCAAACCCCTTGCTGAAGATAGATTCTCTTTTATCTCGAAAAATCTAAACATTCAAAATTGTCCAGAATGAAATATGCCTCTGAAATAGCAAAATAAGACTCTGAAGTAAACACCTGGAATCTGCATCTGACTCTGATGCTACTACCAGTTAAGAAGTCATCTGAGTCAGAAATCCTCAGGATCCAACCCTTTGGTCTTCCTGAAGATCAGATAGAGTAACATGTGGTACATGTTGCGTCTGACCTTGGAACTTCTAGACACCTGTCTAGCAGAAATCAAGAGACAGACTCTTGATATCTCCTCGAGCAGTGTGCTAATTTGGGGATTAGACCTCCATCATGGGCTGTAATCATTCTCCCCCAAACATACTTACTTGGTTAACATGCTGCATTCAATTTCTTAACTATTAAACTCACCTTCTATTATCGTTTTGCATGCACCCCAAATGTGTATATATTCATTTCACAAACTACACATGCACACTTTACACCCACGACCTCATAAAACCCTCTCTCTCAGTTCTTCATCTCCTTCAAAGATTTCTGCAGTCTTCATCAAGCTCTTCAAACCCTCATCATCATCTTCAATTGTTCTTCATGGATTCTCAGCAACAATCCATTTACAACTTCTCCCAACAAATGAACTCAATAGAGTAAGCACCCAGTTCAAGCCAACAAACTACTGCAACCACTGGCGTTGTCTCAACCCCAGTCTACAGGGAACCCCACATCCTCGATCGTGAGCCCCACATACATCTAGCAACTCCCTTTGAGAAGCTTGAAGTTCTATGTGAATCTTTGGTTGATTTTGAAAACATGAAGTGAAATGGCGTAGACCTTACTGAAGAATTGAAAATGCAAGGGTGGGAAACCTACTTTCAACGCCTCTATGGCCCTGTGTACGCAAATCTGGTGAAGGAGTTCTGGCGTTTCGCAGACTCAGATGATCACTACACTGTCTCCTATGTTCTGGGAGTCAAGATAGTCATCACTGAGAAATCAATTGCCTCCCTTCTGAACATGGAGAAGACTGGAGGAAGACGCATCTACAACATAAACCCTAGGGCAAAATACTTATCCCGGGAAATCAACCCTACCATTTTCCAACAGAGTGCTGAAGGCAAGCATTCTAAGAACAATGAGCTACATCAGAACCTCCGGGTCTGGTTGAAGATCATCTTAGGCATCATTCATCATCGCCCTGCTTCAAACTCTTCTGACTACATCAACACAGATCAGAAGTGTATCTTGTACTGTATTCACAAGGGTCTAAAACTATGTCTACCTGCACTCCTCTTTAAGTACCTCAGAGATTCAGTCAAAGACACCAGAAACAACATGAAGACAAGGAACTACATCCCTTTGGGGAGACTCATATCAGATGTATTGACTGAGAGCGGCTCAGTGGATCACCTGATTTAGCTCAGACTCATGGAAGATGTCACCATTGACACTGGAAGACCGCTGAATGCTCGGAATCTGAAAAGCATGGGAATCATTAATCAAATCAGAGCCAAACCAACACTTGATACCTCCTGGGAAGCACTCAGAGATCAGAGGGAGATTCCCAACGGACTCTACCTGTTCTCCAAGATTGACCCTCCAGAGGTAGTAGTCTACTATCTACAGGACCTTGCCAATCAAGGGATGGATATCTTTGACTTCACAGTGGACTGGCTTCCTGAGCATCCACCTAACTTCATGAAGAGGATGCGAGAGCCCTCTGAGAAGTCCAAGAAGGTGAAACAAGCTAAGCTGGGAGAATCCTCTGGATCAAGACCCTCAGTTCCTCTTGTTGGCTCTCTAGGTAAGTCTGTACATCTCCCTCGCTCTGTCAAAATTAAACCAATTGCTTCTTCTCTTCCCCAAACAACTCCCATATACACCTCTTCTGAAACTCCTCCCTTAACCACCAAATCCTCTAACCCACCCTCTCTCAAATTTAACCTCTCTACCACCACATTACCCATTTCGGAAGCAAAAATTCTAAATGAAACCACTTCACCATCATCATCACCATCTCCTCAATCCCCACCTTACTATGAACTCTCCTCTGACACTGAATTATCTGACCCCCAATCCCCCACTCTGGCTTAGCTGCAAGCCCGTGCTCTGGCCTCTCAACAACCATCACACTCTAACCCCGCACCAGACTTTCCTTCCCCACCTCCTGTACATCCAAATCGCATCGCATCTGAACAAACACCACCACCTACACAACAACTAACCCACTCTGAACCACAATCAACCCAACCACCATCTTAATCAACCCCATAACCTGAACTATCCTCACAGTCACTCCCTGACATTCCGCCACCCATCACTTTTGTTGACCCCACAACTCCCACACTTAATCTAAGTGCCCTAAACTCACCTTCCCCACCCTCTCCAGCCTCTGCCACTGGACCAGCAACTACCCTACCTACCCTTGAAGAAGCAATCCAGGTTTTTGCAGAGTCTTCAGTCGAGAAGGTCAAGTCTCTGACCATCAATTCTGGTATCAGTGATGATCCCTCTGCTGTAAGGATCCACTAGAACAGAGTGATAAGTTGGATGACCTCTGAAGCCTTCAAGCTAAAAGGCCTCTCTGAACAAGTCTGTAACGACTTTATCAGAGACGCTGGTATTAAACTTCAAGAGCGCTTAGCCAGAGAAGCTGAGGAACGGGCAAGAAAGGAAGCTGAAGAGAAAGCGCGCCAAGAAGAACGTCAAAGAATCAAAGAAGATGAAGCCAAGGCTGCTGCTACTGCCGCGGCTGCTACTAAAGCTGAGGCAAAAGCTAAAGTCGAAGCTGAAGAAGCAGCTCGCATTGCTGAAGAAGCTGCCAAAGCTAAAGCTGATGCTCTGAATCAGGGGGAGCACTCCAACTCTGGGTTCGTCCCTCTGGTCTTGAATACTCTAGAGGAACTGCAGAAAGAACAACAGGTAGTTCGGGCCAGGCTGGATCAACAGGACTCAGTCAACGTCAACATTCAGAACATGTTGTCCCAGCTGCTCCAAAGGATGCCTCCGCCTCCAAACTCTTAGGCACCTAGGCTATTTGCATGTTGCTTTCTCTATTTTGTTGTTTTCTCTTTGCTTTCTGCTTTCTAACATATGTGCTGCTTATCTGCAAATGCCTTTTATCAATATCAACCTTTTTTGCTATGTCTTTTTTATTCTGACAAAAGGGGGAGAACTAAAACAACTCTGATGGAAACATAACTAAAACCTCTCAAGCATTGCAAACATCATTAATAAATTATTACTAAATCAATGACTAAAGATATGCAGAAAGGTAGCTAAAGCACTAAACCAAGGAAGGTCCGGTAAGAACTTCTGAGTTATCCAAGGATCTAACTCAGGGGGAGCCCACTTTCCTATCTGATCTAAGATTTTCTTTAATGTTTCACCTTTACTCTGTATTGTTTTGTCATCATCAAAAAAGGGGGAGATTGTAAGAACAAAGTTGGTTATACAATATATCTCTAAGATTTTGATGATAACAAAGGATGAAACAAAAATGGTACTCTAACGAGATTTTTTTCTTAGTGTGCAGGACTCTGATCAAAAATCAGATAGAAAATTACATCAGATACAAAATATTCGATTATCAGATGCTACTCAGAAATAATGTGTCCAGAAGGCTCTGATTCTGATCAATGCAGATACCAACGCAACATAAAGAAGTCAGAAACTCTGATAAAGGATACTGAATCCAGACTCTAAATCTGAAGAAGTCTAGAGTATTTCTGATGTGGTCAGACATAATCAACCTCTGAAGACAAACTCTGATTTATCAAGAGTCTGATGTAGACTCACAAGTTCAGAATGCGTAACCGAAAAGAAATCTTAATTTGGAAAGAATTTATTTCGAGAAGGAAATAATGAGGCGTGCAAAACTGTTTTAGAAAGAAACAAGGAGAGTAATGACATTAAACATTCTTCAATGACCAGATCTTGTCATCACTCCAATGGTCCTTCACAACGACTATATAAAGGACGGAATACTTCACAAGAAAATACACCTGAGACACACAAGAATACAAAAACTCTCAAATTTCCTTCTTATCTTTCATGAGTTGCTGCTTTTACGTGAAAAGCTATGGTTCTTACAATTCTGTAATTCTTGCTTATTTGATAGAAGCACATTACATTACAATTTATACTCTTGCTTAAAATACTTTCTGAAGTGACTTTGTGTAGTCTGAATACTTGAGAGGGCTGAGAGATTATTCTCTTAGACGATTGGTTGTGTAATCTTTCAAGATTAGTAGACTAAGTCCTTTTTGAAGACGAAATCACCTTGGCCGGGTGGACTGGAGTAGATTTGAATTTCAAGTGAACCAGTATAAAACTCTGTGTCTGATTCCTGAAAAAGTTTTTATTTCCAAAACAATTCAAACCCTTTTTCTTGTTTTTCTCAACCTTCAGAGAGATCCATTTCTGCACAGCATTGAAGGAAATTTTCCAGATTTTTCTTCTCTTTGATTCTCTCTTAATACTCATCAATTCTCTTGGATCCTTGGTTGTCTGAAGTCCTACCAATGTAGGAAATAAGATTAAGTTACTTTGAGGTCAAATCGAAGCAACTCAGTTGACACACCTCAAAATTCAACTCCACGTATCTCTCTATATATTTGGAGTTAGTCAAAAATTGAGGTGATATTCGTGATCTACGCCATTTTTTATTTAAGATCATGTCCTTTTTTTACATTTATGATGTGGTGATGATTGAACCAGTCCGACCAGGGTCATCGGAGAAGATGACCGGCCTTTGGCTCCGGCGATGCGCTGGAAGCGTTCAGAGCCATTAGATGAGTTTGAAATGTTTTAATCAGGAGCGTACATTGTGATTACCAAGCGTGTGGATGTTTGACTCAAGTGCATCATGGAACGCGCGCGTTCCACCACTTGATTTGCCACCTCAATTAATGAGGCACATCAAGTGGTCCACGTTTTTTTGATTATCTGATTTTATTTTTTATTCCTTTGATTTTCATTAATTCATACTAATTTTAATATTGATCCAAAAAATATGAGAGTTTCACCAAAAAAATTTAAATAAAACCCTATTTCATTTTCTAAATTAAAATTATTTTTGGGATCATTATTAATATTTTTCATGATTTAAAATTATTTAAAAATACTTTTAAGTCTCCAAAAATTCTGAAATTTTTTCTCCAAGGTCCTTTGACCTTGTTTGAACTATGATAAATCCCATGGCCATTTCTTTGGTGTTTTGATGAGGATTTAGGAAATTGACCAACCATATTTAATTTAATGCATTATTTTTAATATTTTTGATTGTTTAAATGCCAAATTAATTGCGTAGAGCCATTTTAATTGACTTTGTGAGTTTAACTTGTGTTGTTGGGCCTTGTTCAAGGTTGATTTGACTTTGTTAGGTTAAGATCATTGGATTTAGGGGATTGATGGAATGTACATTCCATCCCCCAAAATGAATGAATGATCTTAACTTGGTAAAAGTCCTCCTTTGTCCAATTTGAGTTTGATCTATTTCCCTTCCCACTTCATCTCATTCCCCTTCTTCATGCATTCATGTCATGGACCTATGATATCTCAATATCCTAAGGCTAGTTGATTGTAAAATCAACATAAGTATGGATGAGATTAGGCCCCCATTTTGCATACTCTTTTTATGTGTGGTATGTTTGATGAGCATAGTTCATCATACTATGTCTCTAACATGCATTAACACCAAAATTTTATTGTCCGACCTCAAATAGTTGTGACTTCTACATAAGTCCAATTACGATTGCTTAACATAGCGCTGAATTTTGACACAAAGGCATAACATTCTAGTTAGTGAGATTGTAAGTCTCCCCTCTTTCATGGTATTGTATGGAAACTTGGCCTTTTTTCCTTCCTTTGGAAGACATCTTGGTTCAAGGATCCATGCTTGTGATAAGTGGGTTGAGTGTTCTCCAAAGAATGACTTAAACAAATGCAAAGCAAAAGCAATACTAACTTCTAACTCGTTAACAAATAACATTTAATTTCAAGTCCTTTATTTTCAATGCAATTTAATTTTTAAGCCTTATTCATTTGTCATTATTCATACCATTCTAATTGTTTATGTTAATGTCATTTTCACTGTGTCCACTTGGACCATATTGTGTGATGTATTTTATTTGTGTATATTGTGTTTGTTGGTGTGGTCTTTGACCATTAATGTACATAATAAGAACAAAAACCCTAAAAAATATCTTGTGTGGACTGTTGGTTTCATCTGAGACAATTGGACTTAGAATTTAGGCAACACTACCTATGCAAAGGACTTGGCCAATGCCAACTTTCATGTAACCAAGTGCTTGTGATTTGAAGCTTCATCTGATACATCAGTAAAAATCCATTTGAGTTCATCTGCAACATGATCATGGTGAAGCTGTTATTTTGAACCTGTGATTTGTGCCATCTTGGAATTCATCTGATGCATGGGAAACTTTGAAGAAGATCATGTTGTTACTAAGCTTTAATGTGGCTATCTTTATTTGATGCCTTACTCTTCAAGTTGATATTTTGTGCATTGTTTGTTGCTTGATTCTAAAAAGTCTAAGGGAATTTGGGTTTCTATATGACATTCTTGTCTATTGGATTGCAACCCATTGGTCAGATCTTTTCAACTCTTAACTTTTAAATTTATGCTTAGATTTAGTCTCTTCATCTCCTCCCCACTTCTTTAATTTCAAAATCTCTCCCTCCTTTCAAAAATATTCTTTGGTTGTGTTTGTAGATTTTCAAACTTTGACCACTTTTGCAAACTAGAAACCTTGGCCTTAAGCCATTGCATTTTCAAACTTCTTTTCTTAATCAAACTTGTAAATAAACTTAACTATAGTTGACTTAAAAATTTCAAAAGCCAAAAAGAACTAACTCATTCAAACCATTTTAGGCCTTTGTGCCTTTCAAACTTAAATTTTTGTTAAAAGCAATGCATCCACTTTGAAATTGATACCACGAATTACGAGGTTTTGATCCCTCATTTTTATGTTGGTACGTAGGCACAAGTCCGAAGGTCTTGTCAAACACAAAAATATAATTAACAAATTCTTTTCTCATCCCCCCATTCTATTTGTTTGCAAACATCATTTGTACAAAAACACTTATGCACACAAAAAAAGGGCTCCCTAGGAGTACCTAGGACACTCTGGGTGCTAACACCTTCCCTCTGTGTAACCAACCCCCTTACCTATAATCTCTGACATTTTATTAGTTTTGATTTGAAAACTTCTTATTTTTTGGGTTTTGTTCGTACTTTTCCCTTTTCCCTTGGAAACATTAAAAGCGCGGCGGCGACTCTTGTTATTTAGTATCTTGCTTATCCATAGCTTGATGATCATGAATTTACCACTACATCGATCTCGAGGACTGCGTAGGAATATCAGTTTAAATCGTGATTCAACTGAACAAAAACAAGAGTTTATGGCTTGGAATAAATCTGCACTATAATTAATTTAAACAGAATATAAAATATGGCTTTTACACAAATATGAGAATTATGCCAGGGTATGGTGTGTGATTTTTCTCGGCAATGACCTTGAATGTAAATCTCCTTAACTTGTTCAAATATTCAATTACCATATCTTAATATTGTTTCCTCCTAAAACCTTATAGGGAAACCTTTGGTCATTCATCCTAATATCAAAGTCCTCGGGGAATTATGATGAAACCAAGCTTTTGAATTAACAAGAAATATCCAGTAACTATAGGGTATCCCTAGCCCTAGGTGATATCTACTACAGTTTAATCGTGCAAACACCTTAGCATTGTGATCTCACAAATTGCTAACCATATAACAATCCTTATTTGTCTGATAATGAAAGCATTAAAAACATTGCATAGTTAAATTGAATAACAAACATACAAATTGAGGGAATTAGGAATTCAAAGTCATTACATGATCATATCAGGGACACCCCCTGGCATTGGGGGGTTTAGCCGCTCATATTATTTATAGAAAATACAATATTCAAATTAGACATTACAAGATATGGGGATTTCGTTGATCTTCAATCGCGATCGCTCTTGAAGGATCCCCGTTCTCCGAAACTCTTGATAGTACCAATCTTTAATCTTATGATTCCTTTCTCGTGCAAAAAGTACCTTTTATTTTCCTAAAAAAGTCCGTTAAATAGTCACTAATCAATTAACCGATATAGCAAATACCCAAAATGCCCTCTGGAGTCAGAAACTCTAAAAATCCAATAAAATTAGAAGTTGAGGCGTCCAAGCCAACATGGGTTGTGTCAGGCAACACGGCCGACCGTGTTGGCTTACTGTTTCTCTGCTTCCACAATGACAGATCTAGACTTGCTGACACGGGCACCCGTGTCAGCCCACTGTTTTTTTCCAAAATTCTTCTTTTAGCCTAATGTAGAGAGTGGGACGTTGTGAACAAATGCTCAAAAACCAACATAATGAAATACAAACAAATTTTGGTCGGAGCATTACCATGTTATAATACAAATTAAAAGAAAACACTTTATATTCAAAGTTGGTTGGGAACGCATCTCAAGCGAGATTAAATTTCATTTTTCACGGAGCGAAGCGAGCAGAGAAAACATGTTCGGATAATTCGAAGTATGGATAAACACTTAGGAAGAATTACAATTTTCCATGTATTTGTCTCATTTCAAAAAAAGATTAAGCTTGATGCCCTGATACGCATGGATGAAGTGTGTAGTCTTTGGAAAATGCTTCAGTTTGATGACGATGGTGTGATGAAGAATGGTAAAGTAGGTAAAACAGGTAAAACAAGTATAATTATCTTGCTCGGTTGAGGATAGGAGAATCACTTTATTGTCCGCCAACAAATTTTGAAAGAGTTGGCGACGCATAGGGAATTCTACATATTGTTATGCGAGAAAAAAAGAACATTTTGATGCAATTCACGGTGCTCTTACTTCTTGTGTTAGCGGTCTTGCACCGTTTTTAAAATAGTTGTGTTTCCCTGAAATGGGTCATCTTATAACAAGTGTGTATAACAGAGTATGTGTCATTCTAATAAGATATGGTTTCTAAGAGACATATTTACCACTTCATAGTGGCCCACCTAAAGATCTTTCTGGACACATCATGTGTATTGTGTGGCTTTCAAAATCGCTATATTTTGTTGAAGTTTATTTGAAACCAGAGTGTCCTATACAAAGCACATCATTAGAGTGAACGACACATTCTACAAAAGAGGTATAAACTTGGTCGGATCACTTTCTGGAAAGGATGAAAGATTTCACAAAATTGATCGAGCTTGAAAGAGAATCAAATAAGAAAAAGTCGAAGGAGGAACCGGTAGTAGATTTATGTGGTGACACATCTTTTGAGACATTTTAGATTGTAATTGATACACTTTTTGTGAATGTATTGTCATAAATGATGTAATCTTGATACAACTTAATACATAAGTAATATATATTCAGTAATGGTGGTGTTAATGTCGACTGGTTCAATTTAAAAAATTTACGGTTTGCATTTTTTGTTTTTGCATTAACAGGTTCTGGTTTGATTCTGATTCAGAATAAATCCAGATATGAATATCCGAATAAACGTCATACATATTAAAAAAAACAGCAGAGAGCTTTTCGGATATGCATATCCGTAAACACCATTTTTCGTATAAAAAAAAATCAGGATTTAACGGGAGATATCTCCAAATAGTGACTTGATACCCTGATAAGATTTCTAAGGTCCAAATTGACCTAATACTTGTATAAATAGGGTGTCTCTCAACCCATATTTTCTACAAAACACACAACAACCAGAGAATGAATGCATATCACCACCTTGCATTTGTGTATTTCAATGGCGCAAAACTATCATTTCAATTTCGGATCTGCGACGACATACTTCTCGTCGATTTGAAAACCAAAATGAATACTCTCCTACGATATCCAGAAAATCGGAGAATTGTCAAGCTCGAGTATTGTTCACCATCGCTTGACAGCAAATGGAAGATACAATTCACCAACTTTGAACTGAAGACAAAAGATAATTTACAGGGCATGTGGAGTATATTTTACCATTACGCGTCAAAGTGTCTGATTGAAATGGATGCGAAGATTCAAAGATCTGCTGACAATATTATCAATATGTTGCAACGTTCTGAACTACTTGTTAACGATATGTAATGTTAAATTTATGTTAACAACTATTTATGTAATATTGAGTGTTCTAATTTAATGTCAAGTTGATTTTGTTTCTAGATCTTCCTCATACTGTCTTTATTTCTGGTTTAAAATATTTGATCTATTTTCAGATATGTATCTCTGAAATATGTCAAAAAAATATTTAGAAATGCAATTCCGAACAAAATTTAGGTATAATTGAGGTGCCTCACCCGTTGACGTTCAATTTCGTAGAAAATAGATACTTCAAGAGACGTATCTCCGAAAATAAAAAGCATATTTTACTTTTTGTTTAGGGTTTGGGATAACCTATAAAAATGGAAAAAAATTTGTCATTTTTAAGAGATATCATATTATTATCTATTTCTACTTGGCCCACCTATTTCCACCATCAAATGATTCTTTTAAAGATTTAAAATTCAAAATCAAGTATATTTTTGCACAACTTTCAAATATTTGACCAGTAACATGCCAAACAATATACTACTCTCAACAACCACCCTGCCAAACAAAAATTTAGTTGGTTACCCCGGCAAGAAAGCATCCGAGTAACAACAGAGCTCAAAGGAAATCAATTTGGCCAAAAAATCCTTGGTAGTATTTAGTCCACATGTATTGTTTTTCTTAGTGGAAGCATTTAGAATTGATCCTGAATGTGTGAAATTGATTTACATATTTGATTGACTAGAATTAATTTGGATTTTCAGAATTTTAGAATTTATAGCTTAACTTTTACACTGAAATTTACTGCTTAAGTCACTTTTGTAAAAATTTATCCAAACATAGATCACTTTACCTTCGACTTATTTTTAATATCAAATTTACAAAATCAATTCCCACAGAATTACTTCTTTTTCCGCATAACCAAACACACTGGCAGCTAAATTTATCCAAATGCTTGAACTACAAGCTTTAAAGTGAAGAAACATGTGCAAGAGAATGCTTCACTGCCCAATGTCATCTGCATATCAAATGCCATCAAAGTCGCTAACATGGATTTGCCTCAAGGTATTCTCCAGAAGCAGTGAGGTCTTCCACCTATCAACTTCTGCTCGCGGGCAGACAGAAACTATAAAACTAGCTATCAAATCACTACAATTGTCAATTGTTCACAACAGCTAGTTGTACACAAATACTAACTACTAGTTATAAATTGCTTGGATTTTCTGTGTTCTGTGCTACACAAATGAGAGGATACAAAATGGACAAAGCACCATAATGTTCTACAAAATTGGGTAAAACAGACATATTCAATGAATTGAAGAGCATTTTAGATCTTTTATAAAATACTCGAGAATAAAGACACCTCCTAGCAAAATTGATTTTTCTTTTCAAATTTATACTGGCTAGATCTGACTATACATTAATAGCATTATAGTCCAATTCTTATCGTTTACATTAATAAAGCTAACCTGAAATTTAAAAAGAAAAAAAACCTTTCCTTTTGCACATTTCAGTTGAATATCCAATCGACATATGGGAAAATAACATGTGCAATGAGAACTTTAATCTTCATCAGCACTCCTCTCTGCTGAACCATTGGGCTCGAGGGAATCAAGGCTGAGAAAAAAAATTCACCACCAATAAGAATCCATTAATGAAAAAAGCAGACAACAAATGGTAAACAAAGACGAGATTAAAATATAAGAACAAAAAAGCTAGAGTATATTACCAACCTGCACTTCTGAGGAACCCTCCAGGATACAACTGACAACCTCTTTAAACTTGGAGGCAAAGTCAAATAATGTCTCCAATCCTGGAGCATAATTCTCAGATCATGAATCTTACTACCCATACCATAACAACAGTTTGCATGCATGGTACAAACTTGATTTAGATCTTTACTTGGTTCACAGAGCCCGCCAAAATAAGCTGTATCCAAGAATTTCATCTTCAGTTCGATATAATCAATGAAAGGGTCAACCTTGATGAAATTGAGGACATCCTGATCGTGGTATCCAGGATAGGTTTCTTGTGAGGAGAACCAGAATTTGTAAAACTCTATTGACCTATTATTGGACTTCACAAAGTTGAACCCTCCATTAGGCCTGTTATATATATCGTCAAAGTTACCTGTGAAATGATCACATGCTATCTGGAAATCTGCGTCATGGTGAAATCGGGGAAATGGATCCCTAAACCACATGATATCAGCATCCTAAAATAGGAATACATAAATCAATCCAAGTGAACATGACAAAGTTAGTGATTGAAAATTGAAATACATACCGTAAACACAAAATTGTATCCCATCTCAAGAACTAAACGCAGGAAATCAATCCTTCTCCACATCATCTTCAAATAGCGAGGAGTCATAAAGTATGCCTCTTCATGAAAATCATCACCTTCACTAACAAGCAAAAAGCAATAGGTGTGTATAGCCTGACAGCGTAGAAATGCCTTCTGGTCCAATGCAATAATTATCAAATGATTCAAAAGCCTGCGAGTATGAACTCCAATTCTAAAGCTCTCCAGAAAAAGATCAATCACTGAATTTGGTGCTGCCCATGCTTCATTTAATGTGGTCAATATAACAGTTTTGTCTTCCATGGCAGCCTCCTTCAGAATCTTTTCAAGTGGATATTCATTCCTAGCCTACAGAATAATCAATTCCAAAAGAACTAAGTATGTGACAACTTCTGTGAGTGAACTACACTAACAAACCACAATAACATTAAGAGCTGTCAGTTGGGATCTGCCTATACATTTTGGCAAATCATACCCAAACAGTAAAATTTCATCCTAGCATCAAACAAGGATAACCCAGTGAGTCCCGATGGTTACGACAAAGCATGGTGTTGGACTGGACTAACCCAGTGAGTCCCGATACTTCTCAAATATATCTCTAATACTTCTCAGATACATCGTTGATACTTCTTACCAACTACAGACACAATTGTCTTTCTGGATACCATACACTTTTTATGTGCCGTATTAACTAAAGACACAAAACTGTATGCTTTTTGTGACACATTCACAGTAGATATAATATATACTGATATAGACGAGGGAAATATATATGTAACTATGATTATAAATTGACTACAGACATGTTTATGTACTTAAGAGCTGTTATGCATTGTGCCACCTTTATAAACATTGTGGACTCATTTTGATCATATATCCAAATAAATGTTAACCTATCTCGATTTTTAAAAACTTTAGGTATCCTCGTATCCATTCATATCATATCTATATGGCACCCTGTATCCGAGTCCTATCATATCTATATCGTACCCTATATCCGAGTTCTATTGTATCTATATTGTACCTTGTATCCGAGCTTCATAGACCTAAACATTCACATTTGATTGCACTTTAAATACTGTACTTAAATGACCCATCCTCAACCTTCAACCACAACCAACTATTAAAAATGTAGAAATCCTAAAATATAAATAATTAATTCTCAACTTTCTCACTAGTCATCAATCTTTCTCAAGCAAATAAAGAGTAAATAGAAATTTTAGGTGAGTCGATGTCACTATACTCCTTAAATGTATCAAAATCATAAAAACATACTTGCTTATATATATCTTTTGTTAATCAATTTGGTCCATGAAATTACTAACAAAAGACCCACTTAGCCTATCTTCTTTTCGTGATTTTGATACATTCATAGAAAATTATTAACAAAACAGCATCTTGTAGACAGTGAACTTTATTAACTATACGAAATTCAAATTATACATTATATTAGAAAATTATGCAAAAATCTAAAGTATTGCTCAAATTGATCAGCTTCAATTTTTCCAATTTCACTAAACAAATGGCCTCAGACTCAAAAACCCATGAATTCAGCTAAAAATAGCTAACAAATCACAGTTGATGATTACGGCAGTTACTAAAACCAAATTAGGATAATCTAATTCATACACAAAAAATACACATTCTAAATCACGCCTTCACAATAGTTTCAAAGCGAAAATGGAAACTAAAAAAGTGTGCGATGAAACAGAACTCACCGCAGCGGAATTGTTGGAAGGCGAGGGGAAAACGGTTAAAAAACGAGGGAACGAATAAGCAGTAACGAAGTGAGAGTAACCGGCGTCTCTGAAGAGGAGTATGCAGGATAGAGAAACGACGAAGAAAAACAGCGCTGCAACGAGGATATGTCGGAGATGGAACGGGGTGGATTCCGGCGACATGGAGGGGGGAGAGTTAGCGGCGGTGTTGAGGTGCGTTGACGAAAGGGAACGTCGGCGGTAAAATGGAAGCGTTCGCGGCGGGTGTGAGAAGGACATTTAGTGACGGAGACGGTGAGATCATGTTCGGTGGTGACGTACGGTGTCGTATCCGGAAAACGACAGTGAATTTGAAAATGAAAAGTGGTTGAAGGGATTTATGAAGCCATGATTGATGAGTCTGATAGTGGGTGAAGGTTTACAACTTGCAAGTGTAGTCGCTACTTTGACCATATAGAGTTAAATTGTGTTTTAAACTTACATTAAAAAATTTGTATTGAAAAAATAAATAAAAAATATTTGTAAAATCAAATAAAAAATATATATATATATATATATATATATATATATTTATTTTAAATCAAATAAATTTTTATTTTTCAAAGAACAGTTAATACAACTGATCCAATGGATCCAAGACCCTACCAATCACCTTGAAACGCTATTCTATGATAAGATTATTTATAATAACATGTTCACTTAATCTTTTATGCATAGTATATCTCATCAATATATTATACATAATTATCTCTTTTATCTCAGTGTCTAAACAAATTTGAGAAAAAACACTTCATTCCTAGCTTTTCAGATGCCTAGCTTTTCATGATATGTGAGGCTCCCGGCCAGTATGGTATCAGAGTCTCGTTAAGGAGAAGGGGTGCATATGGTGTGAATATTAGTAAACAAAGTAAGTAAGGGAGAAAACCACTTACACATGGAAACACCTGAACCAAACACTCAATCTATTACTACTACTTCTTCTTTATCTCTCCCTAAACTCTGTAAAAAGATAAATTCTCATAAAATAGAAAACCTTATTGAGTATTCTCATGTTCCAGAAGATGCTCAAATTTCCGAAACAATACCTCCTCTATTAAGTCCGTACAACATCTTCAAAAGACAAAGAAGTGTTACCAAATCCATCCGAAATCTTATCTCTATAAACCGCCCTCATATGAAAGAATATGTCCAGTCGTCTAGACTAGACCAATGTAGCTTAAGAGCTACGAACCAGGAGCAGTACGTAGATTTGGAGATTCCCCAGTATCTCATAAGTCACTGGAAGACTGAAGGATATACAGCCTTACACTTTGGGGCTGTCAGGCTCATCCTTTCCCTACACGGAAGGAAGAACCAACCTGTCTTTTGCAAAATAGCTCTATTGGACTCGAGCTACCTCCACTATGAAAACGCTGTGATAGGAACTGTTCTCACCACGCTGCATGCAGGGAGTGTCGTCCTCACCATTTTTTCTAATTATAACGTGAGTCTCAGTGATAATACTTTATCCACGAGACTTAAAGTACAGGTTCAAATCACTGGAACTGACCAAGTACCAGAAGCTATGTCAGCCACTCTCCATCACCAGATAATATACCGCTTGCAGAATCACTCGATAGATCTCCCTCTCTCAGGTTGCTCTTCTGATTCACTATTGGTTGTCACCAATAGAGAAGAAGACATACCCTCTATAGTCCAAATTCCGAGAAAAATTACAAGGGAAGAGTTAACTCAACTAATTCCACTTGAATGGATAACCAACTACGAGAGACTTCATGTTGATAGAAGGCTTATCCAATCCCAAGAGGCTACTTTCAGAAGATCTATTGACAAGAGAGTCAAGACGATTTTCAAAAAGCCAGACGAAGAGTCGACCTCAATATCTCCAATCTTCCAGACAATGATGATCCAACCAGTTTTAAAAGAAAACTGGTGTCCTGTCTATGTTGTTACAGCAGAAGGAAAACCCATCTACACTGATAAAATAGATGGCCACTTCATCTGGGATGTTGATCCTACAAGATGTGACCCAGATTGTGACTGTTGGATGCACGACAATGATATTGACCGAGATATCATTCTTCCCAAAACAAATAAAAAAGGGAGGTGTAAACCCTTTCCACCTCCTCAAAGAAGATTTGATCCAGACAATGGTCCATGGGTAGGAATCCATGGGAAAAAGAAACCCCTCTCTATCTACGAGGGAGGACTAAAAATCCTCAGGAAAGAAGGATTGTTACCACCTGATGATCCAACCCTTGTTACATGGTCACCAACAGACCATTGTAAGTCACTACATCCTCCAACTGTCGTCCAACCAATTCCTTGTTTTATGTACTCAGCTGCAACTCCAGAGTACGAACGACAATTTCCTTCCCTGGAAAGGAAAATGGATCCAATCACAGGAAGAACATCTAAACCCTTCATTCATCCCAGTGAAGTCCAGCCTGATGGGAAACTTAAGCCTTTAACTCAAGCTGAAGAAGTGCTAAACTGGCAATCTGAAAACATGGTTTCTCAAAATGAGATTCTCCAAAGCCTTGACAAAAGGGTGGATAAGATTGCTGAGAAAATTGATGAGACAGATGACAATCTCAAAGTTTTATCCCAAAAAATGCAGAAGCACTACAGGAGCTTAAAAGCCCAAGTATCTCAGCTGGATCGTGATTTGCGGCAGATGTTAGAAGACAGAACTTTTGGCAAAACTTTTGACCAAAAAGAAAGAGAGATCAGAAATCTACAAGGCCAAGTAAAAGAGATAGATGATTTCTTAAGAGCCTCTCATGAAAGAAAGCCCAAGCCCGTTGAAAACTCTTTCTTTGACCCTCCTGCTTTTCCTACATATTTCAAACAACCAGAAAGGCCTTCTCCTTTCTACCCTACCTATGTGTCATCACCACCAGATCAGGTTAGATACATACCCACAGCTTATAGGCCAAAATCTACTAGAACTTCAACTCCCTCGACCTCCAAGACAAAAGGCAAAGCTTCCTGCCTAAGCGCCTCATCCTCAGACTCTCAGGATATCCCTGAAACACCTCCTCCAAAAATCCAAAAAGAAGAAGAAACTCCAGATAAAGGTTTCCAAGCCATGACGATCACCAGAAAGTACGAATCTTCCCAAGAAAATCACCACCTTGCTGAAACATCGGCACACAAGGAAGATGAGTCCTCGACAGATAGTGACAATAACTCTGATCAAGAAACATCTACTGATGAAACACCGGGATCTCTTTCCTCAAGATCAGAATCTGAAGACAACTATATCCCAAGACTCTTCATGGCAAATATAAAGGAGGAAGATTCCTTCTTTGAAGAAGAGTCCCCTGAAGAAACCCTGATCCCTAAAAAGACTAAACCAAATGGCGGTCCCTGGTTCACCTTTGATGACATACCACCCAGTCGCTGGAGAAAAAGACTACTTGAATTTGGAGCTTGGCTTGACACCCAGATGATGAAAACAAGTGCAGATAGCTATAAGATCATTGAAGAATTTTGCTGTAGGATGACAGGCACAATGAAAGAATGGTATCACAATCTTGGAACCTTCAAACAAGATGAGTTACACCGTTTAGAAACTACAACTAATGTTCTGGGTGTGCTTCATCGTGAATTTATCGGTGATATGGAGATGTTTGATAGGAAAAACAGACAAGAATTCTTTGAGATGAAGTGTTGTTCCCTCAAAACAAAGGATCTTGACAGACACTATCACAGGATGGCACAAAGATATTATGTCCTTAATGGATATAATGACCCTAGTCTCAAGAATACCTATGTCTCCTCTCTACCACAAGAGCTCCAACCAGAAATCCATAGAATGTTAGCCACGACTCAAAGAGATATCCTAACCATGAGTCTTGGACAAATTCACCAGGTGACAATAGAAGCACTTGAAAAGCTTTGCAGTTTTCATCACCAATTTTCTGAAGTTATAGAACAAAAGTCAAAATTCACACACGCGTGTAGAAAACCCTACCTGGAGATTAAGTGTAAAGACAAAAGGTGTAGCTGTACAATAAAAAAGAAACACCAAAGACAAAAATACACCAAGTCTCATAGGACCTTCAAGGGAAAGAAAAGGAAGAATATGAAGTTCTTCAGAAGAAAACCTTTTAGAGGAAAAGGGAAAAATGAGAGATGCTTTATTTGTGGAAAGAAGGGACATTTCTCTAAAGAATGTCCTAATAATACTCATAAAGCCGCAAAACTGATCAACTCTCTTCAACCTTTAGAAGGAGACTTGGAATCACTGTATTCTGAGCAAAGCTCTGCTGACGAAGAAACAATTTTTTCCCTCCAAGACTCTTCGACTGATGAAGCATCATCTTCGGAGTCGGAAGATGGCAGATATCTCCCTGTTTGCTCCTTCAAAGAAATAGGAAGTTCTCTTCCTACTCCACCTCTCCCTTGTGTGGAAGTTCATGTCCACACGACGAAGTTTTCACGTCCAAAGAAAGTTATAGGTTACATGTACACTGGGGCCCAGATTACAATGATGAACCCTAGCATTCTCCCAGCAGAATCGTGGGTAACACATGCCGCATACTTTGTAGCAGCAGATGGGAAGGTTTTCAAGACAGATCTAATGACCAAGGAGAAAATAGGAATAAAATTCTTCCCCGACTGCATCGTCTGGACCAGGGTCATTGGCAGTAATCTTCCAAACAAAGATATTGTAGTAGGAATGGATGTCTATTCAGCATCAAACAAACTTCAAATTCTCCCCACAGGAATCAAGTTCAAAAGAGAATTCAAGCCTTATTCCGGAATATTGAAACTATATTCCTTGTCTAAGATCCCTGCTGGTTATGAAGAAATCAAGTCCAACCTACTCAAACTCTACGCAGACAGCCATGAAGAATTCCGCCATCCGAAACCCCTATGGAAAAATAAGGACTTTTTTGTTCAACTTCCTTTTAAGCTAAATGAAGATATTAATCCAACCAAGGCCACTCATCCAGGAATGAGTCCATCAGATTATTCATTGGCAAGGGAGGAATGCCACCAGCTGCTCAAGCAAGGTCTGATAGAGCCCACCAAATCAGAATGGGCTTGTCAAGCATTTTATGTGGAGAAAAGATCTGAAAAGTTAAGAGGGAAAAAGAGGCTAGTAATTGATTACAAACCTCTAAATTATTTTCTCAAAGATGATAAATTTCCCATTCCAAAGGCCTCGTCCTTAAATGTTTTCATCAAAGATGCCCAAATCTATTCTAAGTTCGATCTTAAGTCATGATTTTGGCAATTGGGTATCAATCCAGAGGATCGTTACAAAACAGCATTTTGCATTCCGAATGCCCAGTACCAATGGACTGTGTTACCATTTGGGCTTAAAGTTGCGTCGTCACTCTTTCAAAAGGCCATGACAAGAATTTTTGAACCCATTCTCAATAGCATCCTCATCTATATTGATGATGTGCTATTGTTCTCAAAAGATGAAAAGACCCATAAACAATTATTGGGCCGATTCCTTTAAATAACCCAACAACATGGAATAATGCTCTCTGAAAGGAAAAGTCAATTGGGCCAAACAGAGATTGATTTTTTAGGGATGCATTTTTCCCAAGGGAAATACCAACCTCAACCCCATATTGCCCAAGAACTGTTAAACTTTCCTGATGAAAATCTCACTGTCAAACAAATCCAACAATTTCTTGGTATAATTAATTATATCAGAGACTTTCTTCCAAGATCGGCGAAATACACAAGCCCTCTATCACAAATGTTAAAGAAAAACCCCCCACCGTGGGGAACAATACAAACCGAAACAGTAAAAGCCTTGAAGAAGATCGCACAAACTCCACCTGCCCTAAAGATCCCTGGAAATGGGAAAAGAATCCTGCAGACTGATGCCAGTGATCACTATTGGGGAGTAGTTTTGATAGAGGAACTTGAAGGGAAAAGATACTACTGTGGTCATGCCAGTGGCCAATTTAAAGAAGCTGAAAAACACTATCACACTACTTACAAAGAAGCTCTTGCCGTAAAAATGGGAATTCAAAAGTTTGACTTCCATCTAAGAGGCTACCAGTTTGAAGTACAGATGGATAACTCATCTTTTCCCAAGATCCTTGAATTTAAAAATAAGATGCCACTGGATCCTCAAACCCTTCGCCTCAAAGATTGGTTTTCCAGATATGATTTCTCGGTAAAACACTTCAAAGGGACTCAAAATGTGATTCCGGATCTACTATCCCGACCTATGAAACCTATCCAGATTATCACAGCTAAACACACTTTCCCTTTGATTCTTATGGTCAAACCACTACCAGATCATGCATCCACAACCAGAAATCTCCCTCCAGGAATAACAGTCTCCTCTTCACCATCTCAGCTCAAACAATATGCCAGGAACAATCTCTTCTATTACATGACAAAAATCATAAGGAATAAACTCCCGGATCATACTCCTTATTTCCCTGACACACCTTTCCTCCTACCAATTTTAATAAACCCAAATGCCAAATTCACAAAAAACCATTTATGGTATATCTGGTGTGCCACAGTATTATATTATATGCCCGTTCTTATTCCCACTGAAGCCATGTATCAACACCTGATGGATCCCAAAAATCACAAGTCCTTGATTTGGACTACTCTTGAATGGTATTCTCCATTGCAATGGTGTAGGAATCAATTAAAACCAGTCATAGACGAGGTCAAAGAGAGAAGATTAGTCTTAGAAGCTATTAACAAGATTAAGTTTGTTTTCTTTCTACACAGGCCTTATCAGACAAATCCCGAAACAAAGTTACTTAATTGCAAGAGTTATGTTCACTTATGGGAAACAATTGATGATTATCCTCCCAGTCTAAAAATCACAAGGGAATTAATGGAATATGTCAACTGTATCAATCTTTATGACCCAAAGAACTTTGATGATAGTACAACTTGTATAAGTCATGGAACATTCAGAAGACCAGAGGTTGGAGAAAGCTCAACTCAAGCCATACAACAGAATCCGGATTCTCCAATGGAAGCTGAATTCTCATAAGGACAAGTGGAAGAATCTAATAGAAAATTGATGGATCACACTTACATGATGGATGACATCTGGCAACATGAGTCATCACGTTATGGAGATTGCTTTTCTGATGAAAACTTATCCGATCAGAACATGTCCCCATCTCATGAACCCATTTACAAAGACTAGGTGACAAGTGTCCCTTATGGGCCATTAGCATGCTTATGAATAGTATTTTCTCGTCTTTGTGTAAAAGTAACTACAATGTGAACAAAGTCTTTTTTGATCTAGAATAGTTGGCATTCATCATTTTCTTCCGATCCACATCATATTTTTTACCGCGCAACTCTTTATATATGGAAGCAGTTTTGCATTTCCCATTAGTTGCACCTTGCCATCTCTTCTTGATATCTTCATCTTTGAGGTGATAAGCGAAAGGTGTGAAAAACACAAGGGATTTTGAATTGAGTTTTACGAATAAAAGTTTTTTTTAAAACAAGAACACACCACAACAAGTTAATAACAAAGAGATAGAAACACAATTATTTTTTTCCTGGTTCGTTTGAAACTCAAAGTTATTCCGGTCCACTCGGCAAAATGATTCTGCCTTATACACAAGGATTTAATCCACTATAATCAATAAATTATAATAATCACAAACAATAACCTTTTTTGTCTTCTCAAGGATCCAACTATACTTTAGTCTCCTTAAGGACTCACAAAGAACAATCTTCTTTGTCTTCTCAAGGATAACCTCCTCAAGGATGGGAGAGGAGTGATACTGCATATTGTCCTTCGCCCACAAAATTAGTGACAAATGTGATGTATAGTATTGTCCTTGCCCATAAAATCAGGTAGTGGAAAGGATGTTCGATTTGTACTATATACTATTTGATCTTATATCCAAGTTCATTGGCTTCTGATGAAAGTTGATGAAACATGAAATGAAGAAACATAAAGCTGGATTCAGAAACTACAAAATCTTTGGTCAAAACCTTGACAACGTCAGTAGTCTAACTTGAGATATTCAGTATCTTGAGAATCTTCAACTACATAACACAACTTCAGAAACTTTCAATTCTTTAGAAGTTTGGTGATCGGATTCTCATCCAGAAGCATGAACTGAGAGAATATTGCAGTAGCAACATAATGTCTCCTCAAAAGCTTCTCAAGAGTGAATCAGCACAAAAGTAGAAAGATTATTGCATCAACAATATTGAACATCTTTTAGATCTTCTAATAGCTGGCGTAGAAGTGAAAGTGAAATACATTGTTTAGAAACTGATGACGTTGCACGTCATATATTCAGAATCAGAACGGGTTGTTATGGCTACACAATAACAAACCATTAGAGTACCAAAATTGTTCTCACACAAATACAATATTGCTATCATCAAAACTCAAGGTATAAATGCAAAACCAAATCTTGTTCTAACAATAAACATCAATCCCCTTAACCCACAATTTATCCTCTTTTGCTTGCAGATTCCAAAGGAGTTTACTAATTGTTGTTAAACTCCATTCAACCAATGAAGTGATATTAAGACCTGATGACTTCTCGGCAAGTGTACCGATAATGTCGTAGTAATAAAAAGATCAAATTCACAGGGACTACCTTCTAACAAGACAAAATAGGTGCAATGTATGGAAACTAGTAAAATGTGAAAGGGGTTTTGAGTTTGCAATGCGAAAAGTAAATAAGTGCTTAAACAGAATTACAGAAGCGGTCAGGTTGTGTTTAGAATCTCCTATTTCTCTATTGTCTATATTTGATGCCTTGTATGAATGATCTTATCACTATAACCCCGCAATGAATTAACAAAGTCGTTATAACCGATTCCTCTCAAAATGACTCATTAATCATTACATGGAGCTTCCTATCCCTAGTCCACCAATGTAAGAAGGATTAAGCGATGCACAAAATGTTAATTCTCTATGCCACTACTCGGGGTCTCTTATTCCTATTCAACCAGCGTAACTACAACAATTGCCCTAGGTCCAACACATACGCTAAGGGTCAGTATTCCTTATGTGTCCAATATCAATTTAAAATAGCATCTCACATAAAAAGCATTAAGAACAATAAGTAGTTGAATGACATTATAGATCAAAAGATTCATACAAAGTCAAATCAACATATTATCCAACAATATTGAAATAAGTTCATCATAACACAACCTAACCTAGAGGAGCTTAGTTACTCATAATTCAGATTACAATGCCGAAATTGATAGATGAAAATAAAATATGAATTACCTTGAAGTAATGGCCTCTAATGGCTTCCAATGCCCTAAAAATCTCCTTTGATGCTATAAAAAGCGTGCCTTGATCTCCAAAATTTGTAACCCTTATCAAAGTGCAGAAATTCCCCTTAAAAAGAGCTCAAAATGGATCCGATACGTCAAAAAAAGTCTAGAAAAAGGGACTAATGTGCGCATGATGACTTACATCGCGTGCGATGCAAATTTTATGGCCCTATTGTGCGCACGATGTTACGTATAATTTTTCCAGAAAGTTTCACCCTTTTGCTCCTTTTTCCACCCAAATTCTTCGTACTTAGCTATTTTTTCCTCATTCTTTGGTATTTCTTCTTCATTTTAGCTTATATTTCACTTGTTTTGATCCAATCCTTCGACTAAATTCATGTAATGAAGGATTGTCATCACAATTCCAAACATGAATTATTGTTTGTCCTCAATTAACTCGTCTGCAACTGCACATTTCAACAGAAAACAAGTCACACAATAAAAATCCAACATTACCAAATTAGATTTTCTTTTACCTGACCATCTCCTACCTTCCAACTTCTATCCGAAAAAATTGGAAAACATCCTCAAACATTGACGAGTACTCAACCTGTCTCTCAGTTCACTTTACTCACAGAATGGATATGGTTATTGATCGGAAAAAAGAAAGTGTACTATTTTTCCTTTTGTAGTAATAAAGGGGAAATTCCCCGAATGTCGATCTCAAGGACTGCATGTTAATATCGAGTTCAAACCATCATTCAATCAAATAAAAACTAGTGTTGGGGTTTTTTAATTCAAAATTATAAAAATAAAGGCAAATAAAATAATACTCTAAAATAAGTGTTTGCAAGGGAACAGGAACAATGTCAGGGAAGTTGTATATTTTTCCCCTGTAACAACTATGAGTCACTATTGCATCAACAAATATCAATTACTACCAGTTCTCAAGGGTATTTTCTCCCAAGTCCTTGATGAGAAAACCTTTAATCATTCATCCCTAATTTCTATGTCCATAGGAAATTATCGGTAAAATTAAGCTTTATTATATCAAGAATGCTCTGATTCATACATGGTATCCCTAGTCCTATGTGATATCTAATACAGAGTAATCTTATGAAAATCTTACCAATGGCGGTCAAGCCTAATTGATAACCATACAACAATCTCGATTGGTCCGAAATAGAAAGCATTAAACACATCAAAAGATTACCGTAAAAACAATATTATTAATGCAATCGTAAACTCAAAGTCATTACAGATCTAAATCACGGACACCCCCCTAACATTGAGGGGTTTAGCTACTCATAGTGTTCAAAATAGATTTAAGATAAAAAATACACATTATAAGTAATTTGAGGACTTGGATCTTCAACTGCTTTCGCTCATGAAAATCTTCCGCTCTTCGAATTTCGTGATCTCTGTAATTCTCAATCGTCTGACATTTCTCTATATTCTCCTTGTTCCAAAGTGTCTTCTCCTCTTCTAGAAACTCTCTTAAAATAGTGAAAAATCATTTGGCAAAGGATGGAAATCCCCAAAATGTCCTTGTAGCTTAAGCTCGGGTAAAAAGCCCAAAAATTAGAAGATTTTGCGCTTGGGCTGACACGGGTGGCCGTGTCAGCTTCTTGCCTTGCCAATTCTCTCGTGACACGCCCCAGGTGACCTGACACGTGCCGTGTCAACTGACACGGGTGGGCATGTCAGGCCCCTGTCTAGGACATTTCTTGTATGTGATTTTCCTTCCTCCTGACACGGCCCGTGTTAGGTGACATGGGTGGCCGTGTCAGGCCTCCTATGTTGAAAATTCTCCTTTCCTCGAATGCCGGAACTTTCCACTTCTCGCATTGAGTCCGTTGGATCTTCTACATGGACCTGGAGATATAAACACAAACAACCAAAGCATAAAATCAAGAAAAAGAAATAAAAATAAAAAATTGATAAAATGCTTAAATAACTTACAGAAAAGAAAACTAACTCAAAAGGTACCATAATACGCACAAAGTGTTCCATAATCATTGGTTTCTTGTCTAATAAGTAATGAAAACATAGTGAAAATGGTGACCAATCATAACCCCAAACTTAGCTCATTGCTTGTCCTCAAGTAATGTTCTACATGACAAAGTGTGTCACTTCGCAAAATTGAATTCTTACCACAATACTGTTGAGATCTTTCGCCAACGCCTTCATTCTCCCTTTCATAGTTCCTGTTTTTCCAAATGAGTTTTCCGCTGCACTTCCACATTGACGTACCGCTTCACCTGTCATCTTATATCACACTCTCACCAAGTCTCTCCGGGTTAAAGTGTTTACACTCACATTTTAGAATATGCAATATTAACTCATAAATTTGAATAGTTTCTCCTTTCGTATCAAATACACACAACACACACTTTTTAAGGTCTTTTGGGTTGTAACGTGGCTTAGGTTACAGTGGGGTAAATACAAACAAAAGGGAAAACAAGTGGTTTGGGTTCAGAGCCAATGTCATTATTTTTCTCACTGTGTTTGTTCTACATCTCATTTCCAATTCTTTTTTTTCAGTTTGTATTGCTCAGTTCTCTTGTTTTTTCTTTGTTTTTCTCTTCTTCTTTTTTTCAACTGAGTGTTTCTCATTCGGTGAATGTTTTTCTCGTACCATCGGAGAAGTTTTTTTCTTTTGTTTTCTTTTTTTTCAATGGCCGTTTTTCTTAATCTTTTTCCGCACTCACCTTACTTTCAGATACTTATGGGGTTGCCCCAAACTTAGAATTTTAACACAGCTTTAAAGAACATAACATTTTCTCTGAATAAGGTAACGAAGTGTTTGGACTGCGGGTTACATTCACATGGTTACATAAACAAACAAAGGGTACAAGCTCAAACGAGGTTAACAAGGGATAATATTAAAGGGATGGTTAGAGAGGCTCATGGTTATTATTCAAACAACATGCCTCAGCGTGTGTGTATATATACAGTGATATTCCCAGAGAACCTACGCAAGGTCAGAGTGATAGAGACATACTTGAGTATCACTCATGATGACAAATGTGTTTGGCTTTTTATGCATTCACCATTTTAGGTAAAGCTTGACAACCTCCATAATACTTCTAGTATGATGTGGCTTCTTACTCAACTCGGAATGCACAGAGAACCTACGTTAGTTGAGCTTGAGAAGTTGCGTCCGATATTTTCTTCAGCAGTATCAACTTTATGGGAAGATCCATCACAACAAGCAATAGTAAGTGGAATGCTAATTTCTTCCACTACCACTAATGGTCATCACCTAATCCAACAATAACACCAGTAACCTGAAATACATGCAGCAAATGATACCCAACAGTAAAAATAAACCAAATGTAAAACAATAAAAAATGGGAAATAATAAAATAAAATAGCAAACATAAAACAAAAAGCATAATAAAACCTCCCCCACACTTGAACTAAACACTGGCCTCAATGTTTTAGAACAAGATAGAATGAGGGTGACTTACAATGCCCTACTGAGGAGGCCAGGGCGGAAAGTGCAACATCAACTGTCACATCATCAGGTTCATCTCATCTAAAACCGCCCCTTGCCGAGCCTGCTCGATGCCTTGTCTTGATTGCTCGGTTCGAAGGTCACCTTTCTCGGTTTGTACCCATGTGTAACACCTCAAAATTTGCCCTCCTCTCTTGGGACTAGCATAACATATTGCATATCATTTTTAGGTCATTAGGCATTGCATATTGCATATCATGTGGTTACATTGTGCAAGTCATCCTCCTAAGTCTTGATCAGAAGATGGAGAGGTTATGTGCAAGCTAGGGTTTCAGTGGATTGGATCATTAATCATCTGAGGATATGGTGGTCCAAATTAGGGTTTTGTGATTTCTCAAGGAGGTGGAGTTTCATCTTGGTTGAAGTGATACATCATCATCATCATGGTCTTGATATCATCCAGGAGATCCAAGTAAGTGATCAAGATACCTTGAGATTAGGGTTTTGACCACTGGTCAACCCTAATCAGTTGCATTGGGCCAATTAGGGTTTTGCAAGGAGATGGGGTCTACAATGGATATGGGGATCATTTCATGATTATATTGAGCTTATGGAGGCAAGGGTTTCATCATGGAGCCATTTCATCAGAAGATTGGGGCTCAGATTGATCAGTGCATTGCCAAATTCATCTATCAGTTGAAAAAGTCAACTGTGGTCAACTGTGCTTGATTTTATGGATTTGGAGGTGGGAGAGAGTTGGATACACTTCATTCATGTTGAAACAAGTTTCATTTGATATGTCAAAGCTCAAGAATGAAGAAAATAAATTCAGGACAAAAATTGCCAAAAATGGAAAGTGACTTGTAATGGAAGTTTCCAAAAATGGAAAGTTTTTCACCATAAAATTACATGTCCAAAAAAGCTTCAAATGAAACTTTGTTCAACATGAAAGTTGTAGATCTTGCTCTCACATTTCCAAAAAGTCCAAGAACTTGAAATTCTCATGTATGGTTGACAAGTTATGGTCCATTCATTTTCCAAAAATACCTATAATCAAAGTGGCATAACTTTCACATGGAATGTCCAAAATGGTTGATCTTTTTATGAGCAAACTCCATTTCACATGTACTTTCATGGTGCATAATCAAAATTCATCAAAAATGGTCAATGCAAAAGGTCAATTTTCAAGTGCACTAATTAAAATCCAAGGGCAAAATGGTCCAACTTGCAAAATAATTGGAATTTTGGCATGAGGATTTTTGCAACACATCACAAATGATATTTAGAAGTTACTTGAGCTGTCATGAGCTGTCATGGTTCAATATTTGGCAAGGGCATTTTGGAGCTTTCACTTAAATTTCACATTATGCTAATCACATGAGTTTTTGCTAATTGGTGATTAAAAGAGTGATTAAGGTGGAGTATAAAGTGCTAATCATAACTGAATTGCAAATGATAATCACAATTCTCAAGAATTCTAACCAACTTTCCCTCCAATTTCTCCAAAATTCATCAAAAACTTCATCACTACTTTTCAAGATTTCTCCACGAATTCTCCATCAATTGGCTTGATTCTTTTTGATTCATCCTCTACAAGTCAAGCTCTCCATCTGTTTGAACAAATCCATTGCCAACAACATCAAAATCGTGACTGTTCATAAGGAGCTCAATAATGGTGATTTGAGAATTCTTGTAATTGGAGCAGCCTCGAGCCAAGGATCTTCTTCCAATCAACTTCCTTAACCTCAAACTACTTCTGTTTTTGGATTTGGCACCTTGAAGCATCAAGAATCATCACTGCCATCTCCAAGGTACCAAAATTCGATTCTCACTTTTTCTTAAATTATCATATGCTTTTGAAAGATCTTTGAATGTAGATCAGTGTGATGTGATTAGTTTGTGAATTGGTTAATTGATGAGTGAGATATATCGATTTGAACTTTTGAGGCCAAACCTTTAATCGATCGATCCCTTCGCCACAATAGGAATTAGGTTGGATAGATCACATATCTTGAATCTGCATTGAAGGACGGTTCTATTGACTATAATTTTGTTGATTTTGGTTAAGTTTCATTGTTCTTCGAAAATCTGCATTTTCTGGAAATTTCTTGGCTCAAGAACATGAATAGTAGCGTGTTTGATCCACAAAATTGCCTTGCCGTTTGAATAAGATGTTTGGCGCGCGGACTGACCAATAGAAACATTTCCTGGTCACTTATGGAAACGACGCCGTTTTGGCGAATTCCTTCAATATTACGCTTCTGCCATTGCGTTATTTAATTATTTATTATTTCCATTTGCTTTTTCATTTGTATTTTCACTTGATACCAAGAACTTCGAAAATTCATATCTCACTCAAAACTCATCCAAATTTTGTGAAATTTTTTGCATTATTCTCATGATGATGTGTAGAATTTAATGGTTATTTTTGTGGATTTTTTGCATGTGTAGAAAAATAGTTGACCTAGGGTTTGTGGAATGTGTCGCATTTTTGTATGTTTTGCCAAAACCTTCATGAAATACTCATACCTTTAAAGAAATGGATGAAAATTTTTGTGCTTATTCTGGACATGTTGATGGTGATTCTCATGTAGAGTTTGTGATTTTTGGATACTTGGTGATGGAGATATGATTTTTTGAATAGAGGTGTGACAATTTGTGTCACACCTAGCTAGGTCAACTTTCTGATTTTATTTGCCTGGCTTAGGAATGTTTATTTGAGTTGAAATTTTGTGTGAATGATCATTGATATGTCAAGATTACATGTGATTTTTTCTGGAATTGTTTATGGAGTTTTCTAATTGATTGATAATTTTCTTCTCTGTATGCTCATTTTGTGACATTGTGTGACACATGTTGGCATTTTGCTTGTGAAATTCTCATATGGTATTGGATGAAGATAAAATTTGATATGTGGATCCTAGACATATTATAGGACATCATGGTTTTGATCCCATTCATTTCTTAGTTGTTGTCACTGTTTTATGATTTATGGAATTGGATGCTTGTTTGGATGCCTTGTTTTGGCTTGTATAAATGTGTCTGGACTTCTTGATTTTCATTGACCTACTTTCTTTTGTCCAATTGAGCTAAAAATTGACATGCTATACATTGAATGGGTCCTGTTTAGGTGTGAATTTTTGTGGAATTAATTGAATTGTTTTGATATGAATTTGATTGAGATAGTTCTGTTTGGTCATTTGAAGTTGCAAATTACATGATTGATGTTAAATTGTGCATGAAATGATAATGGTGATTGATATGAGCATGGGACCAATTGCATTTGCTTTTGATTTGTTTGAATATGATTTTGGATGAGTTGCACTTGCTGTTTTGATTTTTTTATCCCCTTTGGACCCTAGGCTTGCCCTAGTGGTCTAGTTTCTCACATTTGGTGTGGATTTTCAGGTTGAAATGCAAAAGGCTTAAGGGAAAAAGTGCAAGTTGATTAAATTGAGTTTTGTTTGATGTTGTGAATTAACATTGGCTTTGTGTTGAAGGTTTGATGCTTGAGCTTGAGCTCATGGCTTGCACTTATGTGCATTAACTTGTGTTGTCTGTACAGATTGACTTTTGCTGTTTATTGTTGGTTTGTCTGAGTACTGAATATACTTGATTGATTTCAGGTACATTTAGTCGCTTACAGTTCTTTAAGAACTTGCTTGCTGTTGCTTGGTTTTTTAACCAGTTGAGGTAGAATCTCTATACTTCATGTAGTCTGGAAGACCTGGCCTGTTACTTGGCCAGGCAACTGTCTGAAGTCCTCCTTAAGAGGCGATGTTTGTGATTGTTTACTTTTGTGCCAAGCAGGTGAAGACCTCTATGAGGCAATTGGCGGAACCCAAGGGATATGCAATCTATCCCCCGCTATTCTGTTGAGTCGTCCCTCTGCTCACACCACTGTGTTGATGCATTGGGACACAAACCCAAGATCTTGTACTTTGTACAATTGTGTCAGAGTCTTGAGCGTAGAAGGGTCCCTCCATTCTGGACCCACGCTCCTTTGTCTGAAGCTCTCCCTGATCAGGGATAAGAGCTGTGAAGTCTAATCTTCACTCACCTTTCATCTGCTTCACCCTGACTCTCAATGTCAGGGTTAAGAGCGAATACTACCTTGTACAGATGACTTGCCTCGGCAGTCTACCCTTGTTTGAGCCTCACTTGACTGGATATAGTGTGTGCTTTGTGAATATTTGTTTGAAATGTTTGTTTTATTGTGATTGATGCTTGCATGCTTGCTTTCTTCCTGGATAGGATTAGCTTGCTGTTGTGCAAGTAGGTAGAAACCACAACATAGGGCAATGATGCATGATAACAGTAGGCTCGAGTACAGCTCCCTGGTAGTGTGTCTTCCCTTGGTTTCTGGCTAGATTTCTTTCCCTTTCAGGGGAACTACATCGCCCTGATCCTCGTTCCAGACGAGGTATGTAGGCAGGAGACCGTGCGAGGTCTCTCCGGGCACTTTTTTTTCTTTTTGAGTGTGTTTGCTTGTTATCTTCTTGTGTGTGTTTGGTTCGGATGCCGATGTAAGTCCAGTGATTGGCTTTCGGGCTCCACGTTTGCCTTCTTGTGTGCGTTTTGGTTCGGATGCTGATGTAAGTCCAATGATTGGCATTCAGGCTCCATGTTTGCCTGTGTTTGTGTTTGCTTGTTTGGCGTGGGTGAGCCGAACTACGGCAGCTCTGATTCTCGTTCCAGACGAGATACGTAGGCATAGGATTCGATGTCCTATCGAGCTCTCTTCCTCTTAACCCCACCTGCGTTCCTTGTGTGTGTGTGATGTTTTAGCAACCTTTTCTTTTCTTAGAGCGTGGATCCCGTCGAGTACGACGGACGTGAGGGGTGCTAATACCTTCCCCTTGCGTAACTGACTCCCTTACCCTTTCTCTTTGGTCGCGAGACCATGCTTTTTCCAGGTTTCTCTGAGCGTTTCCTTTCCCTATCTTGGGATAAATAACGTGCAGTGGCGGCTCTGTGTTGTTTTTGTTTTAGCCCGCCGGTTGTTTTTCGCGGATGCGACAGCTGGCGACTCTGCTGGGGACAGGAGAACGGATGTTGACCTGTGTTGGTCCATCTTCCCTAAGTGAGTCTCTCCTAGCGTTCTAGAATAGTTTAGGTTGCTTTGTGCCGATTTATTTATTGCATTTATTATTCTGACTGTGTATATATTTGCATAAATATTTGCATGCATCATACTATCATGTTGTTACCGTCCTCTGTGCAGGTGGTTCCTCTGTTTTGGGGTGGGTGTTCTGAGTGGGGCTAAAACCCAGGCCCGAGTATACACCTAGGATTAGTGTGGTCTCACGTTCCTCATTTGCTTTATCAGCATATTGTTGCAACGTGACATACCACAAGCCAGACGAGGTTCATTTGATAGTGCTTTCCTCTGTGGGGTACTCCACTTTGGTTGAGTTACTTCCTCTGAACTATTGACTCTGGTGACCGATCATTTCTCGGATCTTTGGTTTAGGCGATCTTAAGGGAGCTACAATGGCACACCCGAAAGGGCAAACCCATTGAGTATCTCCGCCCGATTGTCGAGACTATTGTCCGCCTTAGGATGACCTGATTAGAATTTACCTGTGAGGGGAGGGTGGTTCTTTCAGATGCATGATCAGATGGTGACTAATGGTTCCGTGGATCGGATTCGTATTTATAATTCGGATTTATGGCCATTTATTTCAGAGACACCGAAATGCTGTCCGTGGTATTTATCAGTGGGGATCCGTTTATTTCAGGATTCCCCGGGCCGATTCAGATGGTTGTGGGTGTCTGTTCAGAGATTGTCAGATGATGATGATGATGTATCTGTTTTCTGTTTATTTCGGAACCCTTGAGTTGGATTTGTGATTACATTCTCCTCCAGATGGTTATGATCAGTTCAGCAATCCGGGTTGTGGTTTAGGGCAACAGATGATCAGATGGCTTGGAGGATGGCAATGCATTGCATTCATTCATCAACATCATTACATATTGCATTTACCTGCATCTAACACATGTTTATCCATATGCAGGGACATTTTTGATCGAGATCCTGGTTGAGAGACTTTCTGCTCAGAGATGAGGGCCGGTTTGAAGCATGATGTTGCCTACAGTTTCTTCAACCCAGAGATTGATGAGTTGAGAGATATGATAGCATTGATTACACCTGGCCATGTGGGGATGTTCAGAGAGTCATACGGTAGTATCCTGAAGATGGTTTTCAGACTCACAGACAGCGACAGGAGCGCCATTCATACTCTTCTCCAGTTTTATGACCCGGGGCTGAGATGCTTTGTATTTCCGGATTATTTGTTGGGACCTCTGATGGAGGATTATGCTAGCATCCTGGGTGTTCAGATCCGCGATCAGATTCCTTTCTGTGCTATTAGGAGAGAGCCAGACGTCCTTGGGATTTACCGTGCTCTTTATTTGAGTCCGGAAGTGACCAAGGAGGGTTTGAAGGAGAAAGGAAAATTACCCGGTTTTCATTTGAGTTTCTTGGAGGCTAAAGCCAAGGAACATGCTGCAGTGGGTAACTGGAAGACGGTTTGTGCCTTGATTGCTGTGAGCATTTATGGTGTCATCATGTTTCCTAATCAGAAGAGCTTTGTGGACCATAATGCCATCAGATTGTTTATACAGGGGAACCCTATTCCTACTCTGATCGGAGATGTCTATTACTCGGTTCATAACAGGAACGAGAAGAGGCGTGGGGGTTTGATCCGGTGCTGTGCTCAGTTGCTGTTCCGGTGGTTTATGGGGTATTTGCCTTCCCGAGGTGCTTTTGCTTCTCTTGATCCTACGGTCAAGTGGTCGGTCAGATCGATGGGTTTGCGGGCCGCCGACATAGCTTGGACTCATAACGGTATGGCTGGACGGGATTTCATATATAGCTGTGGGAGATTCCCTAATGTGCCTCTCATAGGTGTTCAGGGTTGCATTAATTATAACCCGACGCTTCTTAGGAGACAGATGGGGTTTGCCATGGAGGTTCCTCCTCTCGAGCGAGAGATTCAGGAGTCTTTTTACTTCTCAGCTGAGGGCGATCAGGCCAAGTTGGTGCAGGTGTCTGGGGCATGGCGTAACATCCAGAGGAAAGGAAAGGTTCCTTTTGGCAAGGTTAATAGCCGGTCTTTTCCTCCATTTGATGATTGGCTGCGGAAGAGAATTGAGATTACACTTCTACCATTTCCTGGAGGTGATCCTGGGTGTCTTATGATTGAGGGTCCGAGTTCTTCTGTCAGTATGGACGAGTTCCTAGAGATGAAGCGGGAGAGAGATCAGTTGCTTGCAGAAAAGACGGAATTGGAGATGAGTGTTGCTCGGGTTCAGAGGGTTAACCAGGAGATCAGAGAGAAGATGGAAGATCAAGACAAGCGGCATGCCCTGGAAGCAAAGCGTTTTGAGATGGATACTGCTTACTATGGGAAGGTCAGTCAGGCCTTGGCATCTTCAGCAAAGGAGCATGACATCACCAAAGAGAGATTGGCTAGAGCTTCAGAGATCATTGAAGATCAGAAGAGGAGGCAAATCCTCGTGAGAGATCAGAGGGACGACAGAGTCCGAGTTCTCATCGCTGAGTGGGAGTCAAAATTGGAGACCAAGGAAGCAGAGAATGTGAAGATCATCGCCGAGAGAGATCATTATGTGGCTGAGAGAGATCATTACTTCAGGAAGATGAAGATTCACCAGAAAGAGGTGGGGAGATTACAGCAGGAGAACACCGAGCTCAGGTTCGCCGCAGAGTTCGCGAAGATGGTTGATGATGTAGGGCCGTCTGTGGGACCTTCATCGGGATAGCCTTTCTTATTTGTGGATTACCGTCAGGCCTGTTGACGGAATTCATTTGCTTGTATTTCTTTCCTGATTCTGGAGATTTGTATCTGATTTGATGTATGACTATGGCACTTATTGTGCATTTTGCTATGTGATGGTTATTTTCATTCAATTATTGGTCTTCAAGCTTTATTTGCTTTACCGTATGCACTCACACAAGCACACACATGGTTGGGGGTATTTTGCTGAATCATATATCACTGATCTGTATGAGGGAATCAAATGCTGAATGTCAGAATGTTGCCGCCGAATTATTATATGTCTCGATGAAGCCAGGATCAAGAGACAAAGTGTCCCTCATGTGGATGGACATTGCATTCATGGATGATCATAATAACTTGCCTTCTGTTTTGCAGGTATCAGCTTCTAACCTGTTTGATTGACACAGGAATGATGAATCCGCCTAACGACGACATTCTCGAACTAAAAGAGAAGATGGGAGAGCTGATCAATGTCATGCGAGAGTTCGTTTTAGGGAAAAAAGAAATTGCCGAGAAGGTGGGGAAGATTGAAGACTGGCTGAAGATGGGGAACATGCAAGGAAACGCTTCGTCGTCTGGACCGAAGAAATCCTTTGGTGATGGTCAGCCTAAGAAGGAGGATGGCGCGAGTGCTGTGTCTATGCATGCCCAGAGAGGACGTGGTGGGGATCGTTACTACCAGCACACTGCTGCGGTAACCATCCCTGCTGGTAATCAGTCAGTCCGACAGCAACGTCAGCCACCTCAACAGAGAGCTGGGTATCAAGTGAGAGGAAAGGGGGTCGATCGCCATTTTGACAAGCCACCCGTGACATACGCTGTTCTGTTCAAAAAGTTGATGGATCTTGGGTTGGTTCAGCCAAGGGTGATGGTTTCGATGAGATCAGATCAGAGGCCTCCTAACTATGATGAGAACGCCCAGTGTGAATTCCATTCTGGAACACCGGGGCATAAAATTGAGGGCTGTAGAGCATTCAAGAATGTTGTCCAAGACCTGGTGGATTCCAAGGCCCTCAGTTTTGCGCCATCATGGAATGTTAATGCCGATCCCATGCCGGCACATGGTCAGGTAATGGTGAGTGCAATTGCTGAAGATTTGGATCACGCCTATACAGTGGGTGAAGAGAGTGACAGCGACTGCGAGCTGGAATCGTGGATAAAATCGTGTGTACCAGGAAGCTGGAAGGCTTAAAAAGATCAGCACTGTCACTCATCCGGAAGAGTAATGTTTCTTGTTTCTCAATTTTATTTGCATGAAAGCCATACGTGTTTCCCGACACGTACTGGTTCATTGTAGGGCCACCTCATGTTTCATTGTGCAACATTCTGCATCATTAATAAATGAATGTTTTTCAGTTAAAAGCGGTGTTCCCTGTTTTTCATTTATTTTTGCAGTTTAAAAACAAATAAAAATGGCAATGTTTGTTTTCATTTTTCCTTTTTGATTTGGCTCGTTCCGACATCGGAAAAAATAATTCTCCGGATCTCATTGATAACAATTTGGTTACACCTCATATGACTTCGATAATCCGATCTATCATGCCGAAGAAGAAGGCGAAGAAGATTGTGATCTGCTGGAAGATTAGCCAGGTTGTCGAAACAATAGGAGAAGGTGATTCAGCCGCGGGAAGAGCGAGTTGAGATTGTTAACCTGTATACCACCGAGGTCAGAAAGGGAATGAAAATTGAGGCCGCTTCAGAGGCAAGTCGAGAGCAGAATGGTAGCCATGTTGAAAGAGCATGTGGACATCTTCGCCTAGACATGTCAGAATATGTCAGGGTCGGAAACAATGTCGTTGTGCACAAGCTACCATGGAGAGAAGACTGTCCTCTAGAGAAGCGGAACGCCGATGCCACGTATCAGAGTGACTTTGTTTCATGATATGTTTCATCATGAAATCGAATGCTATGTTGATGACATCATAGCAAAGTCCCAAGCAGAAGAGGGGCATCTGGCAGATCTGGCCAAGCTGTTGGACCAGTTGAGACCATTCAAACTGAGGTTGAATTCAGATAAGTGCACTATCAGAGTGCGGTCCGGTAAGATGTTGGGGTTCGTTGTAAGAGGGGAATCGAGGTTGATCCTGCTAAAAAAAAAAAAAAAAAAGAAGAAGAAAAACAAGAAGTGCCTGAACCGAGAATGGAAAGAAAGGTTCGTGGTCTCCTAGGTAGATTGAACTACATGTCATGGTTCACATCTCACCTAACATCCACGTATGAACCCGTGTGTGAAAGAAAGATCAAACGGTCAGGTGGAATAATGATTGCCAAGGGGCATTGGAAAAATAAAAGAATAAGTTGCAGGAGCCTCCGATTTTGTTGCCTCCCTATGGAAAGAGACTGTTAATTTGTACTTGACAGCCTTCGAGGGGTCTACGAGGTGAAGTGGGTCAACACGATGAGTCTTGTCGAAAAGAGCGTGCAATTTACCTTAGCAAAAAGTTTACCGACTGTGAAACAATACATTCACTATTCGAGAAAACTTGATGTACTTGGGCATAGGCTGCTCGCCGATTGAGACAGTATATGCTGGTTTATACCACTTTGTGGATTTCGAGATGGATCTGATCAAGTACATATCTGAGAAGCCAGCAATGACCGGACGGGTTGCGAAAGGGCCAATGATTTTGATTGATACGATTTGTGATACCCTCAGAAAGCAATCGAGGGGGGTGTATTGTCTGATTACATCGCCCAACAACCCGTGGAGAATTATCAACGGATGATGTTTGAGTTCCCTGATGAGGACATCTCGAGGTGCTCAGATCGAAAGATTGTGAGGGACCGATCCCGGAGGAGGGGCCTGACCCCGAATCCGAACGGATTCTGATGTCTGATGGGGTTAATGTGAAGGAATTAGTGTTGCTTTGGTAATGCCGAAAGGATCCCATATTCCTTTTGTTGCCCGGAAAGCATTTGAGTGCACCAACAATGGTGGCTGAATATGAAGTTGTACCCTGGGTATCAAACTTCGATGCGTGCGCATACTGGCTCAACACCTTTCTCGCTCTTGTATGGGATGGAAGTCGTGCTACCGGTTGAGGTTCAAGTTCCCTCTTTGAGAGTCCTGATGGACGTGAAATTGCAAGAGGCTGAATGGGTAAGGACCCGGTACGAAGAGTTAAGCCTGATAGAGGAAAAGAGGCTAGCAACCATCTGTCATGGGCAGTTATACCAGCAAAGGATGAAGCGTGCTTTTGACAAGAAGGTGCGACCTCGGGTATATCACGTGGGTGATATGGTGCTGAAAAGGATTCTTCCTCCTCAAAACGATCGAAGGGGCAAATGGACACCGAATTATGAAGGTCCATTCGTGGTCAAGAAGGTTTTCTCTGGTGGAGCCTTGTTGCTAACGACCATGGATGGCGAGGATTTTCCATCCCCTGTAAATGCGGACGCAGTTAAAAAATACTTCGTATAAGAGACCCGCTGGACGAAAAGAATAAAATAGTCCAGGCAAAAAATGGGTATCCCGGCGAACCAAGAAACAGAAAGAAAAGGTTCGGGCAAAAGTTAGGGATATAAAATGAAAAAATGTACACCCGGCAAGTCGAAAACCTGAAAAGGCGACTTGGGCAAAAATGGGTATCCCGGTGGACTGAAAACCCGAAAGGGCGGTCCAGGCAAAAGAGGGATTGAAACGAACAACTGCGTCCCGCATGATCGTTTGCGCTTTGGTTAAAGCATCATGGATAATACCCGGTAGGGATCGATCAGAATCGTCTTGTTCAGAAGGCAGAAAGCACGGAGAGTCTGAGGACATATGGGGTGTAACCGAGTTGAAACTCGATGAGATCACGGGTTCCACATTGCCATTAGGATAGATTTTTCCTTTTGTGCGCAATTACCTCTTTTCAGGAATTGCTTCCTTTGTATTGCTCAATTTGAGCCCCATTTTTTTCAATCAATAAAATGCATATTCAGTCAAATACTTTTGTTTTTGTTTTTCATTACCGCTTTGATTGCAAAAACATCCAGGTTATTTTTGATAAAGAATCTTGCATTTTAAGACATACGAATCCCTTCCAATGCATGCCCATAGGATTGAAGCTTGAAATCTTATTCGGAAGGTTGGGTGACCCAAGTGTTGAAATCTTGACACGCCTGGGGCACGATTTTATCTAACGATCTGTTTTGCAGGAACTGTTAGGTATTTTCACTCACTTGCAGGTTGTGATGTGGAAGCTTTTGATACAAGAAATCCCCATGGAGTCCGATCTGGGACGGAGGAATATGAAGGGATGACGAAGAGACGTTAAGACGTACGACGATCCTTGATGATAATCAAGAAGACTCTTCAAAATCGGGAGATTGGAAAGTCTGTAGAAATTCCCCGCAGAGTCCAATCGGGGACGAATGAACAGAAGAACGATGAAGAGACGGCAGGACGTACGACGATCCTTGAAATTAATCAAGAAGACTCTTCAAAGTCGGAAAATTGAAATTTCTGTATAAATCCCAGGAGTTCGATCTTCGTCGAGCGCGGAGCGGTTGGGAATACAAGATGATGGAGCAGAAAAGGTCCAGATGAGTCTGGGAGTTCTCAAAAGTGGAAAGATGATACGAGATTGGGAGGCGGATACCGTGGTTCGACAAGTCGACGGGTGTTCTGTGCCAACTTTTCTCATTTCCCCAGCGGGGTCCCCAAGCAGAATTAGAGGACTAAATCCCCAGCAGATCCAAGGTCTGTGGATCCCCTAGCTGAGTCAGGATGATTATCCCCGGCGGGTTTAAAACGGTGTTTCCTCAGCAGCCAGGCCCGAAGGTTGCTATTCCCCGAGTGGAGCGGGTTTCAATGAAATATATCTCCAGCAGTGTTCATCCTACCAGTGGATGGGATAAGTTTCCGTAGCGGACTGATATTTGCATCCCCAGCTGGGTTGATTCTACCTATGGATTGCATGGGTAATCCCCAGCGGAGTGGCATTCGCTTCCCTAGCAGGGTCAGGATGGTTATCCCCAGCAGGTGTCAGATCGGTGCTTCCCCAGTTGCCAGGCCTGAAGGTGGCTGTTTCCCAGCAGAGCTATCTGTGAGCATTTCCCCAGTGAAGTCGTCAGGTATCTGTGAGGGTTCTCCAAGCAGAATCGGGATTGATATCCTCAGCAAGTCAAAGACCGATGTATCCCCACAAAGTGTTGGTGGTTCTTATCCCCAACAGTTTCCCGAGCGGATTGGGTGCAAAGGAGGTTCTTCCCCAGCGAGGGTTGCCTTTTCCCAGCAGCAGTGCTATTCCCCAGCGGGGTGGAGAGCGGAGTGTTGACGAGTTCCTCATCAGAGTGTCTCGTGCTCCTCAGGAGAGTCCCTTGAGGGGGATACTTTTTATGCATTCATCATGTAGAATAAGCATAGCATGTTGCATAGAAAAATAAATCGCGTAGCATTTCCATAATTTTGGAGCATTACGCAGAAAAAGTCATTCATCATTGCAAGCATAAGCTAGTCTCAAGCTGTGGTATTCGTTTGAGAAGTGGTTTTGCTCGAAGATGAAGAGGTTACTCCGAGGAGTCTAGCCTCATGATTTTAATCAAAGGTACCCCAGTAGTGCGATACTGGAGGAAGTTTCTGTCGTGCGAGACAGCAGTTGGAAGGTGTTACTCCGAGGAGTCTAGCATCAGGATTTCTAATCAGAGGTGTTCCCCAGTAGTACGATACTGGAGGAGACTTTTCCGTCAGACAGAGATGGAAAGGTTACGCGATCAACGCGATTCAAGCCGTGGTTACCACTTGAGAGGTGGTTTTGCTCGAAGGTGAAGGTGTTACTCTGAGGAGTTCAGCATCATGATGTCAGATCAGCAATATTCCCCAGTAGTGCGATACTGGATGAGTTTTTCCGTCGGACGGAGATGGAAGTGAAATCGAAGGATGTTACGCGATCAGCGCGGTTTTCGGGGTTCAAATGGAGAAAGGGAAATGTTGAGACATTTTCTGGAGAGCGGGGTCCAAATGGAGATTGGAGTTGAAGAGTACATCCGGGATGAGGTCCTCAGGATTATCTTCTGTTCATGTGTCACCTTAGACTTTGGCTAAGGCCAATGGAGGTCGTTATGGGTGTCTTCTGAGGAAGAGATGCACATGTTACCTTCTTTTGTGAAGGTGTACCCTCTGATATGTCGCCCTCAGAGTGGTTTGGTGTTATTTCCGTCGTTGCCAGCGGAATTATCACGAGAGATGGGAGATCGGGGTTCAAATGGAGAAAGGGAAATGTTGAGACATTTTCTGGAGATGGGGTTCAAACGGAGAAAAGGAAGTGTTGAGGCATTTTCTGGAGAACGGGGTTCAAATGGAGAAAGGGAAATGTTGAGGCATTTTCTGGAGAACGGGGTTCAAATGGAGAAAGGGAAATGTTGAGGCATTTTCTGGAGAATGGGGTTCACAATGGCGATCGCAAGTTATCGTCAGGCGACTGGGGTTCACATGGAGAAAAGGAGACACGAGGTGTTTTCTGGAGATTGGGGTTCATTATTTTGGCAAACAGGAGTAACGGGGTTCAAATGCAGTGATCCGGGATCATTTGCGCAAGAGAAAATTTCGGGGTTCGAGAAAATAAAAAGAAAAGGGAAGAAAATTTTTCGGGGTTTAAGAAAATAAAAAAAAGAGATAATAATCCCCAGCGGATGTGGTGTTCAGGCCATGGTTACCCCTGTGCTACCATTTATTTTGGTATCCAGGTTGATGTTGCTGTTTCGGTGATCAGGCCGACTTTCTCCGTTCCAGACGGATTTTTCAGAAGATTGTGTTTCTTTGCCGATTCTGACAGGCATTATTAATTATTTTCCCATCAGAGTGCAAATTGTTCGTCTGTTCTTGGTATTCAATCACTCTTCATCCTGATCATCTGAAAGCCGAGGCTATTCATATCGACAGGTTCACAGTGGATTGAATAGGGGCAGCTGTAACACCTCAAAATTTGCCCTCCTCTCTTGGGACTAGCATAACATATTGCATATCATTTTTAGGTCATTAGGCATTGCATATTGCATATCATGTGGTTACATTGTGCAAGTCATCCTCCTAAGTCTTGATCAGAAGATGGAGAGGTTATGTGCAAGCTAGGGTTTCAGTGGATTGGATCATTAATCATCTGAGGATATGGTGGTCCAAATTAGGGTTTTGTGATTTCTCAAGGAGGTGGAGTTTCATCTTGGTTGAAGTGATACATCATCATCATCATGGTCTTGATATCATCCAGGAGATCCAAGTAAGTGATCAAGATACCTTGAGATTAGGGTTTTGACCACTGGTCAACCCTAATCAGTTGCATTGGGCCAATTAGGGTTTTGCAAGGAGATGGGGTCTACAATGGATATGGGGATCATTTCATGATTATATTGAGCTTATGGAGGCTAGGGTTTCATCATGGAGCCATTTCATCTAAAGATTGGGGCTCAGATTGATCAGTGCATTGCCAAATTCATCTATCAGTTGAAAAAGTCAACTGTGGTCAACTGTGCTTGATTTTATGGATTTGGAGGTGGGAGAGAGTTGGATACACTTCATTCATGTTGAAACAAGTTTCATTTGACATGTCAAAGCTCAAGAATGAAGAAAATAAAGTCAGGACAAAAATTGCCAAAAATGGAAAGTGACTTGTAATGGAAGTTTCCAAAAATGGAAAGTTTTTCACCATAAAATTACATGTCCAAAAAAGCTTCAAATGAAAATTATTTCAACATGAAAGTTGTAGATCTTGCTCTCACATTTCCAAAAAGTCCAAGAACTTGAAATTCCCATGTATGGTTGACAAGTTATGGTCCATTCATTTTCCAAAAATACCTATAATCAAAGTGGCATAACTTTCACATGGAATGTCCAAAATGGTTGATCTTTTTATGAGCAAACTCCATTTCACATGTACTTTCATGGTGCATAATCAAAATTCATCAAAAATGGTCAATGCAAAAGGTCAATTTTCAAGTGCACTAATTAAAATCCAAGGGCAAAATGGTCCAACTTGCAAAATAATTGGAATTTTGGCATGAGGATTTTTGCAACACATCACAAATGATATTTAGAAGTTACTTGAGCTGTCATGAGCTGTCATGGTTCAATATTTGGCAAGGGCATTTTGGAGCTTTCACTTAAATTTCACATTATGCTAATCACATGAGTTTTTGCTAATTGGTGATTAAAAGAGTGATTAAGGTGGAGTATAAAGTGCTAATCATAACTGAATTGCAAATGATAATCACAATTCTCAAGAATTCTAACCAACTTTCCCTCCAATTTCTCCAAAATTCATCAAAAACTTCATCACTACTTTTCAAGATTTCTCCACGAATTCTCCATCAATTGGCTTGATTCTTTTTGATTCATCCTCTACAAGTCAAGCTCTCCATCTGTTTGAACAAATCCATTGCCAACAACATCAAAATCGTGACTGTTCATAAGGAGCTCAATAATGGTGATTTGAGAATTCTTGTAATTGGAGCAGCCTCGAGCCAAGGATCTTCTTCCAATCAACTTCCTTAACCTCAAACTACTTCTGTTTTTGGATTTGGCACCTTGAAGCATCAAGAATCATCACTGCCATCTCCAAGGTACCAAAATTCGATTCTCACTTTTTCTTAAATTATCATATGCTTTTGAAAGATCTTTGAATGTAGATCATTGTGATGTGATTAGTTTGTGAATTGGTTAATTGATGAGTGAGATATATCGATTTGAACTTTTGAGGCCAAACCTTTAATCGATCGATCCCTTCGCCACAATAGGAATTAGGTTGGATAGATCACATATCTTGAATCTGCATTGAAGGACGGTTCTATTGACTATAATTTTGTTGATTTTGGTTAAGTTTCATTGTTCTTCGAAAATCTGCATTTTCTGGAAATTTCTTGGCTCAAGAACATGAATAGTAGCGTGTTTGATCCACAAAATTGCCTTGCCGTTTGAATAAGATGTTTGGCGCGCGGACTGACCAATAGAAACATTTCCTGGTCACTTATGGAAACGACGTCGTTTTGGCGAATTCCTTCAATATTACGCTTCTGCCATTGCGTTATTTAATTATTTATTATTTCCATTTGCTTTTTCATTTGTATTTTCACTTGATGCCAAGAACTTCCAAAATTCATATCTCACTCAAAACTCATCCAAATTTTGTGAAAATTTTTGCATTATTCTCATGATGATGTGTAGAATTTAATGGTTATTTTTGTGGATTTTTTGCATGTGTAGAAAAATAGTTGACCTAGGGTTTGTGGAATGTGTCGCATTTTTGTATGTTTTGCCAAAACCTTCATGAAATACTCATACCTTTAAAGAAATGGATGAAAATTTTTGTGCTTATTCTAGACATGTTGATGGTGATTTTCAAGTAGAGTGTGTGATTTTTGGATACTTGGTGATGGAGATATGATTTTTTGAATAGAGGTGTGACAATTTGTGTCACACCTAGCTAGGTCAACTTTCTGATTTTATTTGCCTGGCTTAGGAATGTTGATTTGAGTTGAAATTTTGTGTGAATGATCATTGATATGTCAAGATTACATGTGATTGTTTCTGGAATTTTTGATGGAGTTTCTAATTGATTGATAATTTTCTTCTCTGTATGCTCATTTTGTGACATTGTGTGACACATGTTGGCATTTTGCTTGTGAAATTCTCATATGGTATTGGATGAAGATGAAATTTGATATGTGGATTCTAGACACATTATAGGACATCATGGTTTTGATCCCATTCATTTCTTAGTTGTTGTCACTGTTTTATGATTTATGGAATTGGATGCTTGTTTGGATGCCTTGTTTTGGCTTGTATAAATGTGTCTGGACTTCTTGATTTTCATTGACCTACTTTCTTTTGTCCAATTGAGCTGAAAATTGAAATGCTATACATTGAATGGGTCCTGTTTAGGTGTGAATTTTTGTGGAATTAATTGAATTGTTTTGATATGAATTTGATTGAGATAGTTCTGTTTGGTCATTTGAAGTTGCAAATTACATGATTGATGTTAAATTGTGCATGAAATGATAATGGTGATTGATATGAGCATGGGACCAATTGCATTTGCTTTTGATTTGTTTGAATATGATTTTGGATGAGTTTCACTTGCTGTTTTGATTTTTTTATCCCCTTTGGACCCTAGGCTTGGCCTAGTGGTCTAGTTTCTCACATTTGGTGTGGATTTTCAGGTTGAAATGCAAAAGGCTTAAGGGAAAAAGTGCAAGTTGATTAAATTGAGTTTTGTTTGATGTTGTGAATTAACATTGGCTTTGTGTTGTAGGTTTGATGCTTGAGCTTGAGCTCATGGCTTGCACTTATGTGCATTAACTTGTGTTGTCTGTACAGATTGACTTTTGCTGTTTATTGTTGGTTTGTCTGAGTACTGATGATACTTGATTGATTTCAGGTACATTTAGTCGCTTACAGTTCTTTAAGAACTTGCTTGCTGTTGCTTGGTTTTTTAACCAGTTGAGGTAGAATCTCTATACTTCATGTAGTCTGGAAGACCTGGCCTGTTACTTGGCCAGGCAACTGTCTGAAGTCCTCCTTAAGAGGCGATGTTTGTGATTGTTTACTTTTGTGCCAAGCAGGTGAAGACCTCTATGAGGCAATTGGCGGAACCCAAGGGATATGCAATCTATCCCCCGCTATTCTGTTGAGTCGTCCCTCTGCTCACACCACTGTGTTGATGCATTGGGACACAAACCCAAGATCTTGTACTTTGTACAGTTGTGTCAGAGTCTTGAGCGTAGAAGGGTCCCTCCATTCTGGACCCACGCTCCTTTGTCTGAAGCTCTCCCTGATCAGGGATAAGAGCTGTGAAGTCTAATCTTCACTCACCTTTCATCTGCTTCACCCTGACTCTCAATGTCAGGGTTAAGAGCGAATACTACCTTGTACAGATGACTTGCCTCGGCAGTCTACCCTTGTTTGAGCCTCACTTGACTGGATATAGTGTGTGCTTTGTGAATATTTGTTTGAAATGTTTGTTTTATTGTGATTGATGCTTGCATGCTTGCTTTCTTCCTGGATAGGATTAGCTTGCTGTTGTGCAAGTAGGTAGAAACCACAACATAGGGCAATGATGCATGATAACACTAGGCTCGAGTACAACTCCCTGGTAGTGTGTCTTCCCTTGGTTTCTGGCTAGATTTCTTTCCCTTTCAGGGGAACTACATCGCCCTGATCCTCGTTCCAGACGAGGTATGTAGGCAGGAGACCGTGCGAGGTCTCTCCGGGCACTTTTTTTTCTTTTTGAGTGTGTTTGCTTGTTATCTTCTTGTGTGTGTTTGGTTCGGATGCCGATGTAAGTCCAGTGATTGGCTTTCGGGCTCCACGTTTGCCTTCTTGTGTGCGTTTTGGTTCGGATGCTGATGTAAGTCCAATGATTGGCATTCAGGCTCCATGTTTGCCTGTGTTTGTGTTTGCTTGTTTGGCGTGCGTGAGACGAACTACGGCAGCTCTGATTCTCGTTCCAGACGAGATACGTAGGCATAGGATGCGATGTCCTATCGAGCTCTCTTCCTCTTAACCCCACCTGCGTTCCTTGTGTGTGTGTGATGTTTTAGCAACCTTTTCTTTTCTTAGAGCGTGGATCCCGTCGAGTACAACGGACGTGAGGGGTGCTAATACCTTCCCCTTGCGTAACTGACTCCCTTACCCTTTCTCTTTGGTCGCGAGACCATGCTTTTTCCAGGTTTCTCTGAGCGTTTCCTTTCCCTATCTTGGGATAAATAACGCGCAGTGGCGGCTCTGTGTTGTTTTTGTTTTAGCCCGCCGATTGTTTTTCGCGGATGCGACACCATGCCCACTGGTCATGATTCATGGATGATGACCCAATGCCCTGATGGAATGGATTTTGGGGAGGGGGTACGAACGACTCCTGATGCTGCTCATCTTCATTCACCTACAGCCTGTTCACCTGGTGGGTGTGACCTTCAGTTTTTTATTAACTGAGTATCGTTGCTCCTGCTCCAGACTGTCGAAGACAATGTTGTGCGGGTTTGGATTTCGACTTCTCCTTTTTCGTGGTCTCGAGGTCTCGGTCATTTGTTGCTTCCCTTGCACAATCTTCCTTGGGGGAATTTTCGTACCTTCAAAAATGACGAGAAATTCGCAATTGGAACTAGAGAAAACGGACACCGTGGTTGGGATGAGGGCGAAAAATGGAGAAGGATTCGTGAAGTGAGTTTGTGATTTGGGCTTGTTGTGGTGGTAAATGTGGAAGCTTTATGGTGTGGTTTTAATGGAAGGTGGGGGTTTTTGAGAGAGAGAAAAGGTGGAGAAGATGAGATTTATGAGAGATAATGAGTGGAGACTAAAGGAAATCAGAATTTTGGGAAGGATAAAATGGGTGTAATGAGTGGTTAGTGGGTATTAATGAAGGGGGGCACACAAAATCCAAAATTTTCAAAACAATTTCAAATTCGCAAGCCTGACAAGGACCGCATCAGGCCTCTGTCTCTTCACCTCTCATGGGTGTGGTATTCAGTATTCTTGACACGGGTCGTGTCAGCTGACACGGGCGGCCGTGTCAGGCTTCTGCCAAGTTGCAATTTCCTCATGTCTTTAGTGCTCCTGACACGGGCCGTGTCAGGCTGATGTTATGCTCAATTTTCAGATTATTTCCATGGTCCTGTCACGGGCCATGTTAGCTGACACGGGAGGCCGTGTCAGGCTGCTGGTTTCTCATCAAAGATTTTCCTTTCTCTTATTCTTAGATATGGTCCTTCCTTCCGGTACGACTTCCGTATTTATGTGACTACCTTCGCCCTTTTATGCAAGGCATTGTACAAACCTAAAATAACAAACAAACACATACAATAATAAGAAATAAAAACGCGTGGGTTTCCTCCCACGAAACGCTTTGTTTAACGTCGCATGGCTCGACGGTTTACCATACTATCCGTGTGGATAAATATTCTTTACCTAGCCAGTTCCTCGTCCTTGAGGATAAGGCTTCTACTTTTTTCCTTGTGCGTTTGGACTGGAACTAGGAGTTGGAGTTTCTAATGGAGGTGGTGATACTTGAGAAGACCTTCTTGTATCTTTTTTTTTATGTTGGTGCATTATTTTGCCTTCTTACCTCTCTCCTGATCAAGCCTACTTGATAGTGGTGTTCTTTTTCTACCTCTAGCTCCTGGTTTTCAATAGCATTCAATGTTATTTCTTTATCGTAAACTTTTAAGGTTAACGTGCCCTGGTCCATGTTGAGATTGCATCAACTTGTCTGCTTGAAAGGTCGATTAATAATGATGGGTGTTTCTTCATCTTCAGGTATTTCTAGGATCACAAAACCAATAGGAAAACTTAAGTCCTCCATTGTCACCAGTACATCTTCTTCTATACCATATGCATCCTTTCTCGAGTGATCCACAAACTTCAAATTTGTCTTTGTATCACTGACATTTTTAATACCCAACTTGTGATAGATTGATAATGACATCAGACTCACACTAGCTCCAGAATCAATTAGTACCTTTTTGAAAGTTCTCTCTTTAATTGTGCATGATATTGTTACCGTTCTAGGATCCTTCTGTTTGTTTGGAATTTTCTTCCCCAATAAATTTGCATTACATTTTTCCTTCAAGGCTATCGGTTCTTCTGCTGTTGGTTTCTTTTCGGCCATTACCTCTTCCATGAATTTTTTGTACATGGGCATTTGCTCGAGTGCTTCAAACAAAGACATATGACTCTCTATCTTTTTTAACATTGTCATGAATTTTTCAAAGTCTGGCTCACTTGGTTCCTTCTTTTTCACTCTCTGTGGGTAGGGTAACTTAATCACCGATTTAGTATCCTTTTTTATTTTTCTCTTCAGTTGGCTTGCTAGGTGGTATAATTTTTTCCTCTTTAGCGGCCCTCTCCCTTTTCGTCGTGACAGTATTAACATTCTCATTATTTCTTGGATTTTGAACTGTTTCACTAGGTAAGGAACCTGGTGTTCAAGGGCTTACTATTTGTTGTGTTGTCTGACCCAACTGAACTTCAAATTTTTTTATAGGGGCGGTAGTGTTTTTATAATTGTTTCTCGTCTCTTCTTGGAATTGCATATTGTGAGTGGCCATGTTTTCAACGGAAATCTCCCAGTCTACTTTCTTTGGAGCTTGTTGTTGTTGTTAATATTGAGTTAGATATTGACCTTGTCTCTGTTGTGGAACATTCCCTCTCTGATCTTTCCAAGAGAAGTTTAGATGATTCTTCCAACCTGGATTGTAAGTGTTGGAGTGGGGATTATTTTGCTTCAAAAATTTTATCTCTTCAATTTGTTGAGGGGTTGCAAAGCAATACAATGTGAGGTGAGATCCATTACAAATTTCACAAGAGATGGTCTGAGCAGGTTAAACTTGAGCTACCTGTTGAGTAACTATATTCATCGCCTTCAACTTCTTTTCCACTTCAGCAGCTACTGTATCTTCCAACCAAATTTTATTAGGTTCTAGCTTCAGATTAATAACTCCCTCAGGTTTGCTCGTACACCTATCATATAATTCCAGATGCTCATTGGCAGCTACCGCTTCAATGATCTTTTTAGTACCGGTGGCTGTTGAGAAATTTGTTGAGCCACCGGCTGCTGTATCAATCAACTATTTTGTCTTGATTTTCAGCTCATTAACAAACATCTACATTTGTTCAGTCTGATCCAAATTATGAGTTGGGCAAGCTACCAGGGCCCTTATGAATCTTTTGTAGGCATCTCCCAAAGACTCGCCATCATTCTATTTGAAGTTTAATATTTCATACCACTTTCTCAGAAATACTGATGCTGGAAAATACTCATTTAAGAAAGCGGTTTCCATCTCTTCCCATGATGTAATACTGTCTGTTGGGAGAGAATAAAATCATTCTTCCGCCTCTTCAGCTAAAGTGAATGGGAACATTCTTAACTTCTTTGCTTCGTCAATATGTCCATCAATTTTCGAAGTAGTACTCATGGTCAAAAATCTCTGCAGGTGCTTATTTGCATCTTCATTTACCTTTCCGGTAAAAGGTTTTATTTCAAGTTGATTGGTTGTGCTAGGATGCAATTGAAAATTAGTCGCATTCACCGGTTGGTTGACAATGGTCAATCTACCACCCGGTGCATTTGCACCTCCATAGTTACCTAAGAGTCTACCCGGAGGTGGAGGAGGTGGAACTGGAGGAATTTCATCCATAGTTTCTTTTTCTGAATCTGAGTGATCAGAGGGAACTTCTTCTTTGGAATTCAATCTAGCGATTATGCGTCTCCGGTGAAGGGTTCTCTCGATTTCTGCGTCAAAAAGAAATTCAGTTGAGGGCTTTCCTCGCATACACAGATTAGTGAATGAAATTATATAAATGACAGAAAAATAATTTTATTGCAGAGCAAAAAAAATTTAATTGAACTAAAATTAAACTCTATATTTTGGAAGTCCCCGAAAACGGCGCCAAAGACATGATTGGAAAAATAGCAAGTGTACTATTTTGCCTTTTGTAGTAATAAAGGGGAAATTCATCGAATGTCGATCTCAAGGACTGCAAGTTAATATCGAGTTCAAATCATCGTTCAATCAAATAAAAACTAGTGTTGGGGTTTTTAATTCAAAATTATAAAAATAAAGGAAAATAAAATAATACTGTAAAATAAGGGTTTGCAAGTGCCGCATCTCGAAAAAATACGCATACAAAACAGAGTCGCCACCAATTTTATTTATCCCATAAAGGGAAAGGAAACACTAAATAAACCTAAAGAAGGATGAATCTGATGATTTTGTAACCAAAATATGGGTAAGGGAGTCGATTACTCAAGGGAAAGGTATTAGCACCCCTCACGTCTGTAGTACTCTATAGGATCCACTTTTGTTGTTCTGATCAAAAGAGTGTGTTTGTTATAAGACTTACTACTAAAAATGGGATGCATGGAAACATTGAATTGTAAACAAAAGAAAGTGTTTTATTATTGCGCTCGCTTAGGTCTTGCAACCGAATGCTTACGTATCAAAAGAATCAAAACACCGTAGTTCTTCTCAAAAAAAATTATCTCTTGGTGCTTTTTATGGGTAACCACCCTTATTGAAAATTTTCATAAGAAAAGCCAAGCGGTAAAAGAAGTTTGATTGGTTAAGTATTTTGTTGAGAGAATACATCAAATGATCCTTCCAAAGCAGGAGTCATCTGAGTACTCCTCCCTTATTGTTGAAAGAGTTCAAGTAGTATTAGAATATTTTTTGGATTTTTGATTAAGAAATGGTTTTTGTTTTAGAATGAATGCAAAAGAGAGGTAGAAAATCTAAGGGGATTCTAATGAGAAACCTACTTGTTGGCATGCAATAGTGGTCCTAAAGTTAGGATAAAAGGGAAATATCTACCTGGATTAACATGCAAAGATTGACCTAGGGTTAAGGATCAAGGGGACTACCTAATGTTGTCATGATTGATTAACAAATCTAAGGTCTACTTTAGTTCAAACTTAGCCAAGAATGAACCAAAGAAAATCCTATGGGGAACATGTTGTCCACACAAGAAAAAGGGATAAGAGAGGGACAATCCATATTAGGTCATGGGACAATAAACACCACAATATCATATCAAGTCATGATAGAAAGAAAAATAGTATCAATCCATATCATGTCACGGGAGAACAAGTAGAATGTAAATAATTGCAACCCATATCAAGTCATGGAAGAATAAATGAAGCAATAACAATCGATATCAAGTCATGGAAAGAAAATACAAATAATAACAATCCATATCAAGTCATGAGACAAAAAGATAGAAACCATACAGTTCATATCAAGTCATGAAAGAGATACAATAGTACAATTCATACCAAAAGTAGTCCATATTAAGTCATGGAAAAAATAAATAGAAGATGAACAAATCATATCAAGTCATGAAAGGGTAGATGAAACAATAACAATCCATATCAAGTCATGGAAGAGATAGTGTAACACCCCAAAATTTGTCCTCCTCATTCATGCATTCATTTTTAGGTCATCTAACATTTCACATTGCATTTCATCATTATCAATCAGAATTAGATACATTGCATTTCATCATGTCAATCAGAATCAGATCCAAGAAACTTTATTTAAAAAAAAAAACGAAATAAAAAAAAATGAAAAAATAAAATAAATAATAATAATAATAAAATAAATAAATAAATAAATAAAAAATTAAATTAATTAAATAAATAAATAATAATAAAAAAAAATCTCAGACTTGGACCTCTCTCAAAAGCCCACTAAGCTACCAATATTAGCCTATAAATACTAGAGTTTCATTGAAACAAAACAGACAGAGAAGAAGGAAGAGAAGCAAAACACTCTGAGATTTCCTGGGGACAAAACCTGGAGAGAAACCTAACAGAGAAGCCTCCAAACCCTGAAGGGAACTCAACTGCACAGAATCACCTCTGCCTCACATAAACCCTAAAGATTGTTTTGTAAACCTCACGAGTGCAACTCAATTTCAATCAAGCTCTCCAATCAGGTTTGCCCTTATTCTCATTACCTTTATGCTCTTAATTTGGATCATCTGAATGTATGAGGTATGATGAATGAATTTCATTAGGTTTTTGCCCACGGGTTTTAAATGTATATGAATGTATAAATAATGCCTTGAATGCTTAATCCTTATCGTGTTTCACTAACCCTTTTGTTGAGTTTTTGTGAAGGCTCACATGACTTTTGCAGGGATAGCTCGCTGGATATTCCACTTTGCTCGTGGGATACCATTTGGGAGATTTATTCTGATTGCCTTGTTGGCTCATTTACTTTATGCATGTTTGTTTTGTATGTATTCGTATCCCCACAGGTAACGCGGTTCCTTAATCGAGGACTGCCCTTTTGCCCTTGAGCATCCCCCAAACCTTAAAACCCAAAGCAACACGTTAACTCCTTCTACTACAGGCAAGTAAGTCTCCAAAGGTCGAGCATCCGGTAGATTGCGTAGTGACGTCGTTCGTCCAAAACCCAATCCATAACCCCGTAGTTAGCCGAACTACGACTTGCTCTGATTCTCATTCCAGATGAGATACGTAGGCATAAGACGTGATGTCTTAGCGAGCACAATTACCCTTAACCCCTAGGTAGCCGAGCTACGAAGACTCTGATTCTCATATTCAAATGAGATACATATGCAGTGAATGCGACATTCGTGCGAGTCATTTTCTTTTGACCCCCTTTTTTTTAGTAAATAACACATTAGATAAACCCACACCCTTTAGACAAGAACTACAAAAGTGGATCCCGTAGAGTACTACGGATGCGTAGGGGTGCTAATACCTTCCCTTCGCATAATCGACTCCCGAACCCGAGATTTGGTTGCGAGACCCTGTCTTGTCCTTTCCTTTTTCCAGGTTTACTTCGAGTGTTTCCTTTCCCTCCTTTGGGATAAATAACGCACGGTGGCGACTCTCCTGTCTTTCTTCGCCGGTTGTTTTTTTTCGCATTCCATTTTTCAGGTTGCGACAGCTGGCGACTCTGCTGGGGACCCGGTTCCCCTAAGCGAGTCCCTCCTAGCTTTTGTAGGTTGTTTGTTTATTGGGTGTTTATTCTTTTGTACAGTTATTTATCTTTCAGCATTTACCTGCTTTATTGCATTGTGTACATATGACTGCCGTATCTGCTGGTTCTGTTTGTGAGATGAGTTCTATACCCGAACTCGAGTGCACTTAGGATAGGAGAATGGCATAGTCTTGTTGACTTGTGTGGAGTTATTCCTTAGCAAGTTGACTTACAAGCCCATTCACTTGGTGGAGGTCATGTTGGGATCAATAATGTCACACAAGTAAGTTGTGGTTAGACATTACTTTTTCCAATATAGACCTTAGAAGCCAAGGACCTTAGTTTACCAAACCCATCTTGGCATATTCGTAGGACGTAGTGCGAAAGTCGTTCAAGTGTAAGATTTGATACGATTGTTACGCGATACTACACTCATAAGAGTCTCTCTTGAGAATATTTTTGGAATACGAGTAGTCGTTCCTCCGATAATATCCGAAAGATGGGATTATGACTATGGGAACCTTTTGTAGAACATGTTTGGCAGGTTTAAACCTTAGTACATTCCCTTTGGGTGGTTCTTAACCTAAACTCCATGCTCGTGACTTGCAACAAACCCTTGATTCATGGTTGATCCGTTCAGGTATCCTTAATATCAATGAAACTTGGGTGTTGATAAGGTGTAAACCATAATCCACCAAAAATGGATGGTTGATATTAAGGATAACATGATCCATCCCATGACCTTTGTTTGGTGTGCTTTGCTTGATCCTCTTAATTTCTCTCCAGGCAGTGCAACCTGATAGATGTTCAAGCGGATCCAGCAATTCTGATTGACATGCCATTGCATTGCATAACATCATCTGCATATTTGCATCCAACATCTCATGCTTATTGATTTGCAGAGTATTCCCTTTTTAAGGGGGGGCCTTAAAATCGAATAAGCAGTGCATCACATACCATACATACTAACCCTTGTTTGTTTTACAGGTGTCACCGCAGTGTCTAATGTTTGTTCCCTGTTGCAGGCAGTTATTGGTCCCAAGCGAGTTCACAGGTACCCGACAAAGGAAAACCGTCCACGACTAGCAATGGACCAGATACAGAAAGAACTGGATGATATGCGTGAAAGGATGGATCAGTTCATGACATTGATGACTGGTATGGCAGAAGGCCAGGCGAAGCTGAAGGAATTGGTTGAGCAACCGAGGCCCGATCCAGAGGTGGAAATACCAAGTGCTGAGGGGAACCCTGGTAACCCTGGTAACCCTGGGAACACTGATAACCCTGTGAACACTGGAAACGCGGGTAACACAAATGTTGATGGAAACCCGGGTAATGTTGGCAACACGGGAAATGTTGGGAATGGTATTGGCGGAAGGTACAATGTGAATCAAGGGATTCGGATTAACGGGCGCCCCGTTACTGAAGATTGTCAGTATGATCAATTTTCTTTGCATGACGAGGCCCTCGAGACCACTCGCCGTATGGATGAGCTTGCTGAGAAGCTCAAATCTTTGGAGTCTCAAAATTCCTTAGGTTTTGATGTCACCAATCTTGGTCTGGTTCAGGGAGTAAGGATCCCTCACAAGTTCAAACCCCCTACTTTTGAGAAATACAACGGGGCTTCTTGCCCACACACTCATCTCCAATCTTATCTGGGAAGGTTGGGAGCTCACACTAAAGATGAAAAGCTGTGGATGTACTATTTTGAAGATAGTTTAACTGGAGCTTCTCGTGAATGGTATTCTCATTTGTCTCGTACTACCATCAAGAGCTGGAAATACTTGGCAGAGGATTTTGTCAAGCAATATCAATACAACTTGGACATGGCTCCAAATCGGACCTTGTTGCAAGGAATGTCTCAGACTGCCAAGGAAACCTTTAGAGAATATGCTCAGCGTTGGAGACAGATTGTTGCATCCGTCCAACCCCCTATGTCTGAAAGGGAGATGGCGGACATGTTCATGAACACTCTTGAAGGCAATTATATCGAGAGATTGGCTGCTTGCCCGTCAATCAGCTTTGCAGAGATAGTGATTGCTGGAGAAAGGATCGAGAGTCTGTTGAAGATGGGCCGAATTCAAGACCACAGTGCTTCCAACTCATCAGTTCCCAAGAAACCGTTTGCTGGTAACGGTCAGCAAAGAAGAGAAGGTGAGACGAGCGTTGTATATGCCAGCAGCGGCAGGGGCAGAGGACGCCCTAATTATTATCAAGATCAAGTGGCCGCAGTCACTATTCCAACACTTGTTCCTCAACCGCAATATCATCCGCAACAACAACCCAGGTACAACAATCAACAACAAGGAGGTAATCCGGGTCAATAGAGACCCTATCAACAACGTCCAAGGCAGGCGGACCGGGTCATTGATCCAATCCCAATGCCTTATTCTGTATTACTTCCCAAGCTGATTGACATGAATCTGGTTACGTTGAGAACTCTGGCCCCACCGGTCGATCCCAACAATCTGCCTAGAGGTTATGATGTCAACGCTAGATGTGCTTTTCACTCCAACGCACCTGGCCATACTACAGATAATTGCAAGGCTCTCCAGCTAAAGGTACAAGATTTGAGAGATGCCCAGACCATCAATTTTTCTCCGGTGCCTAATGTTATCCAAAACCCGATGCCAGCTCACGGCGGGCAGAGGATTAATGCTGTTGATAGTGGGGAAACTTTGAATTTGGTTTCTGATGTGACTAAAGTGAAGACTTTGGTATCGGTGGTCAAAGACCGACTCTTGAAAGGACGGATTTTCCCGGGCTGTGGGGAAGAGTGCAGAAATTGTCAAGACGCCGAGAACGGATGTGATAGTTTGAGAAGGGGTATTCAGCAACTGATGGATGAAGGTTGTCTTCAGTTCGATAAGACTCGTCCAGTGAAGAATGATGTGTCGACAGTAACGTTTTATTTCACTCCTGAAGAAATATATGTTCCCGAGAGACCCGCTCTGACAATAATATATTTCCCAGAAAGTCCAACACCAATTTACTCTGACAACCCTCAACCGACTTTGATTGGTCCGGTCACCATCACGGTACCAGGACCTGTTCCGCATGAGAAAGACAATGCTATCCCGTGGCACTATGGGGCTGATATCAACTGCTAGGGGCAGAAAGTTAACGAAGAAGACATTGACATTGGTAGCTCCGCTGTAGACAATGTTAGAGGAATTGGTGGCTTCACTCGTAGTGGACGCCTAATTGCACCATCAACATTGCACACGAATGCTGAAACTGAGGCAGCTGATAAGGCTAAAGGAAAACAGGTATCCACCGAAGAGGTTACTACCGAGGAAGCTCCTCCTAAGACCGCATTCGAGAAGGAAGTGGATGAGTTTATGAGGATTATCAAGAAAAGTGACTACAAGGTAGTCGACCAGCTAAATCAGACACCCTCAAAGATCTCCATTCTCTCACTATTGATGTGCTCTGAGGCACACAGAGCAGCCTTGTTAAAAGTACTGAATATGACCTATGTTCCACCAGAGATAACTGTTAACCAGCTGGAGTCGGTAGTTTCAAATGTAAATGCTAGCCATGGGCTAGATTTCACCGACTATGACCTGACATCTGAGGGCAGGAATCACAACAAAGCCTTGCATATCACAATGGAGTGCAAAGGGGTGGTGCTTTCCCATGTTTTGGTTGATACAGGTTCTTCTCTGATTGTTCTCCCAAAGAAAGCCTTAACGAAGTTGGATTGCGATGACGTCACCCTGAGGCCGAGTAATTTAGTTGTAAGGGCTTTTGATGGCTCTAAGCGAGCTGTTTGTGGTGAAGTTGAGTTGCCATTTAAGATTGGACCGCATGTATTCAAGAGTACCTTTTATGTGATGGATATCCAGCCTGCCTATAGTTGTCTGCTAGGTAGACCTTGGATTCATGCTGCCGGTGCTGTTACTTCTACTCTCCACCAGAAGCTCAAATATGGACTAGAAGGTCAGATCGTCACCGTCTGTGGTGAAGAGGATATTTTTGTTAGCCACCTGTCTACATTTAAGTATGTGGAGATGGATGGCGAGATGCATGAGATGCTGTGTCAGGGCTTCGAAGCCATAAACATCAGTGAGGTCGCGCCCGAAACTGTCTTTTCACCTGAGTCTAGGAAGGTCGGGACTTCTATCTCTTCATACAAGTAAGCTGTTGAAGTGGTTAAGGCTGGTAATGCCCAAGGTTGGGGCAAATTTGTGGAGCCAATCATAAAAGACGACAAGTTTGGATTGGGGTATACTCCGGGGTCTCAGAAGAATGAAGCCGGTACTTTCTCCAGCGGGGGTTTGGTTTCTCCCCACACCGTCAATGCTGCAGATGAAGACAAGGCTGACAGCGACTGTGACTTAGATAGCTGGATTCGCCCGTGTGTCCTAGGAGAAAAGCTCGACAATTGGTCGTCTGAAAAAGTCATCCAGTTTACTCTACTGAAGGGGTAGTTTTTATTGTTTTCCTTTTATCACATGCATAACAAAGTCTTACACTTTGACCAAGGTGTAATGACTCATCTGTAGGGCCATCCATTTAGTTACATTTCGCAATTATTTTCATCATCAATAAAGGACAACTTTTGCAAACAATTTTGTGTTCTCTTTCTTTCAATTATTTTTACTTTTACAAAAACGGCAATGTTTCTTTTTCGTTTTTCTTTCCAAAAAAAACACCTCGTAAAACTGATCACCCGGATCTCACTGCTAACGACACTGCTATGGCCAAGTATGACTTCGACAATCCTATCTATCAAGCCGAAGAAGGGGTTGAGGAAGATTGTGAATTGCCTAAGGAGTTAGCCAGGTTGTTGAAACAGGAGGACCGAGCTATCACACCTTATCAGGAGGTGGTTGAGACCATCAACATTGGTACCGAAGACGACAAGAAAGAGATCAAGATCGGGGCCAGTCTACAGGCCAAGAGGAAAAGACTGTTGATCATGTACTTGACTGTGTTAGAAAGGTCAATGGGTTGTGTGCTCGGTCAGCATGACGAGTCAGGTCGAAAAGAGCATGCAATATACTACCTTAGCAAAAAGTTTACCGACTGTGAACAAAGATACTCACTGCTCGAGAAAACTTGTCGCGCTTTGGCATGGGCTGCTCGCCGACTAAGACAGTATATGTTGACTCACACGACTCTATTGATATCAAAGATGGATCAAGTCAATTATATTTTTGAAAAGCCAGCAGGGTTGCTAGGTGGCAAATGATGCTGACAGAGTAGGACATCCAATACACTTTACGAAAAGCCATCAAAGGAAGTGTCTTGTCAGACTCACTTGCCGCGCAACCGATTGATGATTACCAACCTATGAGGTTCGACTTTCCTGATGAGGACATCATGTTTCTCAAATCGAAAGATTGCGAGGAACCACTCCCGGAGGAGGGGCCTGACCCTGAATCCAAATGGATTATGATGTTTGATGGGGCGGTCAACGTCAATGGTCGCGGAGTTGGTGCAGTGTTAATCACACTGGAGGGGGTTCATATGCCATTTTATGCTAGAATAACTTTTCCCTGCACCAACAATGAAGTCAGACGAAGCAGAATGGGTCCGTTCTCGATACAATCAGCTAAGCCTGGTTGAAGAAAAGAGACTAACAGCTATATGCCATGGCCAGCTATATCAGAGACGGACGAAGAGAGCGTTTGATCAGAAAGTGCGCCCTCGGGAGTATCGAGTTGGTGAATTGGTACTCAAAAGAATTCTTCCTCCCAACACAGATCACATGGGCAAATGGACACCGAACAACGAGGGTCCATACGTGGTTAAAAGAGTTTTCTCTGGCGGAGCTCTGATGCTAACTGTAGCACCTCAAATTTGCACCCCCCATTTGTACATCCATTTCATTTTTAGGACATTAACATTGCATTAACATTGCATAGTACCTTTACATTGCATCGGTCAAGACTGGTATCAGGAGAATTCATCTGTGCAAGAGACCAGACATTTCCATGAGATGAAGGCCCTATGGTTGTTCTAGATAGCTTGTGTGAATCAAGGATCATTTTGAAGCAACTTGACCAAAGGCTAGAGGCTCAAGAGTCATCAGTACATGTCCAAGTCATCTGAGGCCCATAAAAGTCAACTGCAAGTCAACTGAGGGCTAGAAGGTGGAGAGATGGTTTGAGACACTTCATTCATGTCCCAAAGAGGTTTGTTCAACATGTCAAACATCTACCTTGAAGATTCTGAAGCCAGATCAAAAGTTCCCAATATGGAAGGTGACCTGTAATTTGAAAGTTTCCAAAAATGGCAAGTTTTTGGACCAACTTCAACTCAACTTTCCAACATCAAAGAAGCTTCAAATGAAATTTTGTCCAACATGAAAGTTTAAGATCTTTCTCTCCCATTTCCAAAACGTCCAAGATCATGAATTTATGATGAATGGTTAAGGAGTTATGATCAAATCATTGCAAAGTGTGCTTGAAAATTCAAATGGCCATATCTTTTGAACCAAGACTCCAATTTGAGTGCTCCTTTTTGCACAATTCTCCTCATGACATGAATTTTCCAAATACCTCATCACATGGCATGAAATTTGAACATATGATCATTTGCTTATTCATGAAGTTTTTGAAGGAAAATTGCCAAAATCAAAATTGGTTGATCACATGCATATATTTCCAATTCCAATGTGTGCATGGGCTGATTTTAAATGAACTTGGGCCCTTGGTGTGTACTGTTCACGTGGCCATCCCATGCATGAAGTGAAAATGCAAATTGGTGCATACACCTTATATCCTTCTAATCTCATTTAGCTTTGGCCTAATCATGATTTCAGATTAATTAAGAGGAGGTATATAAGTTTAATTGCAACTGTATTGATGAGAACACACAGTTTCAGATCTAGTTTTTGAGTTTTGAACCAAAATTTCTCTCACAAAGAACTTCAAAATTCCACGCATAAACACCATTTCTCTTGGTAAATTGTTGGTCCTGGTGAAGTTTAGAGCAAGAATCAAGTGCTACTTTGTCCAGTTCGTGCCAGATTCATGCATGCTTGAAGCTTGAAGGTGTTGATGGCAATTTCAAATTAAGCTGGATCTACACGTTTCTAAGCCTCAAATTCTTCATCAATCATCACTACAAGTATTCTGGAGCTGAATTGGACCATTACAAGTGCTGAATCGTGTGAATCCATAACCTGCTCTTCAAGAGGTAGGTTTTTCGACCTCCCTAATTCTCAAATCCATGTGTATATTCTTGTAGATCTCTTCTTACTGATGATTCCGAGCTAAAAATCACATGAAATAGTGCATTATTGAATGAGATATGTGTGATTCAAGTTTTGTGCACCAAACTTCTTTTGATCGATTCTTGTAATTGGTGTTGATTTAGACTGAATTAATGCTTGATCTATGATCTACGTTGCATGAGGATTCGTTTGGTATATTCATTTCATGATGCTGGAAATTTCTGGAAAAATCTGGAAAAACTTGTATGAAGTTTATGCTGTTCATCTTCTTCCTCGTGAAGAAGATGAAGATCTTCATGTTTGCGTCCGAAGCTACCAAGTTTGCGACGGATCTGGTTATTTCCATGCTGGCCTAGGGCTTCCGTTTCATTGGTCCACGTCGTTGCCTTGCAAGCGAATTGATAGGTTCACATTAGTCTGACCGTGCCAAGTAAGCTTTGACCTGCCACCTACTTTAATGAAACGGTGCGTTTCATGTAGTGGCGCGCTTCACATTCAAATCTGAACCGAGTTCGAATCCAGCTTGTGCCAATATTTCAGATCTTTCAGCATTTTTCACTTTTCCCTCCTTATTTTCCATGCTTGATCATATTTGATTTTCATTATTTTTTCCAACTTCATAAATCCATAATAAATTGAAAAATGGCTCAAATCATTCCCAATTTTTTGCAAAATGATCCTCTGCTTGTCTAGTTTTTTATGATGATGAATTTTGAAGTTGTGCATGGCTGGATTTTGTTTGCTCTAGGTTGATTGAACATAGGTGCTTTTATGGCATTGCCTTGCTCTTTCTATCATGAAATGCTTGACATTGATCCAAATTGCTTGAAATTTTGCATGTTTGTTCTTGACATGTTAATGGATGTTTGAGGCTTGGTTTGGTATTTTTCTCATTTGCCAATTCTGTTTTGCATACTTGTTTGTATGGTGTTACAATTTGTGTCACACATTGGGTTGTTCAACTTGTGCAATTTAATTTCCATGCCAAATGATCTTTGATGCTTCTGATTTTTTGTATGATGATCATGTTGGATGTGTTGATTGCTCATGATTTTTTCCAGAATTATTTGAATCATTTCTGTTATGATTTGGGAATTTTCATTCATGGTGACCAAATATGAGCTTTGAAATTGTCTTTGACTTCTCTTGCACATGAAATGCCTTTGCTTGATGATTTTGATGTGATCCTTTTTAGGATATGTTAATATGTGTTTGAAGTTGCATTGTGTTAAATTTCAGCTCCTGTTTTGAATTTTTTCTTCACCTTTGACCCTAGGCTTTGACCTAGTGGTTTGTTACTTACATGTGAGCTTTGAATTTCAGGACCAAGCACTTAACTTCCATGGTTGATGTTGCTTCATCATGTGAATGTTGATATTTGCTTTTGATTGCTAACATTTGATTATTTTGTAGGTTGATGATGATTCACTTGTGTTTGCCTTATGGCTTATTACTTTGTACATTGGGATTGTCTGTTTGTTATTGACTGTTGTCTGTTTGTCTGTATATTGTACTAATTGGTTTAGTTGTTTACACAGGTACCTAAGTTGCTTTAAGTTCATTTGAACTTTGCTTTGCTTTTTGCTTGTGGTTGGCATACCACTTAGGTATAATCCCTCTTCTTCATGTAGTCTGGAAGACCTACTGTTATTGGTAGGCACCTGTCTGAAGCCCTCCTTAAGAGGCAATGTTTGTGATTATTTAATTTTGTGCCTTGTACATTCAAAGACCTCCTAAGTGAAGAGGCATTGGCAGATACAAGGGATGTGCAATCCATCCCCTTCTATTCAGTGTGTCATTCACTTTGCTCACACCATGTGTTTATGCATCTTAAATAAGAACCCAAGATCTTGTAGAGTCAGTCATCTGTGGAGAAGAGTTCCTTCATTCTGAACTCCCATACTTTCTATTGATTAAAGCTCTCCCAGGCCAGGGATAAGAGCTATGAGGCATAACCCTCATCTCCATTTCATCTGCTTCACCCTAACTCTCAATTCTAGGGTTAAGAGCTCAAAACACCCCATTCCAGTTGGCTTGTTTGTCGAGGTTGACATGACCCCTTGACTAAAGCCCAGCCTTGTGTGAGCCACTTGTTTGCATATAGTGTGTGTGCTTGCTCTCTTGTGCTTGTGTTTGCTTATGTGTTGTTTAGGATAGCTTGCTTCCTGTGCAAGTTAGGATAGAGACCTCAACATAGGGATCGTATGCATGACAACTTCTAGGCTCGAGTCGTAGTCTCCCTAGTAGTCTGTTATCTCCCTTGTCTCTGGTTAGGATAGAAGTTATTTCCCTGTTAAGGGGAACTATGTCGCCCTGATCCTCATACCAGATGAGGTACGTAGGTAGGAGATGAGCTGATCTCTCCGGGCGCCCTTTTTTCTTTTTCACCCCCTTGTGTGTGTGCGGAGTCTGACGTAAGTCCAGCGATTGGCAGTCGGTTTCCTGTGTGTGTTTGTTTGTTTGGAGTCTGATGTAAGTCCAGCGATTGGCATTCGGTTTCCCGTGTTGTGTCTTGTTTGGCGTGCGTTAGCTGAGCTACGAGTGCTCTGATTCTTCTCTAGTCAGAGAAGATACATATGCATAGGATGCGATATCCTAGCGAGCACGTTTCCCCTGTCCCGAACTACGTCGACTCTGATGTTTGTGTCTGACAAACTACGTAGGCCCAGGATGCGATATCCTGCCGAGTCCCGTTTCTGCCGTCTTTCATCTGTGTTTCAGTTCAGTGTGTGTGCAGTTTTTGAGCAGTTATCTAGCAACCTTTCTTCTATTCTTTCTGAGCGTGGATCCCGTCGAGTACGACGGATGCGTAGGGGTGCTAATACCTTCCCTTCGCATAACCGACTCCCGATCCTATCAATCTCTGGTCGCGAGACCATGTCCTTTCCATGTTTACTTCGAGCGTTTCCTTTCCCGCCTTTGGGATAAATAACGCACGGTGGCGGCTCTGTTTCTTTTTCCCGCCGGTTTTTCGCGTAATGCGACACTAACAACCATGGATGGCGAAGACTTCCCGTCCCCTGTCAACTCAGACGCAGTTAAAAAAATACTTCGCATAAAATAGACCCGCTGGACAGTAAAAAGAATAGTCCAAGCAAAAAAGGGGCATCCCGACGAACCAAAAAAAAGAATAGTCCAGGCAAAAAAGGGGCATCCCGACGAACCAAAACAAAGGAATGAAGAGGTTCGGGAAAAAATTAGGGATATAAAAATAAATAAAAATGTACACCCGGTGAGTCGAAAACCCGAAAGGGCGGCTCAGGCAAAAAAGGGTATCCCGGTGGATTGAAAACTCAAAAGGGCGGTCCACGCAAAAGTTAGGGAATAAACGAATAACTGCGATCTGAGTTCATCCGTGTTATATCACCGTTTCATTCAATCCGACAATCTTCGAAGGTAAAAGATCGACTAATCATCCACTTCAGAAAGCAAGATGAGCAGAGCGTCTTGAGGACATACGAGCCATAGCAGAGTCGAAACTCGGTGGGACCCCGTTTCCACATTGCCATTAGGATAGTTTCTCTTGTTCAATTTATAGCGATCGCCTCTTTCCAGGGATCAACTTCCTGATGTACTCGCCTATTCCTGGCACAAATTTTTCAACCAACAAAAGTCGAATAATTCAGTTAAAAAGCCTCTTTACTTTTCATTTATCAGTTTGTTTGTAAAAGATGTCTGAATTCTTGAGGAAACATATTGCATCTGAATGTAATGGTGGCTTTTGCAGATGACTTGCGCAGGAAAACAATCAAAATTGCTTTGAATGTGCTTAATCCCGGACGGTGAACTCAAACCGAGTAATTCCCCGGGGCATACGTGTATTTTTTTGTTACAGGTCACAGGAACCGGATGCCAAGTCATGAATCCTCACCCCTAAGCGGTTGACAAAGCCTCTCCTCTACAGAGCAGGTTCCCCAGTAGAGTTGACAGTATCCAGACTATATATCCCCAGTAGAGTTGACAGTATCCAGACTGTATATCCCCAGCGGAGTCGACAGTGCCAGACTGTATCTTCCCAGCAACAGCGGAGTAGTCGCATACCCAACAGACAAGAGGGTGGTGTTCCCAATGTTCATCTCGTCCCCAACAGATTATTTTTTTAACAGATTTGTTTTAATCCCCAGCCTGAGGACGATTAGCAAGTTCATATCCCCAGCAAAGGTCGATTCCTACGACATTTCCCCAGGAAGTGCTTTCCTCACAGACTCTCCTCGCAGAGCCTCGCCAAGCAAAGTTTCCATAGTTGATACTTCCCCAGCAAGGTCAACTTTTCAAAAAAAGCCGATTTATTTTCGGTGGCTCCCCGGTCCCGACAGACGGATCGTTCCCCACAGAGCATTCAAGGATTGATACAGCGATCTGCTCCCTGCCAGAGTTGCTTCCCCAAGCAGATTTCTTTTTCTTTTGCACCATGCATAACATTTGCATTTGCATTTGCATGCATATCAAACATACACATAAGCTGATAAACAGGTTCTTCAAAGCAGACTGAAAAATTACTTTACAACCAAAGTCATGAGATTCGGCCAGAGGATCAAGTGTGTGTATGACCCAGCATGAGGGTCATTTCGAAGATTCAGCCTGAGAATCGTTTTGCAGAGATCCAGCCTGAGGGTCATTTCGAAGATTCAGCCAGAGAGTCGACTACGAGCGTTATTTCCCCAGCAAGGCAGCTGGAGGAATAGATTGACAGCTCAACAGAAAATCAACCTACAAGAGGATCCAGCCCGCAGATCACATTTAAAAAACAAAGTCTAATCGAAGAGTCGTTATAACATGTTCTAGTCTGAAGAATATGCACGAAGCCCAAAAGTGGGATATTCTCGAAGCTGCATATCTAACATGAAGACTGTAGATTTCGAAAGAGGGTCAACCAGCGCATGCCCCAGATGCGAGATCCTGATGATGGGAATTTATCATCAAAACAATCCAGATCTAGCCAGAAGATCAAAGTCAGGTCTAGCCCGAAGACCGAAAAATAGATAGATTCATCCAAAGAATCAAAGAAAATAGATTCAGCCAGAGAATCGAAACAATTCAGATCTAGCCAGAAGATCGAAATAGATTCAGCCAGAGAATCGAAACAATTCAGATCTAGCCTGAAGATCGAAGAAGATCTAGCCAGAAGATCGAAGTCAGGTCTAGCCCGAAGACCGGAAATAGATTCAGCCAGAGAATCGAAACAATTTAGATCTAGCCAGAAGATCGAAGTAGATTCAGCCAGAGAATCAAAGCAATTCAGGTCTAGCCCGAAGATCGGAAATAGATTCAGCCAGAGAATCGAAACAATTCAGATCTAGCTAGAAGATCAAAATAGATTCAGCCAGAGAATCGAAATAAAGGAGATCTACCCAGAAGATCGAAGAAGATCTAGCCAGAAGATCGAAGAAGATCTAGCCAGAAGATTGAAACCGTATCCAGCCCGAGGATCAAAATTAATATCCAACCAGAGGACTAAATTGAGTATAGACTCAGCCAGAGGATCGAAACTCCAGATTAAGTCAGAACACTGATTCAGATTCAGCCAGAGGATCGGAAGAGAAATAAATAGCGCGATGTATTTCAGCATTTTGTGGTGTTCTCGGAGCACAAATTTTCGGTTTGTCTTTGGTAATCAATCACAGCTCACCCTGTTTGTGTGATAAGTTGTTCGCTTTCATCCTGCTCGGGTTAGCTGATGATCGAATAGGGGCAGCTGTAACACCCCAAAATTTGCCCTCCTCATTCATGCATTCATTTTTAGGTCATCTAACATTTCACATTGCATTTCATCATTATCAATCATAATTAGATACATTGCATTTCATCATGTCAATCAGAATCAAATCCAAGATACTTTATTTTAAAAAAAAAAAAACGAATAATAATAAAAAAAAAACGAAAAAAAATAATAGTAATAAAAAAAGAAAAAAATAAAATAATTAAAAAAACGAAAAAAAATTAAATAAAAAAAAATTAAATTAAATAAATAAATTAATTAATTAATTAAAAAAAAAATCTCAGACTTGGACCTCTCTCAAAAGCTCACTAAGCTACCAATATTAGCCTATAAATACTAGAGTTTCACTGAAACAAAACAGACAAAGAAGAAGGAAGAGAAGCAAAACACTCTGAGGTTTCCTTGGGACAAAACTTGGAGAGAAACCTGACAGAGAACTCAGAGCAGCCTCCAAACCTGAAGGGAACTGAACTGCACAGAATCACCTCTGCCTCACATAAACCCTAAAGATTGTTTTGTAAACCTCACGGGTGCAACTCAATTTCAATCAAGCTCTCCAATCAGGTTTGCCCTTATTCCCATTACCTTTATGCTCTTAATTTGGATCATCTGAATGTATGAGGTATGATGGATGAATTTCATTAGGTTTTTGCCCACGGGTTTTAAATGTATATGAATGTATAAATAATGCCTTGAATGCTTAATCCTTATCGTGTTTCACTAACCCTTTTGTTGAGTTTTTGTGAAGGCTCACATGACTTTTGCAGGGATAGCTCGCTGGATATTCCACTTTGCTCGTGGGATACCATTTGGGAGATTTATTCTGATTGCCTTGTTGGCTCATTTACTTTATGCATGTTTGTTTTGTATGTATTCGTATCCCCACAGGTAGCGCGGTTCCTTCGTCGAGGACTGCCCTTTTGCCCTTGAGCATCCCCCAAACCTTAAAACCCAAAGCAACACGTTAACTCCTTCTACTACAGGCGAGTAAGTCTCCAAAGGTCGAGCTTCCGGTAGATTGCGTAGTGACGTCGTTCGTCCAAAACCCAATCCATAACCCCGTAGTTAGCCGAACTACGACTTGCTCTGATTCTCATTCCAGATGAGATACGTAGGCATAAGACGCGATGTCTTAGCGAGCACAATTACCCTTAACCCCTAGGTAGCCGAGCTACGAAGACTCTGATTCTCATATTCAGATGAGATACTGTCGCAACCTGAAAAATACAGTGCGAAAAAAAAACAACCGGCGAAAGAAAAACACAGAAGAGTCGCCACCGTGCGTTATTTATCCCAAGGGAGGGAAAGGAAACGCTCGAAGTAAACCTGAAAAAAGGAAAGGACAAGACAGGGTCTCGCAACCAAATCTTGGGTTCGGGAGTCGGTTATGCGAAGGGAAGGTATTAGCACCCCTACGCATCCGTAGTACTCTACGGGATCCACTTTTGTAGTTTTCGTCTAAAGGGTGTGAGTTTATCTTGTGTTGTTTGCCAAAAAAAAAGGGTTAAATGCAAATGACTCGCGCGGATGTCGCATCCACTGCATACGTATCTCATCTGAATATGAGAATTAGAGTCTTCGTAGCTCGGCTGACCTATGGGTTGGGGGGATGTGTGCTCGCTAAGACATCGCGTCTTATGCCTACGTATCTCATATGGCCTGAGAATCAGAGCAAAACGTAGTTCGGCTAACTACGGGGTTATGGATTGGGTTTTGGACGAACGACGTCACTACGCAATCTACCGGATGCTCGACCTTTGGAGACTTACTCGCCTGTAGTAGAAGGAGTTAACGTGTTGCTTTGGGTTTTAGGGTTTGGGATGCTCGAGGGCAAAAAGGCAGTCCTTGATGAAGGAACCGCGCTACCTGCAGGGATACGAACACAAAACACAAAACATGTATCTTGAGGTAAACACAAAACATTGCCTCCTATCGAGGTCTTCCAGCTAGGAAAATAGTAAAATGCGGGAAAAGGTAAAAAGTACCAAACGGATAAAGATCCGAAGTAACAGCAATTAGAGGAATGGGAAACCCTGAGATCCTTCCAAGCTAACATCATCAAAGAAAGTGGGTCAGTACAGGTAATCGGAATGAACCTCCAGGGGTTATCCCACAAATAAAGTGGGAAACCACGCAAGTTATCCCTGCAAAAGTCATGTGAGCCCTCACAAAAATTCAACAAAAGGGTTAGTGAAACATCATAAGCATTTTTTTCATGAATAACAGATTGGTTTCAGAAACCTCAAACCCTGTGGCATACACTCAAAAATTAAAAGGTTAAACATTCAAGGCATTGTTTATACATTCATATACATATTAAACCCATGGGCAAAGGTAATGGGAATAATGGCAAACCTGATTGGAGAGCTTGATTGAAATTGAGTTGCACCCGTGAGGTTTACAAAACAATCTTCAGGGTTTATGTGAGGCAGAGGCGATTCTGTGTAGCTGAGTTCCCTTCGGGGTTTGGAGGCTGCTCTGAACTCCGTTAGGTCTTCTCTCACTATATTTTTCCTCAGGGTTTTGTTCCAAGGAAACCTCAGAGTATTTTGCTTCTCTTCCTTCTTTTCCTCTTCTGTTCTGTGTTCTCTCAAGTGAAGCCTTGGTATTTATAGACTGAATTTCATGGTTTTGTGGGCTCAAATGAGAGAGACCCAAGTCCAAAATTTTTTATTATATTTTATTTATTTATTTATTTATTTAATTAATTAATAATTTTTTTTTTATTATTATTATTATTTATTTATTTTTGTAAAAAATTATTTATTATTATTTTTTTTTTTCGTTTTTTTTTTTTTTGGATCTAATTCTGATTGACATGATGAAATGCAATATGAAATGCTAAATGAATGCATGAATGAGGAGGGCAAATTTTGGGGTGTTACAGCTGCCCCTATTCAATCATCAGCTAACCCGAGTAGGATGAAAGCGAACAGCTTATCAGACAAACAGGGTGAGCTGTGATTGAATACCAAAGATAGACCGAAAATTTGCGCTCCGAGAACACCACAAAAACGCGGAAATACACCGCGCTGTTTATTTTCCTTCCGATCCTCTGGCTTAATCTGGAGTTTCGATCCTCTGGCTGAACCTATACTCAATTTAGTCCTCTGGTTGGATATTAATTTTGATCCTCGGGCTGGATAAGATTTTGATCTTCTGGCTAGATCTTCTTCGATCTTCTGGCTAGATCTCCTCCGTTTCGATTCTCTGGCTGAATCTATTTCCTTTGATTCTCTGGCTGAATCTACTTCGATCTTCTGGCTAGATCTGAATTGTTTCGATTCTCTGGCTGAATCTATTTCCGGTCTTCGGGCTAGACCTGACTTCGATCTTTTGGCTAGATCTTCTTCGATCTTCTGGCTAGATCTCCTTTGTTTCGATTCTCTGGCTGAATCTACTTCGATCTTCTGGCTAGATCTGGATTGTTTTGATGATAAATTCCCGTCATTAGGATCCCGCATCTGAGGCATGCGCTGGTTGACCTTCTTTTGAAATCTAAACCCAACCTTCATATTAGATATGCAGCTTCGAGAATATTCCACTTTTGGGCTTCGTACATATTCTTCGGGCTAGAACATAATGTAACGACTCCTCAATTAGACTTGCTGGGGAAAATAAAGCTTGTAGGCGACTTCATTGGGGAATCTTCAAATTGAGCCTTACTGGAACACGATTCTCAGGCTGAATCTTCGAAATGACCCTCAGGCTGGATCACTGGAAAACGATTCTCAGGCTGAATCTTCAAAATGACCCTCAGGCTGGATCACTGGAAAACGATTCTCAGGCTGAATCTTCAAAACGACCCTCAGGCTGGATCACTCACGCTTGATCCTCTGGCTGGATCTCATGACCTTGGTTGTAAAGTAATTCTTCAGTCTGCTTGGAAGAACCTGTTTATCAGCTTATGTGTATGCTTGATATGATATGCATGCAAATGCAAATGTTATGCATGGTGTAAAAAGAAATCTGCTTGGGGAAGCAAACGCCGGTAGGGAACAGATCGCTGTATCAATCCTTGAATGCTCTGTAGGGAATGATCCGTCTGCCGGGACCAATGAGCCACCAAAAATAAATTGGCTGCTTGAAAAGTCGACCTTGCGGGGGGAGTATCAACTATGGAAACTTTGTTCGGCGAGGCTCTGTGAGGAGAGTCTGTGGGGAAAACACTTTTTGGGGAAATGTCGTAGGAAACGACCTTTGCTGGGGATATGAACTTGCTAATCACCCTCAAGCTGGGGATTAACAAATCTGTTAAAAATAATCACTGGGAACACCACCCTCTTGTCCGTTGGGTATGCAACCACTCCGCTGTTGCTAGGAAGATACAGTCTGACACTGTCAACTCCGCTAGGGATATATAGTCTGGATACTGTCAACTCTACTGGGGATAGACAGTCTGGATACTGTCAATTCTGTTGGGGAACATGCTCTGCTGAGGAGAGACTTTGTCAACCGCTTAGGGATGAGGATTCATGACTTGGCATCCGGTTCCTGTGACCTGCAACCAAAAATACACGTATGCCTCGGGGGAATTACTCGGTTTGAATTCACCGTTCGGGATTAAGCACATTCAAAGCAATTTTAAATGTTTTCCTGTGCAAATCATCTGCAAAAGCCACCATTATGTTCATATGCAATATGTTTTATCAAAAATTCGGACATTTTTGCAAACAAACTGATAAATGAAAAATAAAGAGGCTCTTTAACTGAATTATTCGACTCTTACTGGGGAGAAAATTTGTGCCAGGAATAGGCGAGGGTATCAGGAAGCTGATCCCTGAAAAGAGGTGATCGCTATAAAAAGAGAACTATCCTAATGGCAAATGTGGAAACGGGGTCCCACCGAGTTTCGACTCTGTTATGGCTCGTATGTCCTCAAGACGCTCTGCTCATCTTGCTTTCTGAAGTGGATGATTAGTTGATCTTTAACCTTTGAAGATTGCCGGATTGAATGAAACGGTGATATAACACTGATGAACTCAGATCACAGTCATTCGCTTATTCCCTAACTTTTGCGTGGACCGCCCTTTTGGGTTTTCGATCCACCGGGATACCCTTTTTTGCCTGAGCCGCCCTTTCGGGTTTTCGACTCACCGGGTGTACATTTTTTTATATCCCTAATTTTTGCCCGAACCTCTTCATTCTTTTTTTTTGGTTCGTCGGGATGCCCTTTTTTTGCCTGGACTATTCTTTTTATCGTCCAGCGGGTCTATTTTATGCGAAGTATTTTTTAACTGCGTCTGAGTTGACAGGGGACGGGAATCCTTCGCCATCCATGGTTGTTAGCATCAAAGCTCCGCCATAGAAAATCCTTTTAACCACGTACGGACCCTCATAGTTCGGTGTCCATTTGCCCCTGTGATCTGGGTTGGGAGGAAGAAATCTTTTGAGTACCAATTCACCGACTTGATACCCCCGAGAGCGCACTTTCTGACCAAATGCTTTCTTCATTCGTCTCTGACCGAGATACGTCAATTTTGGGTACGTAGTTCCAGCATAACACCATTTCCCTGTTGGTTTGATTGATGACCAAAGCTGAATCCCCGTATACATCCAGGGTTTTAATCTGTATATTGACGGCTTCCTCAAGTCTTAGGATACAAGCTTCGTATTCGGCTTCATTGTTGGTGCAGGGAAAAGTTATTCTGGCACCAAATGGCATATGAACCCCCTTCCGGTGTGATCAACACTATACCAACTCCGCGACCATTGACGTGGACCGCCCCATCAAACATCATAACCCAATTGGATTCAGGGTCAGGCCCCTCCTCCGGGAGTGGTTCCTCTCAATCTTTCGATTTGAGAAACATGATGTCCTCATCAGGAAAGTCAAACCTCATAGGTTGGTAATCATCAATCGGTTGCTCTGCAAGATAGTCTGACAAGACACTTCCCTTGATGGCTTTTTGTGAAGTGTATTGGATGTCATACTCTTTCAGTATCATTTGTCACCTAGTAACCTTTCCGGTAAGTGGCTTTTCAAAAATATACTTGACTGGATCCATTTTTGATATCAATAGAGTCGTGTGAGTCAACATATACTGTCTTAGTCGGCGAGCAGCCCATGCCAAAGCGCAACAAGTTTTCTCGAGCAATGAGTATCTTTGTTCACAGTCGGTAAACTTTTGCTAAGGTAGTAAATTGCATGCTCTTTTCGACCTGACTCGTCATGCTGACCGAGCATACAACCCATTGACTTTTCTAACACAGTCAAGTACATAATCAACGGTCTTTCCTCTCGGCCTGTAGACTGGCCTCGATCTTGATTTCTTTCTTGTCGTCTGCGGTACCGATGTTGACGGTCTCAACCACCTCCTGATAAGGTGTAATAGCTTGGTCCTCCTGTTTCAACAATCTGGCTAACCCTTCAGGCAATTCACAATCTTCCTCAGCCCCTTCTTCGGCTTGATAGATAGGATTGTCGAAGTCATACTTGGCCATAGCAGTGTCGTTAGCAGTGAGATCCGAGTGGTCGGCTCTGCATGATGGAGGATCATGCTTTACCTTAGAATGAGAGATTTTTTTTTGAAAGAAAGGAAAAACGAAAAAAGAAACATTGCCATTTTTTTTGTAAAAAGTAAAAAAACTAAAAGAAAGAGAACACAAAATTGTTTGCAAAAGCCGTCCTTTATTGATGATAAAAATAATTGCGAAACGTAACTAAATGGATGGCCCTACAAATGAGCCATTACACCTTGGGCAAAGTGTAAGACTTTATTATGCATGTAATAAAGGAAAACAATAAAAATCACTCTTTCGGTAGAGTAACCTGAACGGTTTTTTCAGACGACCAATTGTCGAGCTTTTCTCCCGGGACACACGGGCGAATCCAGCTATCTAAGTCACAGTCGCTGTCAGCCTTGTCTTCATCTACAGCATTGACGATGTGGGGAGAAACCAAACCCCCGCTGGAGAGAGTACCGGTTTCATTCTACTGAGATCCCGGAGCATACCCCAATCCAAACTTGTCTTCTTTGATGACTGGCTCCACAAATTTGCCCCAGCCTTGGGCATTATCAGCTTCAACCACTTCGACAGCATTAATCCCCTGCCCGCCGTGAGCCGGCATCGGGTTCTGGATAACATTAGGCACCGGAGCAAAATTGATAGCCTGGGCATCTCTCAAATCTTGTACCTTTAACTGGAGAGCCTTGCAATTATCTGTAGTATGGCCAGGTGCGTTGGAGTGAAAAGCACATCTGGCGTTGACATCATAACCTCTAGGCAAATTATTGGGATCGATTGGTGGGGCCAGAGTTCTCAACGTAACCAGATTCATGTCAATCAGCTTGGGAAGTAATACTGAATAAGGCATTGGGATTGGTTCGATGACCCGGTCCGTCTGCCTTGGACGTTGTTGATAATGTCTCTGCTGACCCGGATTACCTCCTTGTTGTTGATTGTTGTACCTGGGTTGTTGTTGCGGATGATATTGCGGTTGAGGAACGGGTGTTGGAATAGTGACTGCGGCCACTTGATCTTGATAGTAATTAGGGCGTCCTCTACCCCTGCCTTTGCTGGCATACACAACGCTTGTCTCGCCTTCTTTTCTTCGCTGACCGTTACCAGCAAACGGTTTCTTGGAAGCACTATTGTCTTGAATTCGGCCCATCTTCAACAGACTCTCGATTCTTTCTCCAGCAATTACTATCTCTGCAAAGCTGATTGACGGGCAAGCAGCCAATCTCTCAATATAATTTCCTTGAAGAGTGTTCATGAACATGTCCGCCATCTCCCTTTCAGACATAGGGGGTTGGACGGACGCAGCAATCTGTCTCCAACGCTGAGCATATTCTCTAAAGGTTTTCTTGGCAGTCTGAGACATACCTTGCAACAAGGTCCGATTTGGAGCCATGTCCAAGTTGTATTGATATTGCTTGACAAAAGCCTCTGCAAAGTCTTTCCAGCTCTTGATGGTAGCACGAGACAAATGAGAATACCATTCACGAGAAGCTCCAGTTAGACTGTCTTCAAAATAGTACATCCATAGCTTTTCATCTTCCGTGTGAGCTCCCAACCTTCCCAAATAAGATTGGAGATGAGTGCGTGGGCAAGAAGCCCCGTTGTATTTCTCAAAAGTAGGGGGTTTGAACTTGTGAGGAATCCTTACTCCCTGAATCAGACCAAGATTTGTGACATCAAAGCCTAAGGAATTTTGAGACTCCAAAGATTTGAGCTTCTCAGCAAGCTCATCCATACGGCGAGTGGTCTCGAGGGCCTCGTCGTGCAAAGAAAATTGATCATACTGACAATCTTCAGTAACGGGGTGCCCGTTAATCCGAATTCCTTGATTCACATTGTACCTTCCGCCAATATCATTTCCAACATTCCCTGTGTTGCCAACATTACCCGGGTTTCCATCAGCATTTGCGTTACCCGCGTTACCAGTGTTCACAGGGTTATCAGCGTTCCCAGGGTTACCAGGGTTTCCCTCAGCATTTGGTATCTCCAAATCTGGATCGGGCCTCGGTTGCTCAACCAATTCCCTCAGCTTTTCCTGACCTTCTGCCATACCAGTCATCAATGTCATGAACTGATCCATCCTTTCACGCATATCAGCCAGCTCTTTCTGTACTTGGTCCATCACTAGTCGTGGACGGTTTTCCTTTGTCGGGTATCTGTGAACTCGCTTGGGACCAATAACTGCCTGATATAGGGAACAAACATTAGACACTGCGGTGACACCTGCAAAACAGACAAGGGTTAATATGCATGGTATGCGATGCACTGCTTGTTCAGTTTTAAGGCACCCCCGTTTTGAAAGGGAATACCCTGCAAATGAATAAGCATGAAATGTTGGATGCAAATATGCGGATGATGTTATGCAATGCAAAGGCATGTCAATCAGAATTGATGGATCCGCTTGAACATCTGTCAGGTTGCACTGTCTGGAGAGAAATTAAGAGCACACCAAACAAAGGTCATGGGATGGATCATGTTATCCTTAATATCAACCACCCATTTTGGTGGATTATGGTTTACACCTTATCAACACCCGAGTTTCATTGATATTAAGGATACCTGATCGGATTAACCATGAATCAAGGGTTTGTTGCAAGTCACGAGCATGGAGTTTAGGTTAAGAACCACCCAAAAGGAGTGTACTAAGGTTTAAATCTGCCAAACATGTTCTACAAAAGGTTCCCATAGTCATAATCCCATCTTTCGGATATTATCAAAGGAACGACTACTCGTATTCCAACAATATTCTCAAGAGAGACTCTTATGAGTGTAGTATCGCGTAACAATCGTATCAAATCTCACACTTGAACGACTTTCGCACTACGTCCTACGAATAGGCCAAGATGGGTTTAGTAAACTAAGGTCCTCGGCTTCTTAGGGCTATATTGGAACAAGTAATGTCTAACCACAACTTACTTGTGTGACATTATTGATCTCAACATGACCTCCACCAAGTGAATGGGCTTGCAAGTCGACTCACTAAGGAACAACTCCACACAAGTCGACAGGACTATGCCATTCTCCTATCCTAAGTGCACTCGAGTTCGGGTATAGAACTCATCTCACAAAGATCACCAAGCAGCCAGCCAACAGAAACAACAATGATATATACACAATGCAATAAGGTAAAGCAGGTAAATAAATAACTGCACAAAAGCATGAACACCCAATAAACAAATAAACTACAAAAGCTAGGAGGGACTCGCTTAGGGCAGATGGACCAGCAAGAGGTCAACTTCTTAGTCCCCAGCAGAGTCGCCAGCTGTCGCAACCTGAAAAATACAGTGCGAGAAAAAAACAGCCGGCGAAAGAAAAAGACAGAAGAGTCGCCACCGTGCGTTATTTATCCCAAGGGAGGGAAAGGAAACGCTCGAAGTAAACCTGAAAAAAGGAAAGGACAAGACAGGGTCTCGCAACCAAATCTTGGGTTCGGGAGTCGGTTATGCGAAGGGAAGGTATTAGCACCCCTACGCATCCGTAGTACTCTACGGGATCCACTTTTGTAGTTTTCGTCTAAAGGGTGTGAGTTTATCTTGTGCTGTTTGCCAAAAAAAAAAGGGTTAAATGCAAATGACTCGCGCGGATGTCGCATCCACTGCATACGTATCTCATATGAATATGAGAATCAGAGTCTTCGTAGCTCGGCTGACCTATGGGTTGGGGGGATGTGTGCTCGCTAAGACATCGCGTCTTATGCCTACGTATCTCATATGGCCTGAGAATCAGAGCAAAACGTAGTTCGGCTAACTACGGGGTTATGGATTGGGTTTTGGACGAACGACGTCACTACGCAATCTACCGGATGCTCGACCTTTGGAGACTTACTCGCCTGTAGTAGAAGGAGTTAACGTGTTGCTTTGGGTTTTAGGGTTTGGGATGCTCGAGGGCAAAAAGGCAGTCCTTGATGAAGGAACCGCGCTACCTGCAGGGATACGAACACAAAACACAAAACATGTATCTTGAGGTAAACACAAAACATTGCCTCCTATCGAGGTCTTCCAGCTAGGAAAGCAGTAAAATGCGGGAAAAGGTAAAAAGTACCACACGGATAAAGATCCGAAGTAACAACAATTAGAGGAATGGGAAACCCTGAGATCCTTCCAAGCTAACATCATCAAAGAAAGTGGGTCAGTACAGGTAATCGGAATGAACCTCCAGGGGTTATCCCACAAATAAAGTGGGAAACCACGCAAGTTATCCCTGCAAAAGTCATGTGAGCCCTCACAAAAATTCAACAAAAGGGTTAGTGAAACATCATAAGCATTTTTTTCATGAATAACAGTATGGTTTCAGAAACCTCAAACCCTATGGCATACACTCAAAAATTAAAAGGTTAAACATTCAAGGCATTGTTTATACATTCATATACATATTAAACCCATGGGCAAAGGTAATGGGAATAATGGCAAACCTGATTGGAGAGCTTGATTGAAATTGAGTTGCACCCGTGAGGTTTACAAAACAATCTTCAGGGTTTATGTGAGGCAGAGGCGATTCTATGTAGCTGAGTTCCCTTCGGGGTTTGGAGGCTGCTCTGAACTCCGTTAGGTCTTCTCTCACTATCTTTTTCCTCAGGATTTTGTTCCAAGGAAACCTCAGAGTATTTTGCTTCTCTTCCTTCTTCTCCTTTTCTGTTCTGTGTTCTGTCAAGTGAAGCCTTGGTATTTATAGACTGAATTTCATGGTTTTGTGGGCTCAAATGAGAGAGACCCAAGTCCAAAATTTTTTATTATATTTTATTTATTTAATTATTTATTTAATTAATTAATTAATAAAAAAAATTATTATTATTATTATTATTATTTATTTTTTTTTTTTTTTTTTTTTTTTTTTTTTTTTTTTTTTTTGGATCTAATTCTGATTGACATGATGAAATGCAATATGAAATGCTAAATGAATGCATGAATGAGGAGGGCAAATTTTGGGGTGTTACAGATACGTATGCAGTGGATGCGACATCTGTGCGAGTCATTTTCTTTTGACCCCTTTTTTTTAGTAAATAACACATTAGATAAACCCACACCCTTTAGACAAGAACTATAAAAGTGGATCCCGTAGAGTACTACGGATGCATAGGGGTGGTAATACCTTCCCTTCGCATAATCGACTCCCGAACCCGAGATTTGGTTGCGAGACCCTGTCTTGTCCTTTCCTTTTTCCAGGTTTACTTCGAGCGTTTCCTTTCCCTCCTTTGGGATAAATAACGCACGGTGACGACTCTCCTATCTTTCTTCGCCGGTTGTTTTTTTTCGCATTCCATTTTTCAGGTTGCGACAGATAGACCAGAAGACAAGTTATCAAATCAACATGGGGTCTAAGAGTAATGAAAAAGGTCATTCAAACTTCATACACAAATCAAAGTCAAGTAACTTGATAAACAAGTAAAGATATCATCCTAGCAAAGGAATCCTTTATCAAAAGAAAGTAAAGTGGAAATTTGGACAAAAAGAAATGGCATAAGTGTAACATTAGAATACGCAAGGATGGATCCCAAACTCCTAAGAGTTTCACCATCCACCAACCCAAAAACTAGGTCAAGAAAGAAAAGAATGTAGCTCTTAATTTGTCATCATGGCGAATGGTAATGGAGTACCAATCAAAGAATCATAAGAGTAAGATATAAAGTTTACAAAGCCAAGTAAAACCTAAATATAGGCAAGAGGAATAAAATACAATGGACTCATAATATTCAAAATGGAATGCACAAGACTGTAGCGGTGTATTCGTCGCTATATGATTTATTGATTAAACCATAAGCAAAGCATACAATGAATTCGAGTCGCCACCGCACTTTTATTTATCCAAAGGACTGGCTAAAAAGCGAACAAAAGCCTAAGAAGTTTTACGCGTAGAAAACTAATAAAAAGATCAGAGAGTTTGGGTAAGGGGTAAATTACGCAATGGGAAGGTGTTAGGCACCCACTACGTCCTAGGTACTCCTAGGGAGCCCTTTTCACACTTGTTGTATAAAATTGTTATTTGTTATGAAATATTTATTGTGCAAACATGATTGGGATGATGAGAAAAGAATATACAAGTTAATTATTTTTGTGTTCGAACGGATGAACCCGTTGCCTACGTACCTTCCATCAAAGGTAAGGATCAAAACGCCGTAGTTCGGCTAAAAGATTTCCAAAAGTTAGTGGATTCAATTTTAAACACAAGCCCTAAGGTCTTACGTTATCCACGGGAGAAAACTCAACCTTATACAATCAACGAGTCCACCATGTGAGAAAAGCTTCAACTTGCTAGTGAGGGGTTAACCCTATAATAAGCAAGGAAGACTTACAATTCAATCAACTAAGGACAAATAGGTGAGATTAACATCAACCAACTAGGATAAATCAAACCTATGGCTAGTGTATGAAAACTTAACAAGAATGGACAAAGCCACAAAACCATTGAATGGGTGAAGTTAATTGATTATGATTATTCACAAAAGGAGGGTCAAAGTATGACTAAGATTGATTCAAAAGAAGTATTATGAAATGGAGTTTGAAAAAGTCAAGGACTTGGGGTCCAGGTTTTTAATTTAAAAGCATGAAGATGTTTGCACAATATTTATCTCAAGTTTTGAAAGTAATGTGTGAAAAGGTTTAGGACAAAATGGATGAATGGATGAAGATGGAGTGTAAAACTTCCTAGAAGGTTCACCTCTTGAGATCATATAGAAGATGATTCAAGTGTGTCCTTTGGAATAGGCAATAAGCAATAACAAACAAGCAAAGCAAAAGAGGAAAGTCAACAAAAGCGGATACCGGATGCCAATTACTGGACTTATACCAATCTCCTAAAATAGAACTGGATATCAGAGGCCACTCTATGGACTTATACTAATCTCCTCAACAAAGAAATAAAAGTGGATACCGGATGCCAATCTATCTGGACTTATACCAATCTCCAACAACAAAGCAAACACTTGGATGTCAGATGCCAATCTATGGACTTACTCTAACCTCCAACATATGATCATAGGAAAACAAATGCCAAATTACACGGACTTACAATTGCATCCTCACATAAATCAAACAAATGCATCAAGCAAAAAGAAGATGAGTGGCCAATGAAATGGTCTTATACTCACTTCCATATCATAGGAACAATGGCCAATGAATGGTCTTACAATTGTCCTCAATGGGTAAACAACAAAGATACGTCACAAAGACAGATGAAATGATCATGCACTAATGAGCAATTAATGATGATAAATGCACAAATCATACAAGCAAACATGTGCATATGAAAGAAGGAATCAATCAAATGAAGTCATTCAGCACACACTATAACCAAGCATTTAGGCTCATACAAAGGGTGGGCATTGAAGCCAACTGGAATAGGGTTAATGGTGCTCTTAACCTTACCATTGAGGGGCTAAGGTGAAGCAGATGAAAAGATATGAGGGGTGTGCCTCATGCTCTTATCCCTGGTCAGGGAGAGCTTTGAATATCAGAAGGTGTGGGAGTTCAGAAAGATGGAACTCTCTCCACAAATTAGACTCTATAGATCTTGGGTATTTACTCAACATGCATCAAACACAAGTAGTGTGAGCAATGTGAGTGACTCATAGAATAGTAGGAGATAGGTTACATATCTCTTTTGTCTACCAATTGCCTTACTTGAAGGACTTTTCCTGCTTGGGACAAATGTAAACACACACAAGCATTGCCTCTTAAGGAGGACTTCAGACAGTTGCCTGGCCAAGTAACAGGCCAGGTCTTCCAGACTACATGAAGATAAGGAATTATACCTCAATGCAAATTGCTATTAAAGCAAAGCAAAGCAAGTTCTTAAAGAACTAAGCAACTAAAGGTACCTGAAACCAGTCAAACAGAATCAGTACACAACTCAAAGTCAAACCAAAATAAGATAGGGATCAACAGTTAACACAATCAGTTAAATGTGCAATGCACAAGGCTCAAAGCATGTGAGCCAAGCAACCTACAAAACAAACAAGTTAGTCATGATAATCAATCAAGCTCAATCAATTTGTATTGATCTCTTTGGGTATTTGTTGCTTAACCTGAAACAACAAACTTAAACATGAGCAACATGACCACTAGGACAAGCCTAGGGTCAAAAAGAGATAAGAAAATCAAAACAGCAAGTGACAAGTGTCCAAAATCAAGTTCAAACAATCAAGAAACAAACTCAATTGGTTTCATGTTCATATCAATCATCATCATCATTTCATAAGCAAATTAGGTCAAAGCATGGCATATAGAAGCTCAAAGAAGTCAACAGAATGATTTAGTTCAAATTCAATCTCAAACATCTCAATAAATTCTCAAATAATTCATGATCAAAAATCATCCATAACATGATAAGCATATCAAATTTCAGCTCATTTGGATAAAGGGAAGTTGGTCAATGAAAATCAGAAAGTCAAAGCAAGTTCAAGCAAGCTCAAAGAAGTCAACCAAACATACACCAACTTCAATAAATCATAAATCAGTGACAACATATGATAAATGAGTGGGACTAAAACCATGATGAACCTTAAGATGTCTACAAATCACATGTCAAATTTCAAGTTCATCCAATAATGCATGAGAATTTCACAAATCATATGAGAACATGTGTCACAAAAAGTCAACAAATGACCAAACAGGGGAGAAATTATCAAACAAATAGGAAATGCCATCAATAATTCCAGAAAAAGTTCACATGTAAACAAGACATCCACAAGTACATTCATGCAAAAATTCAAACCAATTTGAGTTCAAGAAGCATGGTAATTAAAATCATGAAGTTGGACATCAATGGTGTGACACAAATTGTCACACCCCTATTCAAAAAATCATAACTCCACAACTAGCAATGTTAAATTCACAAACTCTACACCAAAATCACCATGAACATGTCTAGTTTAAGCACAAAAAATTTGGGAGTCATTGGATAATGTATCATCATTTCACAAGCAATTTGGTAAGACATGCACAAAATGGACACATATGACAAACCCTAGCACATTTTAAAATCCACACATGCAAAAAATCTGAAAAAAACATCATAAAAAACTAGAGATCATGAAGAGCATTTTGCAAAAAATCCCATGAAATTTGGATGAAAATTGAAGCACTTATGATTTTTGAAAGATTGGCAATCAAAATGAAATAAATATTGCAAATGAAATTGATTAAATGAAATAAATGGCACGGGAATGGCATTATGGTAAATAAGGGATCCCTTAAGTGAAACTCTGCGTTTCACTTAAGGAGGTGTCGCGCAGGGATTGGCTCATGGCTAATGAAATAGTGAACACATGCAAAACAAAAACGCAGCAGCCACACGTGAATTCTGGAAATATGAAATTAGGGTTTTGTGTTACACTGTTCATCATCATCAAAATCGTGATGAACTTTTGGTTCCAGAAATGGAAAACAAACATAGCATTCGAACCAGCACACAATGCATATCATCATTCCAACATCCATTTTCATTAACTCGAGCTAACAAGGATGAACAAAGCACAAACATATTTGAATGCCAAACTTTAAGTCAACATAACTCTCAAAATATTCAACCATTTTCCATGATTCAAGTTTCAAAATAATCAGCATGGAGAGATCTTCATAAAGCATAGCATGATTTTTAAAATGAAGAGATTCGAAATCTTACTTGATTTGGAGGGCAGTGATGAAATGAGGTTGTTTGGCCGTGCAAAGTAAAAACAGATGCTCAACAAGGTTCCAGATGGTGAATGGAAGAAGGATTTTAGCTCAGCAACCTTGATTCTAGCTCCAAACTCGAGCTGCCATGGAAATGCTTTAATGGAGCAGTGGTAGCTTTTTGGCTTACAGTGATGAAATGAGGCTTGCAACTGCTTCCAAGATGATGGTGAATGATGGAACCATCAACAAAGGTTCGTGTTCTTTGAGATTTTTTCAGAAAAAGTTCAAGTAAGCAAAAAGAAAGTTTGAGAGAAAATGGATTTTGATCTGTTTTGTGTATTGTGTGCTAGGGCTTCTGCAGCATAAAAATGACATATATACTGTGATTAATGGAGCTAAGTTTGGTTAATTTGAGTGGTAATGAAGATTAGCTTAAAATGAAGTGTTTTGGCTAATTTGTGAAATTCCACTTATGTGATAAGGGCATGGCTACAGCTGCGAAAATGGGCCTTGAGCAACCTCTAAATGTGTTTTCAGAACAATTGCAATTGGTAGCAAGCATTGGAAAGGCTTAATTTGAAAACTCATTTTTCACCTCACTCATTTTAATTCAAGTCACTTGGAAAAAGGCCATTTTGATTGGTAGGTTTTTGGTGAATTGTGATGAAAGATTTGGATAGAGCACATCAAATATGACTTGTAGCAAAAAACCTCACTCAATTTGGCCAAATGGTTTGGAAGATATGCCACTTTGAAGTTCAAAATTTTTTGAGAATGATTTGACCATAACTTGCCAACCATAAATGAGAAATGAGTGTTCTTGGACTTTTTGGAAATGGGAGAACAAGATCTTCAACTTTCATGTTGGGCAAAAATTCATTTGAAGCTTGTATGATGATGTAATGTTGAGGAGAAGAAGTTTCCATTTTTGGCAAATTCCAATTACAGGTCAACTTTCTATTTTGGGAAATTTCTCGTCTGACTTCAAATTCTTCAATGATGATGTTTGACATGTTATATGAGGCTTATATGGACATGAATGAGACCTCTCAGACCAATTCCCACCATCAAATCCCTGATTAAATGCACAGTTGACCACAGATGACTTCAGTTGACTTTGCTAGGGTTTTGCTTTGACTGAACCATGTTCTGATGAATTCCAAGCCTCTACCACTTGATATCTTGATCCAAAATGATGTCACAACCCATATGAACTCTTGATGAATGATCATGGTGCCCAAATTCTTCAAGAATGGCCACCATCTATCTCAATGACTGATTTTGACTGTTTGACCTAGTTTGCTTCATCTGCAAGTAATATGGTTAGATGACAATATTTTTGTACTTTGGTTAATAGACAGATGAAAAGCAATGATATACAAATGCAATACATGCTTGGTGATCAAGAACCACACTCACAAGATAACCCACCCACTAGGAGGCAAGCAAAGGTGCACAAAGATCCTTGAGGCAATGATATGGTATGATATGATGCCATGAGGGATCTTAGGGACAAAATTGGGGTCTTACAGATGCCCCTATTTAAGGTCATTCTAGCCGGAGAAGTGAAGTTTAGAAATCTTCATCTCGACGCGGTAGAATCGGCTTAAATAATAGTAATGAGACAAATTTCGGTCCCTAAGAGACCTCATGATGCAAATGTATGCATGCAAAAGACACAAATTCTGTGGGGATACAGTTCACACAGAAGAAGAGATGATCCATCGGAGTAATACACTCACCAGGAACAGAGACTCTAACAATACTCTTGTTGGGGATAGTAAAAGAAAAAGACTGCGTGAGCAGGACACAACTTCAAGTTGGGGAAAAACAAAACTGACACAGCGTGAACAAGACACGACTTTGATTAGGGAATAACAGAAATCAGACCGGAGACCTCACTGGGGAGTGAAGGACTCACACTGGGGAAAAGAAAATTCCAAAGGAGAAACATCCACTGGAGAGACACAAGCTGACTCCTGGGAAGAAGCAACAGGAAATTCTACTGAGGAAGCACCAAAGAATGAGATGTTACCGGTATAAGGGCAACAAACTCAGGAAGAATGAATATCTAAGACCGGTATAAGGGTGAGAGATATCAATCAACCAAACATCTGAGAAAGACCTGAAAAAGGTACATAAACTCAGGAAAATCTGACTCCACAAGGGACCGAAGTCATAATAGGGAGGAGAAAGGAAGGAACACCAGGGATACCGAGGTATATAATAGGTGACCGACCGAAACGTGAATTGGTATATATGCCAAAACACTCATCATCCGAAAGGAGGGCTTGAAAAAGCAAATCGACTTACAGGATGGACATTCGAATCCACGACGGGAAAACGAACCTTACTCAACTGGGGACACAAACCCAAAGAGTGCATGAGATATAATATCCATTACCGACAGACCGTGGATAAGAAAACTCGCATGAGATATATTATCTATTACCGTCAGAACGTAGATAATAAACTCGCATGGTAAGAAACACCAGAGATACCGAGGTATATAATAGGTGATCTACCGAAAACGTGGATTGGTATATATGCCAAAACACTCATCATCCGAAACACAAACTGGTTAAAGGATGGATATTCGATTCTACAAAGAATACGAATCTTGCTCAACTGGGGAAAATCAACAAAGGATTCCAACTAAAGAGCGCATGAGACATATTATTCATTACCGGCAGACCGTGAATAATATACTCGAAAGGAAAAGACACCAGAGATACCGAAGTATATAATAGGTGACTGACCAAAAAGAGAGACAATCGATACCAAGCATCCGGGTAAACGAAAGACAACTCAAAGGGATAAACTGCAAGCATCCGGCAATTATCCAACAATAAAGAATATTCAATTCCACAAAGGGAAATAACGAAACTTACTCGACCAGGGAAACACAAAAGGCTTCGACTGAAGAGTGCATGAGATATATTATTCATTACCGGCAGACCGTGAATAACATACTCGCATGGAAGATTATCCACAACCGGTATAAGGGTTAATAAAGGATAAATCAACCGAAAAGAAAGGTATCGGGATACCAAACTAGGTATATAATGATGACCAATCAAAAGGAGCAACAGACGTTACCAACAAGAGGGTAAATGAAAGGCGATCTGCTGAGGATTCACAACAAGCTGGGGATATATTGATGACAATCAACTATCCGGGGAACGCCATCACTGACAAACGGTGAAGGGACCCGATGGGGATAAAATTGCAAGCATCCGGCAATTATCCAACTGTACCACAAGGCACAAACTCCGCTGGGGAGAAACATCAACACTTGGGATTTACAACTACCGAATACGGGGTAGAAGACCACAGACTCAACTGGGGATAGAAATCACCACAGGGAGACACCAACTCTGTTAGGGATAAAACCACAACAACAGGAATCCACTTACAATCAGGACGAACCACAAAGGTTACTCTGTAAGGGGAAAAGAGATAGGACTTACAATTACCGAATACGGGGTAATAGCCATACTCTGGTGGGGATAGCCACGAATTAGGGTTTACATCTACCGAATACTAGGTAGAAGACCAAAAAACTCTGCGTGGGGATAGAACAAATCATAAATCCGCACGGGAAACCAAAATAGGGCTTATAACAAACCACAAACTCTGTTGGAGAGTAAGAAAAAGGATTTACGACTACCCCCTACTAGGTAGAAAACCAACAATCTTGCCGAGGAATAAAAGGTATATAACCACCAATTCCATCAAAAGGCAAAGAAAAATAGGACTTACAACTACCGGTATAAGGGTAGAGGACCGAAAAAAAACTCCGCTAGGGAACAACCCACTGGGAAGCACAAGACATTTGACAAATAGCCAATTCAGGATCAATCCGAAAAGACAGACTGAATCAAGACACGTCCTAATGAGGATGTAACTCAAATAGGAAAATCCATCCCAATATATATGTTGGGAGGAAACGGAAGAAACCGTCATCCACGAGGATATATCTCAGTGGGGAACTGCAGAAGGACAGACAAAAGACACTTTCTGCTTATGGGGTTGACTCTATATGGAGAGATTTTAACACCCGACATCTGCTAGGGGAGATCTATTAGGGATCTGCACCACCATAGCAAGGAACAATCAACAAAAGATATATGGCAAAGAAATGCAACATGAATATCTGAATGTTATGAATATGCATGAATATGCGTGATTTATGTTTGATGAATGCTGACAAAACAGACATATCTAACACAAACAGGTCCAGGAATCAAACGCCCGGTACTATACTTCCAGGGGGGAAAACCAACTGGAAAGTCAATCTGCGGAGATCTATATGCCATAAAGCATAGATCTGCGGGTACTGCTGGAGAAGCAGAGGATTAGAGATATCAGGGAACACCAAATCTCTGAGTGATGGATTAGCCAACAACCCAATCAGGGTACAGAAAGTCACAACGGGCAAAACAGCCACCAAGACGAATCTGTATGGGAACAAGAGAAAATCTCGAAGATCCGCAGGGGATCTCAGCATCAACTGAGAAACAAAGAGCTTTGCAACTCCAAACAAACTCCGGGGAACAACCCACTGAAGGAGAATAACATCATCCAAGTAGAATCCAACTGCAATAAGCAACTCTACTGGGGAAAACTGCTGCTGGAGAAAACTGAGTCTTCAACGACACTCCTCTTGCAACTATGCTGGGGAACAACCCCATCACAAGATCTGAAAAAAGAAGATACAACCAAACCAGGAATATGAACCAAATGTCTTACCTGTTGGAGATCATGCCACCCTTGGGAAAGCACTGAGATATCTTGAGTATCCTTTCAACATTGTGAATATTCACTTTGTTTAAAACAACAAATTTTGAAAAATTTGATTTGTGTAAAAACAATGATATTTTATCAATTAAAACATGCAAAACATTTGTTGAATTGAAACAAATAAGAGTGCAAATAATTGGATAAAAAGCTCAAATTGATTTGATGGAATGGTAGCCTGCAAATGGCAAGACTCCATAGATCTGTACAAATTTGAAATCAGTGATATATATTGGAAGAGGGCTACATTGAACATAATGATCCTTTCTCTACCAATTTGAATCTCGATGTATTCGAAGCTTCAGTTTGACGACGAATCGAGAGTCTTCTGACGAAATGACAGCTAGTGAAACAGAAAGTCTTGTCAGGATGCAGTTACTTGCCAAATCCCTAATTTTTGCCTAGATTGCCCCAGAGTGAGGTACTCAATCTAGCGGGATGCAAATATTCTTTTTTTCAAGTCTCTAATTTTTGCCTGGATTACCCTTGCGGGTTCTCCACCGAGACGCTCATTTTTGCCTAAGCCGCCCTTTCGGGTTTTCAACTTAGCGAGCTATTCTTTTTTCATTTGCATATACTTTTTTTCTAGGCAAAGTATCTCTTGACTGCATCTGAATTCACAGGACGAGTGAAATCCTCCCCATCCATTGTTGTAAGCATCAAAGCTCCGCCTGAAAAGGCTCTCTTAACAACATATGGACCCTCGTAGTTTGGAGTCCACTTGCCCCTGGAATCGGGCGCGAAAGACAAAACTTTCTTGAGCACGAGGTCACCTTCTCGGAACACACGAGGCTTGACCTTCTTATCGAATGCTTTCTTCATTCTCTGCTGATATAACTGACCATGACACATGGCAGTTAACCGCTTCTCTTCAATCAAATTCAATTGGTCATAACGACTCTGAATCCATTCAGCATCAGTCAACTTGGCTTCCATCAAGACTCTCATTGATGGGATCTCCACCTCTACTGGGAGAACAACTTCCATGCCGTAAACAAGAGAGAAAGGGGTTGCCCCTGTTGAAGTGCGTACAGACGTACGATATCCATGCAAAGCAAATGGCAGCATCTCATGCCAATCTTTGTACGTGACAGTCATCTTCTGGATAATCTTCTTGATATTCTTATTAGCAGCTTCAACAGCCCCATTCATCTTAGGTCTGTAGGGAGAGGAATTATGGTGTGCAATCTTGAATTCAGCGCACAACTCATCCATCATCTTATTATTCAGATTAGATCCATTATCAGTAATGATCCTCTCTGGCACACCATAACGGCAAATCAGCTGGTTTTTGATAAACTTCACAACCACCTGCCTGGTTACATTCGCGTACGAAGCGGCTTCAACCCATTTGGTGAAGTAATCAATTGCTACGAGAATAAACCGGTGTCCGTTGGACGCTTTCGGCTCAATCATGCCGATCATGTCGATTCCCCACATAGAGAAAGGCCATGGTGATGAAATCACATTCAGAAGTGTCGGAGGAATATGAATCTTATCCGCATAAATTTGACACTTGTGACATTTCTTCACATACTTGCAACAGTCAGACTCCATTGTCAGCCAATAGTAGCCTGCTCTCAACATCTTCTTAGCCATGGCATGTCCATTGGAATGAGTACCAAATGAACCCTCATGGACCTCAGTCATCAATAGGTTTGCTTCGTGTCTATCCACGCATCTGAGCAAAACCATATCAAAATTTCTCTTATACAACACTTCACCACTGAGGTAGAAACTGCCTGACAACCTTCTCAAAGTTTTCCTATCTTTCACAGATGCCCCAGGCGGGTAGACCTGGTTCTGGAGGAAATTCTTGATATCAAAATACCAAGGCTTGTCATCTTTCACTTCTTCGATTGCAAATATGTGAGCTGGTCTGTCCAAGCGCATCACAGTAATATTGGGGACATCATTCCACCATCTGACCACAATCATGGAAGCAAGCGTAGCAAGAGCATCTGCCATCCGATTATCCTCTCGAGGAATGTGACAAAATTCAACTTCTGTGAAGAATGTTGAAATTCTTCTTGCATAATCTTTGTATGGGATGAGACCAGGTTGATTCGTCTCCCATTCTCCCTTGATCTGATTGACAATCAGGGCCGAATCACCATACACATCAAGATACTTGATTCTCAAATCAATGCATTCTTCAAGTCCCATAATACAGGCTTCATACTCCGCCATATTATTCGTGCATTTGAAAGTTAGCCTTGCTGTAAACGGAATGTGTGAACCTTGAGGAGTAATGATCACTGCCCCAATTCCATTTCCATATTGATTAACAGCGCCATCAAACACCATCGTCCATCTGGAACCAGGTTCCGGACCTTCATCAAGTGTAGGCTCATCGCAATCTTTCATCTTCAAATACAGAATTTCCTCATCAGGGAAGTCATACTGAACAGACTGATGATCTTCGATCGGCTGGTGCGCTAAATGGTCAGCCAAGATACTACCTTTGATAGCTTTTTGAGCTCGATACTCAATATCATACTCAGACAACAACATCTGCCAACGGGCAATCCTCCCAGTTAAAGCAGGCTTCTCGAAGATATACTTAATCGGATCCATTCTGGATATCAACCAAGTTGTATGATTTATCATGTACTGGCGCAAACGCTTAGCAGCCCAAGCCAAAGCACAGCACGTCTTCTCAAGCATAGAGTACCGAGACTCACAATCAGTAAACTTCTTACTGAGGTAGTATATAGCAAATTCCTTCTTCCCTGATTCATCTTGTTGACCGAGTACACAACCCATCGAGTCTTCAAGAACTGTCAAATACATGATCAGAGGTCTTCCTTCCACAGGCGGAGACAATATCGGAGGTTCAGACAGATATTCTTTGATACTGTCGAAAGCTTTCTGGCAATCCTCGGTCCAATCATGAGACTGATCTTTCCGGAGGAGCTTGAATATCGGCGCACATGTGGCAGTCATGTGGGATATAAATCTGGAAATGTAATTCAAGCGGCCAAGAAAACCTCGGACTTGCTTCTCAGTTTTGGGTGCAGGCATCTCTTGTATTGCTTTGACCTTTGCAGGATCAACCTCAATACCTCTTTCACTTACCACAAACCCAACAACTTGCCAGAACGGACTCCAAATGTACATTTGTTCGGATTCAGGCGAAGTTTAAACTTCCTCAAACGCTGAAAAAGCTTCAACAAATGCTCAATATGCTCAACTTCCGTTCGGGACTTAGCAATCATATCATCAACATAGACCTCTATCTCCTTGTGCATCATATCATGAAACAAGGTAGTCATAGCTCGTTGATACGTGGCTCCGGCGTTCTTCAAACCGAAGGGCATCACTCGATAACAGAATGTTCCCCAAGGTGATGAATGTTGTCTTCTCCATATCCTCTGGTGCCATCTTGATTTGATTATATCCGGAAAATCCGTCCATAAAGGAAAAGACTTTGAATTTGGCTGTATTGTCTACCAACATATCAATGTGTGGTAGAGGAAAATCGTCTTTCGGGCTAGCCTTATTCAAATCTCTATAATCAACGCACATACGGACTTTTCCGTCCTTCTTAGGAACAGGCACAATATTGGCCACCCATTGAGGATATGTAGAAGTCACCAGAAACCCCGCATCAATTTGCTTCTGAACTTCCTCTTTGATCTTCACTGCCATATCTGGATGAGTTCTTCTGAGCTTCTGCTTCACAGGCACGCACTCAGGCTTCAAAGGCAGGAAATGTTGCACAATATCTGTATCTAAACCCGGCATGTCTTCATAGGACCAAGCAAAGATATCTGAATATTCTCGTAGCAAACTGATCAAATCTTCCTTGACAGACCCTTCAAGAAGTGCCCCAATCTTCACCAGACGAACACAATCCTCAGACCCCAAGTTGACTGTTTCCAAGTCTTCGAGATGCGGCTGAATGATCTTCTCTTCGTGCTCAAGGAGACGGGTAATCTCATCAGGAATCCCCTCAACGTCATCTTCCTCTGCCTCAAATACAGGGAATTCAAAATTGGGAGATGGCGTTGGATCATTATGTTCAATGGGTTTTAGGATCAACCTGCATAATGATTTTGGTTAATGAAAAACTTTAGCATTTAAACAAGCAAACCATTATGCAGATGAAAAAGATTGCTTTTATTCTTGTTTTTATGGGTTTTTTGTGATCACTGATTTCATGCAAAAAAGCAAAAAGTGAAAACAAAGGAAAAACAAATGTTTAACAATGCATTAATTGAATGAAAACATCATTGTATATATGCTTTGCCAACAATGTCATCACTTCTCCTTTTGGCATGGGAGAAGGGTTTTAAACAAAGTGAACAATTACTCTGATCTATGGATGACTGTAGGAACATCTACAGCGACCCAATTGTGGCAGACACCACCAGGAATAACGAAGTTGTTCACGTCTTCTGCGTCTTCTTCCAAGATAGCAGCAGCTTCCTCTCCAAGTTGATCATCATGGATGAATCCTCCACTTGTGAACAAACCTTGCTCATTACATGCCCCAGAACAGTAGCCAATGCCAGCCCGGGATCTATTATCTTCAAGTTCAATCACCTTCCCTAATCCAGCAACTGCACCACATTCAATGGCCAGCTTCGCATCACGGTAGGAAGTGAATGACGGAGACTTCTTCTCGATTGGTTCATCAATAGATAAAGCTTGGAACTGAGTTCCAACTTCATCCTCAGCATCAATGTACGAGAAAGAAGACAGATGGCTAACCAGGAGAGCCTTTTCTCCCCCTACTACAACCAATTTCTTGTTTTTCATAAACTTCAACTTCTGGTGTAGGGTGGATGTCACGGCGCCAGCCTCGTGAATCCATGGTCTACCCAAGAGACAGCTATAAGATGGGTGGATATCCATTACCTGGAAGGTAACTTGGAAATCACTTGGTCCAATTTTGATTGGGAGATCAACTTCCCCAATCACGGTCTTACGCGACCCATCGAATGCTTTCACAACAACCCCACTCTGCCTCATAGGAGGACCTTGATATGACAATTTGGAGAGTGTGGTCTTTGGCAATACATTTAGAGAGGATCCAGTGTCCACCAACACATTGGACATTGCATCAGATTTGCAATTCATGGAGATATGTAAAGCCATGTTGTGGTCTCTTCCCTCCTCAGGGAGATCAGCGTCACAAAAGCTCAAAGTGTTGCAAGCGGTAATGTTTGCAACAATACTATCAAATTGCTCAATGGTGACGTCGTGATCAACATACGCCAAATCCAAGACTTTCTGCAGAGCCTCCCTATGGGGTTCTGAATTCAGCAGCAGAGAAAGAATGGAAATCTTGGATGGCGTTTGTAGAAGCTGGTCTACAACGTTGTACTCACTCTTTCTGATGAGCTTCAGCATCTCATCAGATTCTTCATCTACAATGCCACTCGGGCCAACTGAAGAAACAGGAGGTTTTTGTACAGAGGAGGATGGTTTGGCAACATCACGTGCCTGATTCTGACTATTAACAGCGGTCCCAACCGGACGCTCAACCGTATCAGAAGCAACAACCTTAGGAGGCGCAGAAAACACACGACCACTTCGGGTCAACCCACTTACATCAGCAACGTTGGTCACGGAAGTTGAAGGCAAAGGCACTTCCACCCCATCTTGCACAGCGACAGGATTATATCTGAATGGTACGGCTTTGTCAGATGAATAGGGCACAGGGCCTGCAGGTTTAATGACCAAAGAAGGGGAAGCCTTCGGCTTGCTGCTATTGTAACGAACAACAACAGGCTCGGGCAGCTTGAACACTGGAGATATAATATTAATCTCAGGCTCGTCTTTATCAACATTGCGATTCTGCAGAATCTCAATGGTACCCTCATCCAACAACTTTTGGAGTTCTCTTCGTACTTGATCGCAACCCAAGCGGTTAACTGAGCAAACGCGGCACTTGTCGTGGTTATGCTCCAAGTAGCTGTACTGACACAGCAAACGATGTAATTCAACCAACGACTGCCTAATGTGGCTCACATATCTGACCTTGTACTTCCCAAAGCATTCCTGAACCATATTAACAGATTTCCCATGCGCAGGCAATGGGTTTTTGGTGACATTCGGGCCTGAATCTTCAAAGCTCAGAATCCCACATCTCATAAGGTCTTGAACCTTAGTCTTGAGTGGGTAGCAATTCTCAATGTTATGGCCTGGAGGACCAGAATGGTAAACACAATGTTGATATGGTTTATACCACCATTGTGGATTTGCAGGAATGGCAGGAGGATCCCTGGGAGAAACCAATTTCCTTTCCAACAAGGAAGGATAAAGCTCTACATATGTCATAGGAATTGGATCGAAGCTGATCTTCTTCCTATCATAATTCACGTTAGCTTGATTGGTTGTACTACCACGAGGCTGGTAAGCCTGTTGCTGTGGACGAGGTTGTTGCTGATACTGAGGCTGTTGATATTGTTGCTGATGCTGATATTGCTGATGTTGCTGAGCATTGTCTTTAAATATAGGTGTTATATGAGCCACCTGGTGCTGATGACCGGCACGACGTGCGGGCTTCCTCTGAGCAGAGGGTCTTCTATGCTTGGGATGGGATTGCACAGCATGTGCTTCCCCATCTTTCCTCTTAAACGCCCCATATCATTTAGAGGAAGAGCTCTCATCCTTCGCCAATCGTCCTTCACGGACACCTTCTTCGAGACGCATCCCCATGTTCACCATCTCGGTGAAATCAGAAGGAGCGCTTGCTACCATCCGCTCATAATAGAATGAGCCAAGAGTCTTCAAAAAGATCTTGGTCATTTCCTTCTCCTCAAGCGGTGGAGTGATTTGAGCTGCCAGCTCTCGCCACCTCTGGGCGTACTCCTTGAACGTTTCCTTGTCCTTCTGCGACATGAACCTGAGTTGATCTCGGTCAGGCGCCATATCGACGTTATACTTATACTGCTTGACGAAAGCTTCGCCAAGGTCATTGAAGGATCTGATATTGGCACTGTCCAAGCTCATGTACCATCTGAGCGCGGCACCAGACAGACTGTCTTGGAAATAATGAATCAGAAGCTGATCATTATCAGTCTGGGTAGACATCTTCCTGGCGTACATGACCAGGTGAGCGAGTGGACAGGTGTTCCCTTTATACTTTTCAAAGTCAGGTACTTTGAATTTGATCGGTATCTTCACACCGGGAACAAGGCACAACTCGGCAGCAGACTTGCCGAATAAATCTTTACCTCGAAGAGTCCTCAATTCCTTTCTCAGCTCAAGGAATTGGTCGTTCATGGCATCCATCTTTTCATGAACATCGGAGCCCTCAGATGGCTCGGAGTGATAAATGGTGTCGTCTACCCTTGGCATGGTATGCACGACAGGAGGAGCGGGAACAGGGACCGGGCTAGATGCCGGCATATGAGCAAAAGTTGGCGCTGGCAGATCAGGCATAAAACCTGGAGGCATTCCCCAAGGAAACCCGGGCGGCATAGCATTGGGCACCGGATGAGCACTGACTGGCACAGTCGAAGTGGAGACTTCTGAAATGACCGTCCTCTGGGCAGGCGTTGCAGGCGTTTGAGCAGGTTGATTTTGAGCAGCGAGGAGTTGCTCCATCAAAGCGCCAAGTCTGGCGACCTCTTCTTTCAATTCTCGGTTCTCTTGTTCTAGCTGCTCCATGACTCTCGCAGAATTGACTCGCGTATAATACCGGTGAGTCAGCTTGTCTTCAAAATAAATGAAGATCAAAGAGTTAGGACAAGAAGACCAAAAACAAAGGGTACCTGCTTATGCAAAAATGATGCATGAAATGCTTGTGCAGATGCTTTATTTATTTTCAAGGAACCCTTAGGGTGTTATTTGCAATATTTTGAATAGTTAAAGCATTTTAATTTCTCATGGAAAACATTTCATTCAAATATATCAAGACAAAGAAGTACAACATTTTTAATTATTACAAAGAGAAAAGGGAAATAAATATCCTATGGATCCCTAGAAGCTCGGGATGCTGGAAGACGAGAAGTACACAACTTCTTGATCTCTCTCTCATAGGCCGCTTCCATGTCTGCTTTCTCCTTTGCAAGTCGATCATACCTCCTCTTCCAGAATTTGGAAGACTGAGGAAGCAGAGAGGTCCAAGTGTCGTTCGGATCGTCGATCACTCGATGCTCGAGGAACTCAATCATAGCGTCCTTCTCCTTAAGCTGCTGAAGCAATTCCTCTCTTTCACGGATCCAAGCACGTGAAAGGTCTTCTTCTCTCAACTCCTCTACACGTTGGGTAGGGAGGGTTGAAGGCCCAGCCACATCCAACGGTGTAGGTCTCGGATGATCATACGGCATCAAGTACACGGCAACTCTCTGTCTGACCCAAGAGGTGTATGGCTCCAAAGCAATGTAGTTCTTTGGACCCAACTCATTCCTACTCTTCTTGTGAATACTGCGCCAAGCACGGACAAATCTGGCTTTCAGGCCTTGGGGATCTTTACGCTCCTGGAAGAACACACCTTCTAACAGAATGTTATGAGGTTTATCCTTCAGGGGGAACCCAAGCTGACGTCGTGCGAGAATAGGATTGTAGCTGATCCCACCACATGTGCCAAGAAGAGGCACATTAGGGAATTCACCACAATAGTCAATGATCTGGACGGTATCATACACACGATCATACCAAGTGATATCATCATTGGTGAGAGACATAAGTCTCTGAGACCACCGTAGACATCCCTTGTTCTCCTTGAAAGCAACTGTCTGCGGCAAGTGCGAAATAAACCACTTGTACAGCAGGGGTAAACAGCAGACAATAACTCCTCCACCCTTTGCGTTCCTCAGATGCAAAGAGACATAGGCATCGCCCAACAAAGTCGGAACGGGATTAAGAACTGAGAAGATCCTAATGGCGTTCATGTCCACGAACTTGTCGAAGTTGGGAAACAACACCAATCCATAGATGAGCAGCACAAACAAAGCCTCAAAGGCATCCTCACTCATGGCGTTCCCATAAAAGGTAGCTTGGGCAATGAGGAACTCGGAAGGAAAACCCTGAATTCCGCCTTTGGTAGTCAGATTAGCCCTAATCAAATCTTCATCTATGTGCAACAAGCTGGCAATCTCTCGAGCAGTCGGAATACTCTCTAGGCCACTGAACGACACTTGATCCAGAATCGGAATCCCGATGAGATGAGAATACTCCTCCAAAGTTGGCAATAGCTGGAAGTCCGGAAATGAGAAGCAATGATACAGCGGATCATAAAACTGGGCTAGAGTACTCATCAACCCTTCGTCCACCTGAGTAGTCAGCAGAGGCAGAAGCTTCCCATAGCGAGCTTTGAAACCCAAGGGATCTAATACATAAGATGTCAGATTCCTTAACTCTTTTACATCGGGCTGTTTAAAGCTGTACTTCTTTGTATGCCTTTTTGGTCTTTCCATGTCTGAAAATTTTGCAAATAAACCCTTTTAAGTTCCTTGAATTTTTTTTTTTTTTTTTTATGACATGAAGTGCGGATGAATGCATGAATGCATGAATGCAACAATCACACTCAAGGATCAAGCAAGTCACACCAAACAAAGGTCGTGGGAAAGCTCATTGTATTCCTAATATCAATCATCCATTTTGGTGGATTTAGGTTTTCACCTTATCGACACCCAAGTTCCATTGATATTAACGGTACATGAACCGGCTCTAACATCCTTAATATCAACCATCCGTTTTGGGGGATTTAGGTTTTATACCTGATCAACACCCAGGTTCCATTGATATTAAGGTTGTCTGAACGACTCAACCACGAATCACGGGTTTGTTGAGAGTCACGAGCATGGAGTCTCAGTTAAGAACCACCCAAAGGGAGTGTACTAGGGTTTAAACCTGCCAGACATGTTCTACCAGAGGTTCCCATAATCATCGTTCCATCTTTCGAATATTATCGGAGGAACGAATACTCGTATTCCAAAAATATTCTCAAGAGAAACTCTTATGAGTGTAGTATCGCGTAACAATCGCATTTGAACTTACATCTGAACGACCTCCGCACTACGTTCCTAAAAATAGGCCAAGATGGGTTTGGTAAACTACGGTCCTTGGCTTCTGCGGCACATGATTGAAAGAATAATGCCTAACCACAAATAACTTGTGTGACATTATTAATCCAACATGACCTCCACCAAGTGAATGGACTCGCAAGTCAACTGGCTAAGGAATACTCCACACCAGTCAACAAGACTATGCCATTCTCCTATCCTAGAGTGCACTCGAGTTCGGGTATAGAACTCATCTCACAGATCACCAAAGCAAACAGCAATTGTATATCAAGCAATTCAAACATTACAATCAATACAGTTATCCCAAATGGTACAAAAATATGTCATATAACAAATAACAATATAGCACAACAAGGGTGAAGAGTAGGCAATACAACCAGGGATTTATCCCCAGCAGAGTCGCCACTTTTTTGTAGCGGTGTATTCGTCGCTATATGATTTATTGATTAAACCATAAGCAAAGCATACAATGAATTCGAGTCGCCACCGCACTTTTATTTATCCAAAGGACTGGCTAAAAAGCGAACAAAAGCCTAAGAAGTTTTACGCGTAGAAAACTAATAAAAAGATCAGAGAGTTTGGGTAAGGGGTAAATTACGCAATGGGAAGGTGTTAGGCACCCACTACGTCCTAGGTACTCCTAGGGAGCCCTTTTCACACTTGTTGTATAAAATTGTTATTTGTTATGAAATATTTATTGTGCAAACATGATTGGGATGATGAGAAAAGAATATACAAGTTAATTATTTTTGTGTTCGAACGGATGAACCCGTTGCCTACGTACCTTCCATCAAAGGTAAGGATCAAAACGCCGTAGTTCGGCTAAAAGATTTCCAAAAGTTAGTGGATTCAATTTTAAACACAAGCCCTAAGGTCTTACGTTATCCACGGGAGAAAACTCAACCTTATACAATCAACGAGTCCACCATGTGAGAAAAGCTTCAACTTGCTAGTGAGGGGTTAACCCTATAATAAGCAAGGAAGACTTACAATTCAATCAACTAAGGACAAATAGGTGAGATTAACATCAACCAACTAGGATAAATCAAACCTATGGCTAGTGTATGAAAACTTAACAAGAATGGACAAAGCCACAAAACCATTGAATGGGTGAAGTTAATTGATTATGATTATTCACAAAAGGAGGGTCAAAGTATGATTAAGATTGATTCAAAAGAAGTATTATGAAATGGAGTTTGAAAAAGTCAAGGACTTGGGGTCCAGGTTTTTAATTTAAAAGCATGAAGATGTTTGCACAATATTTATCTCAAGTTTTGAAAGTAATGTGTGAAAAGGTTTAGGACAAAATGGATGAATGGATGAAGATGGAGTGTAAAACTTCCTAGAAGGTTCACCTCTTGAGATCATATAGAAGATGATTCAAGTGTGTCCTTTGGAATAGGCAATAAGCAATAACAAACAAGCAAAGCAAAAGAGGAAAGTCAACAAAAGCGGATACCGGATGCCAATTACTGGACTTATACCAATCTCCTAAAATAGAACTGGATATCAGAGGCCACTCTATGGACTTATACTAATCTCCTCAACAAAGAAATAAAAGTGGATACCGGATGCCAATCTATCTGGACTTATACCAATCTCCAACAACAAAGCAAACACTTGGATGTCAGATGCCAATCTATGGACTTACTCTAACCTCCAACATATGATCATAGGAAAACAAATGCCAAATTACACGGACTTACAATTGCATCCTCACATAAATCAAACAAATGCATCAAGCAAAAAGAAGATGAGTGGCCAATGAAATGGTCTTATACTCACTTCCATATCATAGGAACAATGGCCAATGAATGGTCTTACAATTGTCCTCAATGGGTAAACAACAAAGATACGTCACAAAGACAGATGAAATGATCATGCACTAATGAGCAATTAATGATTATAAATGCACAAATCATACAAGCAAACATGTGCATATGAAAGAAGGAATCAATCAAATGAAGTCATTCAGCACACACTATAACCAAGCATTTAGGCTCATACAAAGGGTGGGCATTGAAGCCAACTTGAATAGGGTTAATGGTGCTCTTAACCTTGCCATTGAGGGGCTAAGGTGAAGCAGATGAAAAGATATGAGGGGTGTGCCTCATGCTCTTATCCCTGGTCAGGGAGAGCTTTGAATATCAGAAGGTGTGGGAGTTCAGAAAGATGGAACTCTCTCCACAAATTAGACTCTATAGATCTTGGGTATTTACTCAACATGCATCAAACACAAGTAGTGTGAGCAATGTGAGTGACTCACAGAATAGTAGGAGATAGGTTACATATCTCTTTTGTCTACCAATTGCCTTACTTGAAGGACTTTTCCTGCTTGGGACAAATGTAAACACACACAAGCATTGCCTCTTAAGGAGGACTTCAGACAGTTGCCTGGCCAAGTAACAGGCCAGGTCTTCCAGACTACATGAAGATAAGGAATTATACCTCAATGCAAATTGCTATTAAAGCAAAGCAAAGCAAGTTCTTAAAGAACTAAGCAACTAAAGGTACCTGAAACCAGTCAAACAGAATCAGTACACAACTCAAAGTCAAACCAAAATAAGATAGGGATCAACAGTTAACACAATCAGTTAAATGTGCAATGCACAAGGCTCAAAGCATGTGAGCCAAGCAACCTACAAAACAAACAAGTTAGTCATGATAATCAATCAAGCTTAATCAATTTGTATTGATCTCTTTGGGTATTTGTTGCTTAACCTGAAACAACAAACTTAAACATGAGCAACATGACCACTAGGACAAGCCTAGGGTCAAAAAGAGATAAGAAAATCAAAACAGCAAGTGACAAGTGTCCAAAATCAAGTTCAAACAATCAAGAAACAAACTCAATTGGTTTCATGTTCATATCAATCATCATCATCATTTCATAAGCAAATTAGGTCAAAGCATGGCATATAGAAGCTCAAAGAAGTCAACAGAATGATTTAGTTCAAATTCAATCTCAAACATCTCAATAAATTCTCAAATAATTCATGATCAAACATCATCCATAACATGATAAGCATATCAAATTTCAGCTCATTTGGATAAAGGGAAGTTGGTCAATGAAAATCAGAAAGTCAAAGCAAGTTCAAGCAAGCTCAAAGAAGTCAACCAAACATACACCAACTTCAATAAATCATAAATCAGTGACAACATATGATAAATGAGTGGGACTAAAACCATGATGAACCTTAAGATGTCTACAAATCACATGTCAAATTTCAAGTTCATCCAATAATGCATGAGAATTTCACAAATCATATGAGAACATGTGTCACAAAAAGTCAACAAATGACCAAACAGGGGAGAAATTATCAAACAAATAGGAAATGCCATCAATAATTCCAGAAAAAGTTCACATGTAAACTGGACATCCACAAGTACATTCATGCAAAAATTCAAACCAATTTGAGTTCAAGAAGCATGGTAATTAAAATCATGAAGTTGGACATCAATGATGTGACACAAATTGTCACACCCCTATTCAAAAAATCATAACTCCACAACTAGCAATTATAAATTCACAAACTCTACACCAAAATCACCATGAACATGTCTAGTTTAAGCACAAAAAATTTGGGAGTCATTGGATAATGTATCATCATTTCACAAGCAATTTGGTAAGACATGCACAAAATGGACACATATGACAAACCCTAGCACATTTTAAAATCCACACATGCAAAAAATATGAAAAAAACATCATAAAAAACTAGAGATCATGAAGAGCATTTTGCAAAAAATCCCATGAAATTTGGATGAAAATTGAAGCACTTATGATTTTTGAAAGATTGGCAATCAAAATGAAATAAATATTGCAAATGAAATTGATTAAATGAAATAAATGGCACGGGAATGGCATTATGGTAAATAAGGGATCCCTTAAGTGAAACTCTGCGTTTCACTTAAGGAGGTGTCGCGCAGGGATTGGCTCATGGCTAATGAAATAGTGAACACATGCAAAACAAAAACGCAGCAGCCACACGTGAATTCTGGAAATATGAAATTAGGGTTTTGTGTTACACTGTTCATCATCATCAAAATCGTGATGAACTTTTGGTTCCAGAAATGGAAAACAAACATAGCATTCGAACCAGCACACAATGCATATCATCATTCCAACATCCATTTTCATTAACTCGAGCTAACAAGGATGAACAAAGCACAAACATATTTGAATGCCAAACTTTAAGTCAACATAACTCTCAAAATATTCAACCATTTTCCATGATTCAAGTTTCAAAATAATCAGCATGGAGAGATCTTCATAAAGCATAGCATGATTTTTAAAATGAAGAGATTCGAAATCTTACTTGATTTGGAGGGCAGTGATGAAATGAGGTTGTTTGGCCGTGCAAAGTAAAAACAGATGCTCAACAAGGTTCCAGATGGTGAATGGAAGAAGGATTTTAGCTCAGCAACCTTGATTCTAGCTCCAAACTCGAGCTGCCATGGAAATGCTTTAATGGAGCAGTGGTAGCTTTTTGGCTTACAGTGATGAAATGAGGCTTGCAACTGCTTCCAAGATGATGGTGAATGATGGAACCATCAACAAAGGTTCGTGTTCTTTGAGATTTTTTCAGAAAAAGTTCAAGTAAGCAAAAATGAAAGTTTGAGAGAAAATGGATTTTGATCTGTTTTTGTGTATTGTGTGCTAGGGCTTCTGCAGCAGAAAAATGACATATATACTGTGATTAATGGAGCTAAGTTTGGTTAATTTGAGTGGTAATGAAGATTAGCTTAAAATGAAGTGTTTTGGCTAATTTGTGAAATTCCACTTATGTGATAAGGGCATGGCTACAACTGCGAAAATGGGCCTTGAGCAACCTCTAAATGTGTTTTCAGAACAATTGCAATTGGTAGCAAGCATTGGAAAGGCTTAATTTGAAAACTCATTTTTTCACCTCACTCATTTTAATTCAAGTCACTTGGAAAAAGGCCATTTTGATTGGTAGGTTTTTGGTGAATTGTGATGAAAGATTTGGATAGAGCACATCAAATATGACTTGTAGCAAAAAACCTCACTCAATTTTGCCAAATGGTTTGGAAGATATGCCACTTTGAAGTTCAAAATTTTTTGAGAATGATTTGATCATAACTTGCCAACCATAAATGAGAAATGAGTGTTCTTGGACTTTTTGGAAATGGGAGAACAAGATCTTCAACTTTCATGTTGGGCAAAAATCCATTTGAAGCTTGTATGATGATGTAATGTTGAGGAGAAGAAGTTTCCATTTTTGGCAAATTCCAATTACAGGTCAACTTTCTATTTTGGGAAATTTCTCGTCTGACTTCAAATTCTTCAATGATGATGTTTGACATGTTATATGAGGCTTATATGGACATGAATGAGACCTCTCAGACCAATTCCCACCATCAAATCCCTGATTAAATGCACAGTTGACCACAATTGACTTCAGTTGACTTTGCTAGGGTTTTGCTTTGACTGAACCATGTTCTGATGAATTCCAAGCCTCTACCACTTGATATCTTGATCCAAAATGATGTCACAACCCATATGAACTCTTGATGAATGATCATGGTGCCCAAATTCTTCAAGAATGGCCACCATCTATCTCAATGACTGATTTTGACTGTTTGACCTAGTTTGCTTCATCTGCAAGTAATATGGTTAGATGACAATATTTTTGTACTTTGGTTAATAGACAGATGAAAAGCAATGATATACAAATGCAATACATGCTTGGTGATCAAGAACCACACTCACAAGATAACCCACCCACTAGGAGGCAAGCAAAGGTGCACAAAGATCCTTGAGGCAATGATATGGTATGATATGATGCCATGAGGGATCTTAGGGACAAAATTGGGGTCTTACAAAGACAAAATCCAACTGAGACCTCATAGAGCAAGTAAGAAGTAAACAAGATAAGTAAGCAAAGAAAAAACCAAGTGGAGATGCTCAAAATAGTTCACATGGATGGGTTTAAGTCTCCTAGATGATGATGATGATGATGAAGTCAAGGGGGAAATGGGAGATCCTCAATGGTTATACAAATGCAATTCAAAACAAACATAGCCAAATGCACAACTGTGACACAAGCATAACCTTCACAATTTCCGGAAAAATAGTTAGAAGCAAAAATAAATTATGAAAAATTAACCATGGAAAGATGAGGTCAAAATCACAATATAACCTTGATATATTCTCAAAACCAAGTGTAAAGTATGTTCAAATGATTAGATCATCTAGACTAGCACAAACAAGTAGTCACTACAAAGATATTTTCAAAAATAGATTCAAAATTGACTTAAAATTAGCAAACAAAGAAATAATGAAAACTTAAAAGACCTATATACATATGTCTACAAGTGTGCAAAACATTGGGTCAAAACTCAAAAAGGAAAAATTTAAATCAAACCCTAACAAAGTAAATTAGCATAAAAATATACATATAATAAAAAATTATTGAATAAATATTAAAATAAATTTAAAAAGTAAATGTATAATATAAAAAATTAAATGACACTTGAAATATCTTTCATGAATTTAATTAATATTTTTGGCCTACAAGAAATAATTTTAATAGAATTAAATACAAGTGATACAATAAAAGTAAAAATAAATGATAAATGAAAGATAGGGGTGTATTAGTAAAACAAAGAATATACTAATCAATGTTATAAATGCTCATGGGCTCAAAAATGTGTGTGTGTGTGGGGGGGGGGGGTGAATAGAGAAACAATTGGGCCCAATAGCCAAGCCAACTCAAAGCTCCGTTTTGGCAGCGTGACAATCCAAAGAGGAATTAAAATGTACAAAAACATGTGGACCTGGCCATCAATCGGTCACACCAACCTTAAGTCACTAAAAGACAAAACCCATCCCCAACCAATCAGAAATAGTCAGCATTTCGTCCCCAACCTTAAGCCATGCAACATGAACCATAAACCCGATTCAACAAGCAACACTTCCAATCCCAATATCCCATTCTACAGTGTATGAAAATGCAAGAAATCAAAAGACAAAACGTAGAACTCAGGGAGCACTTCAATGGCACTTCAAACCAATCTAAAAAAAAGGTCTAGTTTAAGAGAAAAGTGGCATGGAAATTAGAGAAAACTCATTATAATCAAATTTCAACAAGCTCGATACACCACATGTTAGAATACACTGATGAAAGTAGGGAACTGAAATGACTCTAATCAACACTCTTAACCATCAATGGCATGTATATGTTTCAAAATGGATGTAATGCAAGAAGTGGATAACGTACCTAGTGGAGAAAAGTCTGTTGCTTCTTGGTTCCAAATGAGCTGTAGAAACAAAACAATGAGGCTTGGTCCTTCTCCTCAAGCAAGGATGGTGTTGTATGAGTAGTAAGGGTGAATCCAGAAGTGAAATGAACAAAGACTCTCGTAGGATGTTGCAGCTGCCAAGTCTTCATTTTCCTCCAAAAATGATCTCCCCCTTCAACTAGGTTAAGGTTCACTTAAATATGTCTGTAGATGAAATGTTACTTTGCCCTTTTGCACACACCCATTAAAGGGAAAACTGGTCCAAATAATGTGGAAGAGACTTTGGTATCAGAACTGTGTTTGACTTGGGAAGAGTAAGAGTGTTTTGTCGTCTTTTGGATGCTAAGATGCAGTAGGAAAGAGACATGCCTTGTAGCTTGGGAAGAAGTGTGTATGAAGCAAGCTTGGTCAAAAGCACATCTCCATCATTTGGCAAACCTGATACATGACATGCATGCATGGGATAACATGCTGCTTGGCCAAAAGGAGTAAAGATTGAAGTGCACTTGAGTGGAAAATGGCCTTGCTGCAAAGGAGTGTGATCAACTTTCAAGGTTTCGACCAAAGAGATGATTTAGGAAAACTTGCAACCTGGTGATATTGAGCTAACACAACTCCATTCTCTCTTGGCCAAAAGGATTGAATTAGAGATTTTTAGAAAGAGAGGAATGGGAGGAATAAGTTTTATGTTAAGGTCGAATCCTAATAGGATCTAGAACCTGGTGGAAAATGATCATAAAGTATGTGGTTTAGAAAGAATGAGAACTTGGAAAATTTTCACTAAGTACACAAGCCATTCAAACAATCCAAAGCCACGACTTGTGAGAGTGATATCTTAAGCTATGGTGGTCTAAATGGTTTGCCCTTGGAAGCAATGGGAAGGAGGGTTCTAATACTTTAACTTTCATGTTAGAAACCAATTGAGATGAAGCCTTTAAGGTCTAGAAAAATTGTTGTGAACAAAGCTTGGTGATCCTGACTTAAGCTATGGTGGTACTTAGGAAATTTCTAAGTCTTGGAACAAATGGATGAATTTGAAATTCCCTACTTTCCATGAACATATCTTGGGCTATGATGATCCAAATGGATCAATCTTGGCACCTCCTTGAAGCTTGGTTGGAGAAGAACAAAATTCATGTTAAGACCAACTTAGTTTGGAGTATTTATCATGTAGAAAAAAGGCCATGAAAGTAGTTGTTCATTAAGGCTAAACTTACCAAAAATAGTAAGTTTCAAAACCCTAGTTTCCAATTTAATCAACTTTCCACAATTCTTGATTTTTGATGAATCTCTTGACTTTTCTTGATCAAATTTCACACATGGACCAATTTTGACTTGAGGAACACAATATTGACCAAAAATATCAAAAATTGACTTTTTAATTTGACCAATTGACTTTTCCCTAATTGAATCAAACCAACAATCATCTGACCAGTTGAACCACTTACAAATGGAATTAATGACCAATCCTTTACTCATAGACACTTAGGGATACATATAATATCATGGAATAAAGTTTTGCTCAAAAAGTCAGAAATAAATTGATTTTATCATAAACCCTAATTTTAGTCAAAAAATGACAAGATAAGAGTGCACATCTTCAAAACCTTGATTCTTCCAGAGAAGGTGAAAAGTCTTTATAACAATGATGTCTTGTATGATAATAGGATAAAGATGATCCAAAATTGGTCCATGAGTATGCCATGTACTGATATAATCAACACTTCTTGCTCAGGGACGCAAAGATAGGAGAGGGTGATCCAAGTCCATTTCTTTTGTAATTCTCATCCAACTGATGAAGTAATGGACCATATGAGATGTCCCAGGGCATAAGGAAACCCTTTAAGCTTTAATGATCAAGGGGTTGAGGATATCCCAACCTCCTTGTATTGATTGTCACTACTCTCTCTTCAAAAGCTTGAAGAAAGTCATCAGAGATATGCCTTGATCTCATAACCATAGAACCAATGATATGCATGAATGTATATGATGATAAAACATAATCCAACTATGGTAAAAAAGAAGAGGGTAAATTTTTGGGTACAACAGAAAGGGAAGAGGATTAATGCCAGTGAAAGTGTATAATTTGTCCCTGTAACAACTCTGAGTCACTATTGCATCAACAAATATAAATTACTACCAGTTCTCAAGGGTATTTTCTCTCAAGTCCTTGGTGAGAAAACCTTTAATCATTCATCCCTAATTTCTATGTCCATAGGAAATTATCAGTGAAATTAAGCCTTATTATATCAAGAATGCTCTGATTCGTACAGGGTATCCCTAGTCCTATGTGATATCTACTGCAGAGTAATCTTATGAAAACCTTACCAATGGCGGTCCAGCCTAATTGATAACCTTACAACAATCTCGTTTGGTACGAAAGAGACAATATTAAACACATCAAAATATTATCGTAAAAACAATATTACCAATGCAGTTATAAACTCAAAGTCATTACAAATCTAAATCAGGGACACCCTCTAGCATTGGGGGGTTTAGCTACTCATATTGTTCAAAACAGATTCAAGATAAAAAATACATATTACAAGTAATTGGAGGACTTGGATCTTCAATTACTTCCGCTCAATGATATCTTCGGCTTTCTGAATTCCTTGCTCGCTGTAATTCTTGATCGTCTGACAATTCTCTGTGTTCTCCTCGTTCCAATGTGTCTTCTCCTATTCTAGAAACTCTCCTAAAATAGTGAAAAATCCTTTGGCAAAGGTTAGAAATCCCCAAAATGTCCTTGCAGCTCAAGCCCGGGTAAAAAGCCAAAAAGTTAGAAGATTCTTCGCTTGGGCTGATACGACCCGTGTCAACTCCCTGCCTTGCCAATTCTCTCTTGACACGCCCCAGGTGACCTGACACGGGCCATCTTAGCTGACACGGGTGGTCGTATCAGGCCCCTGTCTTGGACATTTCTTGTATGTGCTTTTCCTTCCTCCTGACACGGCCCGTGTCAGGCCTCCTGTGTTGAAAATTCTACTTTCCTCGAAAGCCAGAACTTTCCACTTTCTCGCATTGAGTCCGTTGGATCTTCTACGTGGACCTGGAGGTATAAACACAGACAACCAAAGCATAAAATCCTAGAAACACAAAATAAAACTAAAAATTGATAAAATGCTTAAATAACTTATGGAAAAGAAAACTAACTCAAAAGGTACCATAATATGCACAAAATGTTCCAGAATCCTTGGTTTCTTGTCGAATAAGTAATGAACACATAGTTAAAATGGTGACCGATCAAATATCTCTCAATCCACATGTAAAATTAGTTATTCTTAGCTTGATCATGTTCTAATATAGTTCACACAGAAATTACAACACACACATTAGAGGTATTTTCAGGTTGTAACTTGGCTTATGTCTAGGTAGGATGTTTTTGGGAAAGTAGGTTTAAACCTTTGGAGTTAGGTGCCTAGTTCTCCTTTTATACCTTTTTATTCCTTTTATTCGGTACTAGAGATCTTTGGTCCTTCTTATACTTACATTATTTTTCTTTTCTCTTTTTTGAAGAAGTGTCTTTTTTCACTTCTTATTTCTTTATAGTTTTTGAAATTTTGGCCAATTTTCTCTAGTACCCCAACCCCAAACTTAAAACTTTGCTGACTTTGAAGAGAAACCTCAAACTTAATCTTTTTCATATACTTTAGGATCTATACTTGTACCTAACTCTAAAGATATGGTGGAAAGAAAAAATCTTTCAAGTCATATGGCTAAGAATTTTAGGCTACGTCACCGAAAGAAAGGCTAAGCTAAAAGTGGTTAGCAATGGATATACTTACTATTACATGGTGGTTTAAAAAGACTCAATCTTATAAACAAACAAAAAATCCTCAGTGTGTGTCAATCAAGCCAGATGAGCTTAATCAGAAATAGATCAAATCAGATAAAATAGTAATGCATGAATACACTCAAAAAGAAAGAAAAATGAATAATGGAATTTATTTGGCTCAAATCTTGCTAGATGAGGTATCTACAGGATGAGTACAAGTTCGTTGATTCTTTTCTCATCCTTTGCCTTCAAGTTGCAAGTTGTTATTCTGATGATCAAGTTTCTTTTATATCATTTGTTCAATGCTAAAGGGCTAAACTTGCAAATCTGGAAAAAAACATAGCTACAAACTTGTTCATTAAGACAACATAAATAGTCATGAGAAGGGGCATGCTCGAGTAGCTAATTCCTCTCTTGGAAAGTCTCGAGTAAAAATAATGTAAATTCTGCAAAACAAAAAAATGGTCATAACCAATGGGTTTCCTCCCATCCATCGATTTTTTTATCATTAGCTTGACATCCCATGCTTAAAATATGACAAGCGCAAGGGATACCCTCAGCCGGACAAAGCTCTTGTCATCATTTTTTGTGTGAACCTTACTACCCTTTTCTTCCAAGTGGTAGCCTGTCTCTAGATCCTCCATATATGGTGTCCACACATACGCATTAAACACCACCTTTTCTTTGTTGAACTTCAAAACAAGTTCACTTGTCTCCATATCTATTTTTTCCTTCCCGGTTGCCAAGAATGGACAACTGAGAATAACCAGCCCTCTTGAATCATCTTTCATGTCAATCATCACAAAATCTGCAAGGAAGGTCAAACCATCGACATGAACTAAAATGTCTTGTGCAATACCAAGTGGATGTGTAACCGATGAATCAGTTAAAGTGAGAGTCATATTGCTCGATGTGATCACTCATATCTTCAATTCCTTATATTTTTTCCATCAGCATGACATTGATGCTCGACCCTAAATCACATAAAGCGTGTGGAATCGTCACTCCACCAATATTATAAGAAATAGTAAACTTACCCGGATATTTTAGCTGGCAATGTTTGAGGCATTACCATGTCAGCCTTCTCAGTCATGTTTACTTGTTCCTTGACCACTTTCTCTTTCGTCCACTTTAGTAATTCCTTCATAAATTTAGTAAACTTATGCATTAGTTCTAAAATTTCATTAAACAAAATACTTACCTGGAGTGTAGCTAACATTTCCTTGAACTTTGCAAACATCCCTACGTCATCGTCTTAAACTGATTTTTTTTAATTATGGGATATGGTGGTTTGATGTAATATGGTAATTCGGGATTTTGATCATTCAGGATTTCCTTTTTTGTTTTCTTCCAAGGAAAGTTTTTATCTATAAGTTGATCAAGGATGAATCCTCTTTTCTATAGGTCACCTTGATTGTTACTCTCATATTTTTCAATCACCTCTTCTTCTTTCTTAATCACATCCTCTTTGACTATTTCAGCGTCACCCTTTTTGATAATCACCCCAAAACATGTCTCCACAACCTTGCATGATTCATTCTTAGGATTGTCTATAATATTACTTATAAATCCTCTACTCGAGCTTGGCAAAGCAGTTATTTGTCTGGATAACTGGTCAATTTGCATCTCCAAAATTTTGACAGATGTATCATGGTCTGTACTCATTGTTTCATGGTCCTTATTTACTTGATCAAAGCTACTTTCAATGACATTAATGAAATTATACAAGGTCTTCTTCCAACTGTGAAGGTTTCCTTTGAAATGGAGCTTGTTGGCCTTGTTGCATACCTTGATTAACATTTGAGTTTTGATTATTGCTCCAACGGAAATTTGGGTGATCTTTCCAACTCGGTTTGTAGGTGTTGGAATACGGGTTGTTCTTCTGAAAATTAGCAAATTGGACTTCTTCACTTGACCCTTCCAAATATCACCTTCTATTTGTTTGTTCTCCGCCATAAAAATCGCACCTAAGTGCTTGTACCTGGCTCACGTTAGCTTTACCTAAGTTGCTTTCAGCTAGTTTTTTATTTAACAATTCAAAATCTGAGCTAAAAGTGAAGTATGGATATCAAGTATCAACAACTAACATACCTTTAGGCGTGTCCACAGTTTTGATTTTTACCGAACTTTCACTTTTTGAATGGTACTCATTCGTACACATCTTCTCAATAAGGTCTTTCACTTGGGGTTCAGTCATTGATCAGATAGTGCCTCCCGTGGAAACATCCAATAACATACGTATTTGACTCTTGAGACCTTTTATGGAAATTTGCATCTGCTCCATATTATTCATATTTTGATTCAGGCATTTCTGTAACAAAAGTTTGTATCTTTCCCATGAGTCATAAAGCGACCCAGGTTCCTGCTTCTCGAAATTTACAATCTTTGCTCTTCGCTTAGTAAACTGAGTAGTGGTGAAGAACCTTTATAGGAATTTGTCCTCCAATTCCTTCCAAGTTCTAATTTTTCCATTTGGAAGGGAAAGTAACCATTCCTTAGCACTTTCAATTAATTAAAACCCAAACAACATCAACTTAACCTGGTCTTTAGTGACATCGACTGGTTTTCAAATTGAAGTTGTTTCGTAGAAGCATGCAAGATGCTCCCACAAGTCTTTTATCGTGTTCCCGATGAATGGATTATCACATAAACCTGAAAGCACAAAATTCTTAATATCAAAGTTAGCAGGGTCTACCGGTACAAACCCTCTCGAAACCTGTCCTTCATCGGTTTATTTACAATAATCCTCCACAGTTTAGGGTGGTATAGCTGCCATGGTGATTTCATCTTTAGAGTCATAAGAAATCAAAGGTTGATCTTAAACTAAGATCCCTTGAGCTATACTGGCTGCTCTCTTGGTAGCATGTACGATTCTTTCAATTTCTAGATCAAACGGTGTCAACGCTAATCTTGAGTTTTGCATACACAAATAAGAAATACCTCGGTAGCACTATGATTAGAAAGAAAATAAAACAGAAATCAAAAAGACTAAAAAAATAAAACGTTGCACAAACATCGCCACGATGCCAAAAACTTGATGACCTCTCGGCAAGTGTACCAATAATGTTGTATTAATAAAAAGATTGAACCCACATGGATTGCCTTTTAACAATAGAAAATGTGTGAAATGTATGAAAACTAGTAAAATAGGGGGTTTTCGAGTTTTTAATGCAAAAAGTAAATAAGTGCTTAAACAAAATTATAGAAGCGATCAGGTAATGTTTAAAATCTCATATTTCTCTATTGTTGACATTTGATGCCTTGTATGAATGATCTTATCACTATAACCCTACGACGAATTTACAAAGCCACTATAACCAATCCCTCACGAAATAACTCACTAATCACTACTCGGAGCTTCATATCCCTAGTCCACCAGCGTAAGTAGGATTAGGTGATGCACATAACATTAGTTCCCTATCCCACTACTCGGGGTCTCTTATTCCTATTCAACCAACGTAAGTTCATCAATTACCCTAGGTCTAACACTTAGGCTAAGGGCCAGTATTCCCTATGTGCCTAATATCAATTTAAAAGAGTATCTCACATAAAAAAGCATTAATAATAATAAGAAATTGAATGACATTATAGATCAAAAGGTTCATACAAAGTCAAATCAACATATTACCCAACAATATTAAAATAAGTTCATCATAACACAACCTAACGTAATGGAGCTTAACTACTCATAATTCAAATTACAATACCAAAATTGATATATTAAAATAACATATGAATTTCATTGAAGTAATGGCCTCCAATGGCTTCTAATGCCCTACAAAACTCCTTTGATGCTGTAAATATCGTGCCTTGATCTCCAAAGTTCATAACCCTTATTAAAGTGTATAAATTCCCCTTAAAAAGAACTCATAATGGATTAGATGCATCAGAAAAGCCTAGAAATAGGGATCATCGCGTGCGTGATGACTTACATCGCGTGCAATACAACTTTTATTTCCCTATCGTGTGCGATGGTATGCAATGGCGCGCGTGATTTTTCCCGAAAGTTGCATTCTTTTGCTCCCCTTTTCACCTAAATTTTCACTAAGTCCAATTTCTTCATAGTTAGCTATTTTTTCCTCATTCTTTGGTCTTTTTTCTTCATTTTAGGCCATCTTTCACCTTTTTTGATATGATTCTTTGATTAAATTCATGCAATGACGGGCTGTCACTAAACCCCCCTGCTCATTTAGGATAACATATTTTCCCCAAGCAATCGGTGCTTTTTTACTCACTACTTTTGTGTCACTTCACAAGAAGCTTATGCAAATCACTTTTAACTTATTAATCACTTTCTTGGAAATAGGAAAAACTTGCATCCAACATTTAGTTATGGAAAATAACACACTCTTAATCTGCTGTAGTCTTCCTGCATAACTCAGAAGTTTCGTAGTCCAATGTCTAATCTTACTAACAATCTTATCAATCAAAGGTTTACTTTGGTACACAGTTAGCTTTCTACTTGATAGTGGAACCCCTAAGTACTTGAAAGATAATATACATGTGGAGAAATTTATTTTGTTTTTCTTTTTACAATAATACAATTTAGACTTATTTGTAATTTCGATCCCTTTATTTTTTATTTATTTTTATTTTTGATCTCTCTATTTTAAAATCTAATTTATTAATCACTCTATTTCAATTTTTTAAGATTTTAGTCCTCTACTAATTTGAGTCTCATTTTTAATGATGTGGTAAAAATGAAATTCCATATTATTTATAATTAATTTTTATTCTATTAATAATTTAAGTTATTATATTTAAAAATAAAAAATAAAAAAATTAATTAGATTACATTAGGCTTTTAAATTATTTATTTTTAATTTAATGAAATTATTTTTTAATTATATTACCTTATTTTATTTTGTAGAATTAGATATTTATAATTTAAAAGATGGTATTTAGATAGTTGTGTGTAAAAGACTTACTAACCACTGAGCTACTTCAACTCAATTGAAAATTGATGTTTTTGAAAGCAATTTATAACTAATTAGTTTACCAATGTACATTGCAATACATGAGTTGACACATTTATTTAATAAACATTCTGATACTAAAAGAACTTACGCGCATTCTGAGAGACACTATTAGTTGTATTGGGTATGCTATGTCAACATGAATAGTTAGATGCTATGTCAACATGAATAGTTAGATGCTATCTCACAACTATTATAAATTATTAACAATTGATAATCTTGAGTATGTTCTAAAATGATAAGAAAATATGCAAGTGAAGATTAATCTTTGAATTCAGAAATAGGCAACACTTGTGAAGTGTTGTAGTAGGTTTGAATTCAGAAATAGGCAACACTTGTGAAGTATCACAGTAGGGTTGAATTCAAAAATAGACAACACTTTGCTAAGTATTGCAGAATGAAAGTATGCAACTCTTGAAGAAAGTTGTTATGGGCTAAACAATATAACTTTTGGTCAAAAGTATGTAATTTTTGGAAAAAAGTATGTAACCTTTTGTTAAAAACTTGTAACTCTTGGTAAAAGGAAGTTGTTTTATCAATGGTCGCAACCTTGTGAAACAACACCAATATGGCCTATAAATACTTTATTTCAGATTCAGAAAAAATAACAAAAATATAGATCCTCTTCACTAAAATTCTAGATATTATTTCCTACATTCGAGTTTTTATAGATCTTATTCAAACTGGAGTATAGGCTGAATTATCCTAGATATTCTTGCGTTCCAACTCTAAGACATTTGAGAGTGTTTGAAATAATTTTCAGGAAAGTGATTTCGTTCACGACTCTAACCTCGATCCATTTTGATTTAAATCAATTTTTCTAATAATCTTAAAAGTATTGCAAATAATGACAACCAAGGATTTCGTTTCAAGTATCAAAGTGGCAAATCATGGACACTAGAAGAAAGAGTACAAGAAGAAATTGCCATTATCAATTAGAGTACGTTTTTATAATTTCTCATAGAAATTAAAACACTACGAAAATCATAATATCAAGACCCTTCATGAAATTTTCTAATAATTGGAATTAGAGTGTGATTACAAATGTTATGATTTTTCGGTAATGATTATTTGTTTTAATAGTAATTTAAATCATATATAACCAATTATATATGTTAATGTAACATATGAATATTATGTTGTTACTGTACGAAGATCATTTACTTTTCATGCCATTTTGAAATTTTGTTCCATTCATATAATTGTCGTACCCAAAACAAATGGAGAAGGGAACGTTTGCATCATAGCTGAATGGATTTACAAATCAACATTCATGGGAATTATCGCAAGCTCACTCATACGTTCAAGTGGATGAAACATTATTTTTCTATCGTCTTAAGACAGAGTACCTTTCGTTTACAAAAAGGGTTTAAGGATCAATCGCACGACGACGAGGAAAAAGTTTGATTGGTTTGAAGCATTTTTGGATGATGAGAGAGTTCGGAGGGACAAGAACTACATCTCGGTTCCTAAATCTCGGGAATTCCTGGACTACACCCTGCTCCTTTTTCATATTAATTGCAAAAAGGGTTTTGATATTTTTAGATGTTTTTGAAGTTTGGCTTGAGAAAGTGCACTAGAAGCTAGTCGAGGTTTATTAAGCATTATGGAATTGAATTGAAGATAATGAGTGTTTAGATTGACGAGAACTACATCTTGGATCTTAACTCTTAGGAGCTCGTGGACTACACCTCGTTCCTTTGATCTCTTTCATTGAAAAGTTTTGAATAGTGATTAAGTGTTTTTAATTTTCATTGTGAAAATGGATTGACGTTGGATCAAACATTTGATGATTGATTGCAAAAAAAATTGATGGAATGGTTTTGGAAGTGAAAAGTTGACAATGGATAGAAAAAATGGAATGGAAATTTTGAAATGGTGTGGAGATATCTTTAAGAAAATACTCGATTTTGGATCAAGTTTTTATTTTTATTCTTTTTGAAAAATGATTGATTTTATTCTTGTGTTAGAGAATAACTAAGCAAAGCAAGCGAACAAAGAATAATACGATATATTACATGTCATGGGAATTGAGATACATTTTATTGAATGAGGATATGGGATAATGAAACGATTAAATCAAACCCAATTAACAAACGCAAGTAAATGAGTGTACGTGCACGAGAAAATGGTCCCATTCTAAGAAGCCCCAAGAGTAAGATATGTGAATTAGAGATATTAACACATAAGTCATATGTACCACACACGTTCATAATAGTTAAATCGAAAGAAGTAAAAATGAAACGTGCACAAATTAAGATCATGATGTAAGGATGCAAATCAATGTCACATAAGACAAGGTCGTGCAAGAAAAATGGAAATTGAGAAGTGCAAACAAAACCTTAGGTGATATGCTCAAAGCCGGTTTGTGCATATTGACAACAAAGGAGGCGTCGTATGCAATAGCGCGGCAAAATATAATCAATGTATCGATAAAAAAAAATTCGACATAACTTCATGAAAATATCAAACCCGTGGATTAAAATCCAATGTTCAACAATGAAATTAAACAAAATAAACAAGGTAAAACATTCCACACATCTTCCACTTTATTAATCAATAGTACAACGAAATTACAAATGACCGGGATCGAAATAAAAGTGGAAAAAACAAGCACCAAAAATAAAAATAAAAATGAAGTGTTAATAGCAAGAGTCAAATGCTACAAACTCATAAAAAAACAATTTAAAATCGATTAAAAGAAAATGCAAAAAAAAGTAGAATAAAAACAAAAAATAAAAAAATGCACAAAAGTGAGAAATTATGGGAGGCATGGGTTGAACCCAAGTCATGGGGTTGGGAGGCGTGAGCCTCAACCACTTAACCATGACCTTCAATATGTCAAGGCATGGACACGAAAAATATATATAAGAAAAACATTATAAAATGGAAAAGAATGGAAAATAGCTCAAAAAAAGAAAATGTTGCATGCTGGACTTAAACCCAGGTCATGGGGGTTGGGAGGCGTAAGCCTCAACCACTCCCCCGTGATCCTTAACTAGTAAATAATTGAACCTGAATAATACATATAAGGAAAGCATGGAAATAAATGGAAAAGCAAAAATGAAAAACAACAGTAGCAACATGATGATTCATGAACACAAAACATGTTCATCTCTTTCCTTTTATATTTCAGCAAACGAATTTTCACAGATCCAAAGGAAAGTTCAAAAGTTTCTCATTCTTTAACAACAAAAATCAAAACTCAAACTCAATAATGTTCAAATCATGAATCAAACGTGAGTAGAAGTTTACACCGACGAAGAGTTTCAAGGTGAGTATTGTTTGGGTTATTCGCGGTTGTGGGTGAGGTTGTGTATCAAGTAGTGATTATAGAGGTCACCAGCGATGAGAGTGTGGGTCGCAACGGTGAAAAGTGTGGGTCAAGGTGGAGTGGTGCTCGTGAAGGGTTGTTGGAGGGAGCACAGTGTATACGCTGCGGTGGGAAGAAAAGATATCGAAGAAAAATCCCTCTTTTCTGTGAGAAAACATCCCCTTTTGAAGACCCCCCAACAAAATAATAGGAGGTAGTCCAATATCCCTCTAGCTCATAGAACAAAAGTTTTCTTAAAAAAAAACATATTCCCACAGTTGTCACCGTGTTTCATTGGCTACCCTAACTTCATGTAATGCAATGTGAATATATACTAGGGTGTAATTAAAAAATGACATAAATGCCCTTGTTTTTATGATTTTAGTGAAAAATTAGTTTAAAACAAATAATCTAAATAAAAATCAAACTTTTTATATGAGCACAACAAAATCGAAATGAAAACATGACCAATCCTATTTAATTATTCTGGACATTTTGACAAAAGAATAAAAATCAAATGACTGAAAATGAATAAAAATTGGTCACGAAAGTGCCCGAAAAAATAAAATGAATGCACCACAATGATCAGTGTGAAATAGACTTCTAGGAAACATACAAGTTTTTGTTAAATATTGAAATATAAAGCGCTCGGTTAAAATGCTCAGACAGATCAAAATATAACCAAAAAAGTAGCCGAAAAATAAATCGAGCACACCAGGTTAAATTACGTGAAACATAGATCAATAAAACTGATGTATGCAAGCTTGATTTACAAATTTTCACCTGCTGATTTGACGTACATTTGAAAATTGATTTAACCGGTTTGCCTGTAGATTCGAAAATTTATTTAGACTGACATTCTAGGTATTATGTGTAGAAATGCAGGATAGGAACTTGCACTTTAAACACTTCAAATATATACAGGATAAGAATAAGAACATTACTGTGAGTATGCAGTATTTACATACTTCTACATTATGAATATATTACTGGATAGACCATGGTATACATACGAAAATACAGTAATATATGGGCAAATATATTCAATTAATTTTACTTTTTTTTAAGTTAACGTTATAATTTGAAACGTTCATTATTGTCATACCCCAATTTTGACCCTGAATCGCTGAATCAATACATACATCATAACTTTTGCTTCTTTGCATAACATAACATACATTTAATGGGCTTAGTGTCATTTCGAAAATTTATTTAGACTGACATTCTAGGTATTGTTTAGACCCTGAATGTATGTTATGTTATGCAGAGATGCAAAAGTTATGATGTACGTATTGATTCATCGATTCAGGATCAAAATTGGGGTTTGACAATAATGAACGTTTCAAATTATAACGCTAACTTAAAAAAAAGTAAAATTAATTGAATATATTTGCTCATATATTACTGTATTTTCGTATGTATACCATGGTTTATTCAGTAATATACTCATACTGTAAAAGTATGTAAATACTGCATACTCATAGTAATGTTCTTATTCTTATCTTGTATATATTTCAAGGGTTTAAAGTGCAAATCCCTAGACCCTATCTCCTACACTTTTCTCAAAATAAAATGATTAAAAAATAAAAGTTACTCTTTATGACATTACAAACAACTTTCATGTTGACATAAAGAGCCAAGTTTGCTTGGAAAGTCATTTTTTATGGTGAAAGATTATAGGTCATTTTGTCTGTGCCCTAGATAGAAGGTCAACTTCCAAGAACCATAACTTGCTCATTTTTTATGAAATGAAGACTATCCAAGTTTCATGATAAAATTCAAGATGTCTTGTCCAACTTTTATTATTTGATAAAGACCAAATTCAACTTTCAAGGGCATGTACTAAGAGGAAACATTATAGGTCATTTTGGGCCATCATCATTGAACAAGCAATTTTCATCAACTTCTAAAATCCATAACTCCGTCATGAAAGATTCAAATGGTGCCAAATTTTTAACAAAATTGAATAGGAATGGAAGAGCTACAAATTTAATGAAGGAACCATTTTCATTTGAAGCTCATAGCAAACGTTATTCAAGATGGAAGAAGTGGTCATTTGAATTATAACTTAGAAAATTTTCAACCATGTTTGATTTATCCTACTTCCACATCAAAATTCATCATGATCAAAGCTCCAAATGGAAAAGTCTTCAACTGAAAAGTTGTCCCCCTTCATGTTACCTTTGCAAAGAGTCTAAGATCATGACATTTGGAGAATTTTCGGTGGACTTGTACATGGGTGTAATGCATGACTTCATTTGGTAAGATTAATGTTAAATTTCCATTTCCCTAATGCATGATCCCATGTTATCATTTCAGGTTGATTAGCATATGAATTTGGACCTATTCACATCATTACACATGCCTTGTACACGCCCATGCAAGCATGCAACCAAGGGTTGCTATTTTTGGTAAAAGTTTGGAAGGTGTGGAAAACAACTTGCAATGATATATATATATATATATATATATATATATATATATATATATATATATATATATATATATATATATATATATATATATATATATATATATATATATATATATATATATATATATATATATATATATATATATATATATATATATATACATGCCCTTGCTGATCAGAATAAGGGTCCCTCTTGCCCAAACTTTGCACTTCTTCTTCCCCAACCTCCATTAAAGGATAATCATGAAGATTTCACTTGAAATCGAATTTCAATTCTCATTCTATTTTGGAATTGAAACTCCAAGAATCCAAGCTTCTTAATCATCCATTTCATTTCCTACAAGTTGTTAAAGGCAAACCAAAGCAAATTGGAAGCAATATCAAGCTCAATTGAAGCAAACCGAAGGTGAATTTTCTGGATTTTCTCTTCTTCGATTCTCCCTTAGTTCTCAACTATTTTGTTTGATCTTTGGTTTTTTGAAGACCTACCAATGTAGGCAACAAGATTGAGTTACTTTGAGGCCAAATCGAAGCAACTCAGATCATGCACCTCAAATTTCAAATCCACATATCTTGTAATATATTTGGAATTGGGATAAATTGAGGTTAGATTCGAGCTCTTGAGCATTTTTTCTTTAGAATAGTGTGCTCACTTTTCATTTTTATGGAAGTTCATGGTGGACCAGTCCGATGAGGTCCACCGAAGAAGATGACTAGAGTCATAGCTCCGGTGGTGAGTTGACTTCCTCTCATCCATCTGATCTTGATCCTATGATCTAATATCAGTCTTTGGTTTGCATTACCATAGTTCCTACGCGTTGACTGAGGTGTTTCATGGACCCTATGTGCGCGGCCATCAGATCTACCACCTCAATTAATGAGGGAGATCTGATGGCCCTTGTTTTTTTTCTCATTTTTATTTTAATTAACTTATTTTGTTTAATTCATATTAAATTCATTTTTAATCCAAAAAATATGGGACTTTCACCAAAAATATTTAAATATTTTCCTCTTCCATATTTTGAATTAAAATCTTTTTGGATTAATTTTAATACTTTTCATGAATTAAATGATTTTTTACTTGTTTTTAAATTTTTTAAAATACTTCTGACATTCCAAAAATTATGATTTTTTTGTCTAAGGTCATTTGACCTTGTTTGACCTAGGATAAATCCATTGGCCATTTATTTGGTGATTTGAAGGGATTTGAGGTTTGTGCATTTAAAAATGCATTTTAATTCATTTTAAAATTGATTTTTAATTGATTAATTGTATATATTATTTTCTTGTGACTTTATTCTATTTATGGTCTTAGGACCTTAAAATACCTAATAACAACAAAAATCCTAAAAAATATGTTGGTGGACTGTTGGACTTGATCTGAGCTTTTGGACTTAGAATTAGGCAACATTCCCTATGCTTTAAAGGACTTTACCAATGTCACTATCTGAGACTGAGTTATTCTTGACTATGCCTTTCATCTGATACAAACCATGAATGCTCTTGGTTCATCTGTCACTTTGTCTTTGTGCTTGATTGTTATACTATTATTATTGTTGATTGTTTGATGAATGTTTCTGAGAATTTACCAAGGAATATTTTCATCTGATACATTGGAAGACACTAAAGACTTCTAGCTATTGGAATTCTTGCTTGGATATTATGACTATCTTTATTTGATGCCTTGGTCTTCATATGGTTTGCTTGGATATTGCTTATACTTGTTGCTTGCTTAAAAGTCCAAAGGAAATGGGTTTCTATCTGACATTCTTGTCTTGTGGATTGCATCCCATTGGTCAGATCTTTTCAATTCTTAACTTTTAATTTTTGTCTAGGGTAGCCTCTTAATCTCCTCCCACTTCTTTAATTTCAAAATCTCTCCCTCTTTTCAAAATCTTCTTTGTTTGTGTTTTTCAACTTAGACATTGTTTTAATAATTAGAAACTTTGGCCTTATGCCATTGAAATTTTAAACTTATTTTCTCAAATCGAAATTGTGAATGAACTTAATCATATTGACTTTAATTTCAAAAGAAAAAAGAACTAACAACCCCATTCAAGTCTTTGGCCATTTTTTTGTGCCCCCTTTATTGGAACTTTTGTTAAAATCAATTCACCAACTTCTTTGAAATTTTTACCATGAACTACGGGGTTTTGATCCCTCATTTATATGTTAGTACGTAGGCATAATACCCAAGGTCTTGTCAAACACAAAAATATAATTAATGAATTCTTTTCTCACCATAGCCCAATGGTCACGAATGCACCGCTACACAATGATATCTTTGTTATCTATTGGCTTCAAATAATTAATTTATAATTTTGTATATCATATCTCCATTATTCTATGTTTTGTTAGGAACATAGAGAAATTGAAATTGAAATTTTGAAATTTTAAAGAATGAATTGGTTGATGACTAAACTAGTTAAATTTATTAAAGTTCATTATTTTAAATTATGGAATTGAGTTTTGATTTGCATTCTATGTGAATAATATGTTTGTGTTTAAAGAGACTTATTATTATAAAACATATACGGATCATCCAAGGATGGATCATGACTTATATAGACTTTTGAATTTGGAGTTTAATGTAACTATTGAATCTTGAGATCAGGAATTTTGAGAACCTTATCACGAAGGATATAGAATCTGAGATTCCCATAAATTAAGAATCTTATGAGGAAGGTTCTCCATGGATTTTTGAAAAACAAATCGAAAGTTTGTCACTGATTGTTGAAAAAAACCCTGAACTTAGAATAAGCAAGAGAGTCTGAAGGCCTAAGGATCTAGGACCGAATAAAATTGATAGTTAAATTGTTTCTTTTATCTAATGGAAGGAAATAATAAGAATTTTGTTCATAAGATTCCTATTATTCTTCAAGTGGAAGATGATCCTAAGACTTATAAGGAAGCAATAGCTTCAAGGGTCTCCTCTTGTTTAGAAGAAAGTATCATAGTGTGACGATACACTAAACACCTACAAGTCTAGATTAATGACCAAGGATGTTTTTAAACCAAAATAAGGTGTTTGTCATTTGACATATATGAACTAGTAGCAAGCACAATGAAAATTAGAGCATCGTTTGCATCAACTTCTTTGCATAACCTTATAGTTCCTGAAATGGATTTCAACATAACATTCCTAAATAGAGATCTTGATGAGGAGATTTACATGGAGCAACTAGAAGTTTATGTGGAAATGTACAAAAGGTGTGCAAGTTTGAAAAATCCTTGTATGGATTAAAACAAGCACATAAACAATGATATCAAAAGTTTGACTCTGTCATTGTAAGATTCACCAATCAAGGGGAGACACACAACTTAGGGGATATTTTTCAATCATTATCAAAATACGAATTCAAAGAGTTTGTCATCATCAAAAGGGGATATTGTGAGGAATACATCTTATATATAGTTCAATTTTGATGAAGACAAAGATTATCAAAGAATAAAAGGTTCAAAAGTGTCATGCACGTCAATGATGAAGTTGATCAAGAAGGTTTAACATATAAATTCAAGTGAAGATTTGAGACAAGTGAACATAAGTAAGGTGTTCATTGAAATTTATACTATACTACATTAAATTGCTCATAATTTGATCTCTCACTTCACTTAAAACCTTCTTGCATCATCATGCATGATTATCTAAAAACATTCTTCATCCGATTCTTGTTACAAGTGTTTATACACAAAGTTCTGTAAAAATATTATCATATTCATTTGTCTCCATGTTGATTATATGATTGATCATTAGCAACAAGATGAATGGAATTTTAGAAACAAAGAGGTTTCTAACTTCCACATTCAAGATGAATGATCTTGGACTAGTTGACACACTTTTGGGGATCAAAGTAAAGCGAAATAGTGGAGGTTATGAACTTAGTGAAACACATTATGTCGAGAAATTACTTGATACATTCAAACACTTACATTTCCAGAAAGTGAGTACTCTATTTCATCCAAGTGTCAAACTTCAAAAGATTATTGGAAAAGTTGTGGCTAAATTTGAATATGCAAGTCCATGCAATGTACTAGACCCTACATAACATTGGAAATTAGTAAACTTTGTAGGTTTTACTGGCAAACCAAATGGTGAGCACTGGAAGGCCATCATTAGGATTTTTGGCTATCTTATGAAAACAAAAAATCTTAGTCTCCATTATGGTAGATTTCCTGCCATATTAGAAGGACATGTCGATGCGAGTTGGATATCAAGTGTTGAATATGATAAATATTTATTTGGGTGGATATTTACACTAGCCAGGGATGCAATTTCTTGGAAAAGAAAGAAACAAATGTGGATCAGTCTCTCAACCATATAATTAGAGTCTCTCAAAAGTTTCTCATTCTTTAACAACAAAAATCAAAACTCAAACTCAATAATGTTCAAATCATGAATCAAACGTGAGTAGAAGTTTACACCGACGAAGAGTTTCAAGGTGAGTATTGTTTGGGTTATTCGCGGTTGTGGGTGAGGTTGTGTATCAAGTAGTGATTATAGAGGTCACCAGCGATGAGAGTGTGGGTCGCAACGGTGAAAAGTGTGGGTCAAGGTGGAGTGGTGCTCGTGAAGGGTTGTTGGAGGGAGCACAGTGTATACGCTGCGGTGGGAAGAAAAGATATCGAAGAAAAATCCCTCTTTTCTGTGAGAAAACATCCCCTTTTGAAGACCCCCCAACAAAATAATAGGAGGTAGTCCAATATCCCTCTAGCTCATAGAACAAAAGTTTTCTTAAAAAAAAACATATTCCCACAGTTGTCACCGTGTTTCATTGGCTACCCTAACTTCATGTAATGCAATGTGAATATATACTAGGGTGTAATTAAAAAATGACATAAATGCCCTTGTTTTTATGATTTTAGTGAAAAATTAGTTTAAAACAAATAATCTAAATAAAAATCAAACTTTTTATATGAGCACAACAAAATCGAAATGAAAACATGACCAATCCTATTTAATTATTCTGGACATTTTGACAAAAGAATAAAAATCAAATGACTGAAAATGAATAAAAATTGGTCACGAAAGTGCCCGAAAAAATAAAATGAATGCACCACAATGATCAGTGTGAAATAGACTTCTAGGAAACATACAAGTTTTTGTTAAATATTGAAATATAAAGCGCTCGGTTAAAATGCTCAGACAGATCAAAATATAACCAAAAAAGTAGCCGAAAAATAAATCGAGCACACCAGGTTAAATTACGTGAAACATAGATCAATAAAACTGATGTATGCAAGCTTGATTTACAAATTTTCACCTGCTGATTTGACGTACATTTGAAAATTGATTTAACCGGTTTGCCTGTAGATTCGAAAATTTATTTAGACTGACATTCTAGGTATTATGTGTAGAAATGCAGGATAGGAACTTGCACTTTAAACACTTCAAATATATACAGGATAAGAATAAGAACATTACTGTGAGTATGCAGTATTTACATACTTCTACATTATGAATATATTACTGGATAGACCATGGTATACATACGAAAATACAGTAATATATGGGCAAATATATTCAATTAATTTTACTTTTTTTTAAGTTAACGTTATAATTTGAAACGTTCATTATTGTCATACCCCAATTTTGACCCTGAATCGCTGAATCAATACATACATCATAACTTTTGCTTCTTTGCATAACATAACATACATTTAATGGGCTTAGTGTCATTTCGAAAATTTATTTAGACTGACATTCTAGGTATTGTTTAGACCCTGAATGTATGTTATGTTATGCAGAGATGCAAAAGTTATGATGTACGTATTGATTCATCGATTCAGGATCAAAATTGGGGTTTGACAATAATGAACGTTTCAAATTATAACGCTAACTTAAAAAAAAAGTAAAATTAATTGAATATATTTGCTCATATATTACTGTATTTTCGTATGTATACCATGGTTTATTCAGTAATATACTCATACTGTAAAAGTATGTAAATACTGCATACTCATAGTAATGTTCTTATTCTTATCTTGTATATATTTCAAGGGTTTAAAGTGCAAATCCCTAGACCCTATCTCCTACACTTTTCTCAAAATAAAATGATTAAAAAATAAAAGTTACTCTTTATGACATTACAAACAACTTTCATGTTGACATAAAGAGCCAAGTTTGCTTGGAAAGTCATTTTTTATGGTGAAAGATTATAGGTCATTTTGTCTGTGTCCTAGATAGAAGGTCAACTTCCAAGAACCATAACTTGCTCATTTTTTATGAAATGAAGACTATCCAAGTTTCATGATAAAATTCAAGATGTCTTATCCAACTTTTATTATTTGATAAAGACCAAATTCAACTTTCAAGGGCATGTACTAAGAGGAAACATTATAGGTCATTTTGGGCCATCATCATTGAACAAGCAATTTTCCTCAACTTCTAAAATCCATAACTCCGTCATGAAAGATTCAAATGGTGCCAAATTTTTAACAAAATTGAATAGGAATGGAAGAGCTACAAATTTAATGAAGGAACCATTTTCATTTGAAGCTCATAGCAAACGTTATTCAAGATGGAAGAAGTGGTCATTTGAATTATAACTTAGAAAATTTTCAACCATGTTTGATTTATCCTACTTCCACATCAAAATTCATCATGATCAAAGCTCCAAATGGAAAAGTCTTCAACTGAAAAGTTGTCCCCCTTCATGTTACCTTTGCAAAGAGTCTAAGATCATGACATTTGGAGAATTTTCGGTGGACTTGTACATGGGTGTAATGCATGACTTCATTTGGTAAGATTAATGTTAAATTTCCATTTCCCTAATGCATGATCCCATGTTATCATTTCAGGTTGATTAGCATATGAATTTGGACCTATTCACATCATTACACATGCCTTGTACACGCCCATGCAAGCATGCAACCAAGGGTTGCTATTTTTGGTAAAAGTTTGGAAGGTGTGGAAAACAACTTGCAATGATATATATATATATATATATATATATATATATATATATATATATATATATATATATATATATATATATATATATATACATGCCCTTGCTGATCAGAATAAGGGTCCCTCTTGCCCAAACTTTGCACTTCTTCTTCCCCAACCTCCATTAAAGGATAATCATGAAGATTTCACTTGAAATCGAATTTCAATTCTCATTCTATTTTGGAATTGAAACTCCAAGAATCCAAGCTTCTTAATCATCCATTTCATTTCCTACAAGTTGTTAAAGGCAAACCAAAGCAAATTGGAAGCAATATCAAGCTCAATTGAAGCAAACCGAAGGTGAATTTTCTGGATTTTCTCTTCTTCGATTCTCCCTTAGTTCTCAACTATTTTGTTTGATCTTTGGTTTTTTGAAGACCTACCAATGTAGGCAACAAGATTGAGTTACTTTGAGGCCAAATCGAAGCAACTCAGATCATGCACCTCAAATTTCAAATCCACATATCTTGTAATATATTTGGAATTGGGATAAATTGAGGTTAGATTCGAGCTCTTGAGCATTTTTTCTTTAGAATAGTGTGCTCACTTTTCATTTTTATGGAAGTTCATGGTGGACCAGTCCGATGAGGTCCACCGAAGAAGATGACTAGAGTCATAGCTCCGGTGGTGAGTTGACTTCCTCTCATCCATCTGATCTTGATCCTATGATCTAATATCAGTCTTTGGTTTGCATTACCATAGTTCCTACGCGTTGACTGAGGTGTTTCATGGACCCTATGTGCGCGGCCATCAGATCTACCACCTCAATTAATGAGGGAGATCTGATGGCCCTTGTTTTTTTTCTCATTTTTATTTTAATTAACTTATTTTGTTTAATTCATATTAAATTCATTTTTAATCCAAAAAATATGGGACTTTCACCAAAAATATTTAAATATTTTCCTCTTCCATATTTTGAATTAAAATCTTTTTTGGATTAATTTTAATACTTTTCATGAATTAAATGATTTTTTACTTGTTTTTAAATTTTTAAAATACTTCTGACATTCCAAAAATTATGATTTTTTTGTCTAAGGTCATTTGACCTTGTTTGACCTAGGATAAATCCATTGGCCATTTATTTGGTGATTTGAAGGGATTTGAGGTTTGTGCATTTAAAAATGCATTTTAATTCATTTTAAAATTGATTTTTAATTGATTAATTGTATATATTATTTTCTTGTGACTTTATTCTATTTATGGTCTTAGGACCTTAAAATACCTAATAACAACAAAAATCCTAAAAAATATGTTGGTGGACTGTTGGACTTGATCTGAGCTTTTGGACTTAGAATTAGGCAACATTCCCTATGCTTTAAAGGACTTTACCAATGTCACTATCTGAGACTGAGTTATTCTTGACTATGCCTTTCATCTGATACAAACCATGAATGCTCTTGGTTCATCTGTCACTTTGTCTTTGTGCTTGATTGTTATACTATTATTATTGTTGATTGTTTGATGAATGTTTCTGAGAATTTACCAAGGAATATTTTCATCTGATACATTGGAAGACACTAAAGACTTCTAGCTATTGGAATTCTTGCTTGGATATTATGACTATCTTTATTTGATGCCTTGGTCTTCATATGGTTTGCTTGGATATTGCTTATACTTGTTGCTTGCTTAAAAGTCCAAAGGAAATGGGTTTCTATCTGACATTCTTGTCTTGTGGATTGCATCCCATTGGTCAGATCTTTTCAATTCTTAACTTTTAATTTTTGTCTAGGGTAGCCTCTTAATCTCCTCCCACTTCTTTAATTTCAAAATCTCTCCCTCTTTTCAAAATCTTCTTTGTTTGTGTTTTTCAACTTAGACATTGTTTTAATAATTAGAAACTTTGGCCTTATGCCATTGAAATTTTAAACTTATTTTCTCAAATCGAAATTGTGAATGAACTTAATCATATTGACTTTAATTTCAAAAGAAAAAAAGAACTAACAACCCCATTCAAGTCTTTGGCCATTTTTTTGTGCCCCCTTTATTAGAACTTTTGTTAAAATCAATTCACCAACTTCTTTGAAATTTTTACCATGAACTATGGGGTTTTGATCCCTCATTTATATGTTAGGACGTAGGCATAATACCCAAGGTCTTGTCAAACACAAAAATATAATTAATGAATTCTTTTCTCACCATAGCCCAATGGTCACGAATGCACCGCTACACAATGATATCTTTGTTATCTATTGGCTTCAAATAATTAATTTATAATTTTGTATATCATATCTCCATTATTCTATGTTTTGTTAGGAACATAGAGAAATTGAAATTGAAATTTTGAAATTTTAAAGAATGAATTGGTTGATGACTAAACTAGTTAAATTTATTAAAGTTCATTATTTTAAATTATGGAATTGAGTTTTGATTTGCATTCTATGTGAATAATATGTTTGTGTTTAAAGAGACTTATTATTATAAAACATATACGGATCATCCAAGGATGGATCATGACTTATATAGACTTTTGAATTTGGAGTTTAATGTAACTATTGAATCTTGAGATCAGGAATTTTGAGAACCTTATCACGAAGGATATAGAATCTGAGATTCCCATAAATTAAGAATCTTATGAGGAAGGTTCTCCATGGATTTTTGAAAAACAAATCGAAAGTTTGTCACTGATTGTTGAAAAAAACCCTGAACTTAGAATAAGCAAGAGAGTCTGAAGGCCTAAGGATCTAGGACCGAATAAAATTGATAGTTAAATTGTTTCTTTTATCTAATGGAAGGAAATAATAAGAATTTTGTTCATAAGATTCCTATTATTCTTCAAGTGGAAGATGATCCTAAGACTTATAAGGAAGCAATAGCTTCAAGGGTCTCCTCTTGTTTAGAAGAAAGTATCATAGTGTGACGATACACTAAACACCTACAAGTCTAGATTAATGACCAAGGATGTTTTTAAACCAAAATAAGGTGTTTGTCATTTGACATATATGAACTAGTAGCAAGCACAATGAAAATTAGAGCATCGTTTGCATCAACTTCTTTGCATAACCTTATAGTTCCTGAAATGGATTTCAACATAACATTCCTAAATAGAGATCTTGATGAGGAGATTTACATGGAGCAACTAGAAGTTTATGTGGAAATGTACAAAAGGTGTGCAAGTTTGAAAAATCCTTGTATGGATTAAAACAAGCACATAAACAATGATATCAAAAGTTTGACTCTGTCATTGTAAGATTCACCAATCAAGGGGAGACACACAACTTAGGGGATATTTTTCAATCATTATCAAAATACGAATTCAAAGAGTTTGTCATCATCAAAAGGGGATATTGTGAGGAATACATCTTATATATAGTTCAATTTTGATGAAGACAAAGATTATCAAAGAATAAAAGGTTCAAAAGTGTCATGCACGTCAATGATGAAGTTGATCAAGAAGGTTTAACATATAAATTCAAGTGAAGATTTGAGACAAGTGAACATAAGTAAGGTGTTCATTGAAATTTATACTATACTACATTAAATTGCTCATAATTTGATCTCTCACTTCACTTAAAACCTTCTTGCATCATCATGCATGATTATCTAAAAACATTCTTCATCCGATTCTTGTTACAAGTGTTTATACACAAAGTTCTGTAAAAATATTATCATATTCATTTGTCTCCATGTTGATTATATGATTGATCATTAGCAACAAGATGAATGGAATTTTAGAAACAAAGAGGTTTCTAACTTCCACATTCAAGATGAATGATCTTGGACTAGTTGACACACTTTTGGGGATCAAAGTAAAGCGAAATAGTGGAGGTTATGAACTTAGTGAAACACATTATGTCGAGAAATTACTTGATACATTCAAACACTTACATTTCCAGAAAGTGAGTACTCTATTTCATCCAAGTGTCAAACTTCAAAAGATTATTGGAAAAGTTGTGGCTAAATTCGAATATGCAAGTCCATGCAATGTACTAGACCCTACATAACATTGGAAATTAGTAAACTTTGTAGGTTTTACTGGCAAACCAAATGGTGAGCACTGGAAGGCCATCATTAGGATTTTTGGCTATCTTATGAAAACAAAAAATCTTAGTCTCCATTATGGTAGATTTCCTGCCATATTAGAAGGACATGTCGATGCGAGTTGGATATCAAGTGTTGAATATCATAAATATTTATTTGGGTGGATATTTACACTAGCCAGGGATGCAATTTCTTGGAAAAGAAAGAAACAAATGTGGATCAGTCTCTCAACCATATAATTAGAGTCTCTCAAAAGTTTCTCATTCTTTAACAACAAAAATCAAAACTCAAACTCAATAATGTTCAAATCATGAATCAAACGTGAGTAGAAGTTTACACCGACGAAGAGTTTCAAGGTGAGTATTGTTTGGGTTATTCGCGGTTGTGGGTGAGGTTGTGTATCAAGTAGTGATTATAGAGGTCACCAGCGATGAGAGTGTGGGTCGCAACGGTGAAAAGTGTGGGTCAAGGTGGAGTGGTGCTCGTGAAGGGTTGTTGGAGGGAGCACAGTGTATACGCTGCGGTGGGAAGAAAAGATATCGAAGAAAAATCCCTCTTTTCTGTGAGAAAACATCCCCTTTTGAAGACCCCCCAACAAAATAATAGGAGGTAGTCCAATATCCCTCTAGCTCATAGAACAAAAGTTTTCTTAAAAAAAAACATATTCCCACAGTTGTCACCGTGTTTCATTGGCTACCCTAACTTCATGTAATGCAATGTGAATATATACTAGGGTGTAATTAAAAAATGACATAAATGCCCTTGTTTTTATGATTTTAGTGAAAAATTAGTTTAAAACAAATAATCTAAATAAAAATCAAACTTTTTATATGAGCACAACAAAATCGAAATGAAAACATGACCAATCCTATTTAATTATTCTGGACATTTTGACAAAAGAATAAAAATCAAATGACTGAAAATGAATAAAAATTGGTCACGAAAGTGCCCGAAAAAATAAAATGAATGCACCACAATGATCAGTGTGAAATAGACTTCTAGGAAACATACAAGTTTTTGTTAAATATTGAAATATAAAGCGCTCGGTTAAAATGCTCAGACAGATCAAAATATAACCAAAAAAGTAGCCGAAAAATAAATCGAGCACACCAGGTTAAATTACGTGAAACATAGATCAATAAAACTGATGTATGCAAGCTTGATTTACAAATTTTCACCTGCTGATTTGACGTACATTTGAAAATTGATTTAACCGGTTTGCCTGTAGATTCGAAAATTTATTTAGACTGACATTCTAGGTATTATGTGTAGAAATGCAGGATAGGAACTTGCACTTTAAACACTTCAAATATATACAGGATAAGAATAAGAACATTACTGTGAGTATGCAGTATTTACATACTTCTACATTATGAATATATTACTGGATAGACCATGGTATACATACGAAAATACAGTAATATATGGGCAAATATATTCAATTAATTTTACTTTTTTTTAAGTTAACGTTATAATTTGAAACGTTCATTATTGTCATACCCCAATTTTGACCCTGAATCGCTGAATCAATACATACATCATAACTTTTGCTTCTTTGCATAACATAACATACATTTAATGGGCTTAGTGTCATTTCGAAAATTTATTTAGACTGACATTCTAGGTATTGTTTAGACCCTGAATGTATGTTATGTTATGCAGAGATGCAAAAGTTATGATGTACGTATTGATTCATCGATTCAGGATCAAAATTGGGGTTTGACAATAATGAACGTTTCAAATTATAACGCTAACTTAAAAAAAAGTAAAATTAATTGAATATATTTGCTCATATATTACTGTATTTTCGTATGTATACCATGGTTTATTCAGTAATATACTCATACTGTAAAAGTATGTAAATACTGCATACTCATAGTAATGTTCTTATTCTTATCTTGTATATATTTCAAGGGTTTAAAGTGCAAATCCCTAGACCCTATCTCCTACACTTTTCTCAAAATAAAATGATTAAAAAATAAAAGTTACTCTTTATGACATTACAAACAACTTTCATGTTGACATAAAGAGCCAAGTTTGCTTGGAAAGTCATTTTTTATGGTGAAAGATTATAGGTCATTTTGTCTGTGTCCTAGATAGAAGGTCAACTTCCAAGAACCATAACTTGCTCATTTTTTATGAAATGAAGACTATCCAAGTTTCATGATAAAATTCAAGATGTCTTATCCAACTTTTATTATTTGATAAAGACCAAATTCAACTTTCAAGGGCATGTACTAAGAGGAAACATTATAGGTCATTTTGGGCCATCATCATTGAACAAGCAATTTTCCTCAACTTCTAAAATCCATAACTCCGTCATGAAAGATTCAAATGGTGCCAAATTTTTAACAAAATTGAATAGGAATGGAAGAGCTACAAATTTAATGAAGGAACCATTTTCATTTGAAGCTCATAGCAAACGTTATTCAAGATGGAAGAAGTGGTCATTTGAATTATAACTTAGAAAATTTTCAACCATGTTTGATTTATCCTACTTCCACATCAAAATTCATCATGATCAAAGCTCCAAATGGAAAAGTCTTCAACTGAAAAGTTGTCCCCCTTCATGTTACCTTTGCAAAGAGTCTAAGATCATGACATTTGGAGAATTTTCGGTGGACTTGTACATGGGTGTAATGCATGACTTCATTTGGTAAGATTAATGTTAAATTTCCATTTCCCTAATGCATGATCCCATGTTATCATTTCAGGTTGATTAGCATATGAATTTGGACCTATTCACATCATTACACATGCCTTGTACACGCCCATGCAAGCATGCAACCAAGGGTTGCTATTTTTGGTAAAAGTTTGGAAGGTGTGGAAAACAACTTGCAATGATATATATATATATATATATATATATATATATATATATATATATATATATATATATATATATATATATATATATACATGCCCTTGCTGATCAGAATAAGGGTCCCTCTTGCCCAAACTTTGCACTTCTTCTTCCCCAACCTCCATTAAAGGATAATCATGAAGATTTCACTTGAAATCGAATTTCAATTCTCATTCTATTTTGGAATTGAAACTCCAAGAATCCAAGCTTCTTAATCATCCATTTCATTTCCTACAAGTTGTTAAAGGCAAACCAAAGCAAATTGGAAGCAATATCAAGCTCAATTGAAGCAAACCGAAGGTGAATTTTCTGGATTTTCTCTTCTTCGATTCTCCCTTAGTTCTCAACTATTTTGTTTGATCTTTGGTTTTTTGAAGACCTACCAATGTAGGCAACAAGATTGAGTTACTTTGAGGCCAAATCGAAGCAACTCAGATCATGCACCTCAAATTTCAAATCCACATATCTTGTAATATATTTGGAATTGGGATAAATTGAGGTTAGATTCGAGCTCTTGAGCATTTTTTCTTTAGAATAGTGTGCTCACTTTTCATTTTTATGGAAGTTCATGGTGGACCAGTCCGATGAGGTCCACCGAAGAAGATGACTAGAGTCATAGCTCCGGTGGTGAGTTGACTTCCTCTCATCCATCTGATCTTGATCCTATGATCTAATATCAGTCTTTGGTTTGCATTACCATAGTTCCTACGCGTTGACTGAGGTGTTTCATGGACCCTATGTGCGCGGCCATCAGATCTACCACCTCAATTAATGAGGGAGATCTGATGGCCCTTGTTTTTTTTCTCATTTTTATTTTAATTAACTTATTTTGTTTAATTCATATTAAATTCATTTTTAATCCAAAAAATATGGGACTTTCACCAAAAATATTTAAATATTTTCCTCTTCCATATTTTGAATTAAAATCTTTTTTGGATTAATTTTAATACTTTTCATGAATTAAATGATTTTTTACTTGTTTTTAAATTTTTTAAAATACTTCTGACATTCCAAAAATTATGATTTTTTTGTCTAAGGTCATTTGACCTTGTTTGACCTAGGATAAATCCATTGGCCATTTATTTGGTGATTTGAAGGGATTTGAGGTTTGTCCATTTAAAAATGCATTTTAATTCATTTTAAAATTGATTTTTAATTGATTAATTGTATATATTATTTTCTTGTGACTTTATTCTATTTATGGTCTTAGGACCTTAAAATACCTAATAACAACAAAAATCCTAAAAAATATGTTGGTGGACTGTTGGACTTGATCTGAGATTTTGGACTTAGAATTAGGCAACATTCCCTATGCTTTAAAGGACTTTACCAATGTCACTATCTGAGACTGAGTTATTCTTGACCATGCCTTTCATCTGATACAAACCATGAATGCTCTTGGTTCATCTGTCACTTTGTCTTTGTGCTTGATTGTTATACTATTATTATTGTTGATTGTTTGATGAATGTTTCTGAGAATTTACCAAGGAATATTTTCATCTGATACATTGGAAGACACTAAAGACTTCTAGCTATTGGAATTCTTACTTGGATATTATGACTATCTTTATTTGATGCCTTGGTCTTCATATGGTTTGCTTGGATATTGCTTATACTTGTTGCTTGCTTAAAAGTCCAAAGGAAATGGGTTTCTATCTGACATTCTTGTCTTGTGGATTGCATCCCATTGGTCAGATCTTTTCAATTCTTAACTTTTAATTTTTGTCTAGGGTAGCCTCTTAATCTCCTCCCACTTCTTTAATTTCAAAATCTCTCCCTCTTTTCAAAATCTTCTTTGTTTGTGTTTTTCAACTTAGACATTGTTTTAATAATTAGAAACTTTGGCCTTATGCCATTGAAATTTTAAACTTATTTTCTCAAATCGAAATTGTGAATGAACTTAATCATATTGACTTTAATTTCAAAAGAAAAAAAGAACTAACAACCCCATTCAAGTCTTTGGCCATTTTTTTGTGCCCCCTTTATTAGAACTTTTGTTAAAATCAATTCACCAACTTCTTTGAAATTTTTACCATGAACTACGGGGTTTTGATCCCTCATTTATATGTTAGTACGTAGGCATAATACCCAAGGTCTTGTCAAACACAAAAATATAATTAATGAATTCTTTTCTCACCATAGCCCAATGGTCACGAATGCACCGCTACACAATGATATCTTTGTTATCTATTGGCTTCAAATAATTAATTTATAATTTTGTATATCATATCTCCATTATTCTATGTTTTGTTAGGAACATAGAGAAATTGAAATTGAAATTTTGAAATTTTAAAGAATGAATTGGTTGATGACTAAACTAGTTAAATTTATTAAAGTTCATTATTTTAAATTATGGAATTGAGTTTTGATTTGCATTCTATGTGAATAATATGTTTGTGTTTAAAGAGACTTATTATTATAAAACATATACTGATCATCCAAGGATGGATCATGACTTATATAGACTTTTGAATTTGGAGTTTAATGTAACTATTGAATCTTGAGATCAGGAATTTTGAGAACCTTATCACGAAGGATATAGAATCTGAGATTCCCATAAATTAAGAATCTTATAAGGAAGGTTCTCCATGGATTTTTGAAAAACAAATCGAAAGTTTGTCACTGATTGTTGAAAAAAACCCTGAACTTAGAATAAGCAAGAGAGTCTGAAGGCCTAAGGATCTAGGACCGAATAAAATTGATAGTTAAATTGTTTCTTTTATCTAATGGAAGGAAATAATAAGAATTTTGTTCATAAGATTCCTATTATTCTTCAAGTGGAAGATGATCCTAAGACTTATAAGGAAGCAATAGCTTCAAGGGTCTCCTCTTGTTTAGAAGAAAGTATCATAGTGTGACGATACACTAAACACCTACAAGTCTAGATTAATGACCAAGGATGTTTTTAAACCAAAATAAGGTGTTTGTCATTTGACATATATGAACTAGTAGCAAGCACAATGAAAATTAGAGCATCGTTTGCATCAACTTCTTTGCATAACCTTATAGTTCCTGAAATGGATTTCAACATAACATTCCTAAATAGAGATCTTGATGAGGAGATTTACATGGAGCAACTAGAAGTTTATGTGGAAATGTACAAAAGGTGTGCAAGTTTGAAAAATCCTTGTATGGATTAAAACAAGCACATAAACAATGATATCAAAAGTTTGACTCTGTCATTGTAAGATTCACCAATCAAGGGGAGACACACAACTTAGGGGATATTTTTCAATCATTATCAAAATACGAATTCAAAGAGTTTGTCATCATCAAAAGGGGATATTGTGAGGAATACATCTTATATATAGTTCAATTTTGATGAAGACAAAGATTATCAAAGAATAAAAGGTTCAAAAGTGTCATGCACGTCAATGATGAAGTTGATCAAGAAGGTTTAACATATAAATTCAAGTGAAGATTTGAGACAAGTGAACATAAGTAAGGTGTTCATTGAAATTTATACTATACTACATTAAATTGCTCATAATTTGATCTCTCACTTCACTTAAAACCTTCTTGCATCATCATGCATGATTATCTAAAAACATTCTTCATCCGATTCTTGTTACAAGTGTTTATACACAAAGTTCTGTAAAAATATTATCATATTCATTTGTCTCCATGTTGATTATATGATTGATCATTAGCAACAAGATGAATGGAATTTTAGAAACAAAGAGGTTTCTAACTTCCACATTCAAGATGAATGATCTTGGACTAGTTGACACACTTTTGGGGATCAAAGTAAAGCGAAATAGTGGAGGTTATGAACTTAGTGAAACACATTGTGTCGAGAAATTACTTGATACATTCAAACACTTACATTTCCAGAAAGTGAGTACTCTATTTCATCCAAGTGTCAAACTTCAAAAGATTATTGGAAAAGTTGTGGCTAAATTTGAATATGCAAGTCCATGCAATGTACTAGACCCTACATAACATTGGAAATTAGTAAACTTTGTAGGTTTTACTGGCAAACCAAATGGTGAGCACTGGAAGGCCATCATTAGGATTTTTGGCTATCTTATGAAAACAAAAAATCTTAGTCTCCATTATGGTAGATTTCCTGCCATATTAGAAGGACATGTCGATGCGAGTTGGATATCAAGTGTTGAATATCATAAATATTTATTTGGGTGGATATTTACACTAGCCAGGGATGCAATTTCTTGGAAAAGAAAGAAACAAATGTGGATCAGTCTCTCAACCATATAATTAGAGTTCCAGACTCTTGCTTCCGCTAGTGAAGAAGTAGAATGGTTGAGGGACCTTTTGTCGGAAGTTCCATTGGCTAAAGACAATGTTTCAATATTTCAAAGGTAGTCAAACCACTTTAACTAGAGCATACAAAAAGTGTAAAACAAAAAGTCTAGACAATTAGGACTTAGACATTCTTTCCTGAGAAAATTGATTAAGGATGTAATCATTTTATTCACATATATATGATCTAGATATAAGTTGCTTGATCCATTTACTAAACCACTAGCTAGATATTTAGTAAAGACTACCTCGAGAGGTATATGATTGAAAATCCTTGAAAAAGGGTTATGACAACAACAACAACCCAATCTGAAGTTAACAAGCCTTAACCTAAGATTCAGTATGTAACAATAAGTCATTGAATTGGATGTTTGTGCAACATTATATGACAATATTGACTATTACATATCGAGGGTTGAGTTTTCAAACTCTTAAAGAAGTACTATATCGAGGATAAGTATCTCAAGAGAATAGATATAATATGAACTTCACCTATGTGAATTTTGAGATGGTGCATCTCAAACTGAGAGTTGGAGTTTCTCTCATGAAAAATTCACGAAAATAGGAAAAAACACATGGCTAAAAATAGTGATATGCAAGAGATGTAGGCCAAGAACCACTAAAGAGTGTGTGTAAGGTAACATTGATATAATCATAAGGTATAACGGTTCAAAGCATAACTATCTAACATTCCAATTAAACTTTGTGTTATCCTTACTAAGGTTAAGTTCAAATCGAAAGATACTTAATTGTATTAACATTCTTTGTTTTTATTTTTTGGAATTAGTCTTGTCATTATTAGAACAAGTGGGGGATTATTTTAAATTATTAACAATTAATAATCTTGAGTTTGTCCCAAATGACAAGAAAACATGCAAGTGAAGATTAATCTTTGAATCCAGAAATAAGCAACACTTGTGAAAGTGTTGTAGTAGGTTGGAATTCAGAAACATGGAACACTTGTGAAGTGTTGCAATAAGTTTGAATTCGAAAATAGACATCACTTAGTGAAGTGTTTCATAATGAAAGTATACAACTCTTGAAGAAAGTTGTTATGGGTGAAATAATATAACTTTTGGTCAAAAGTATGTAAATTTTGGTTAAAAGTACTAACTTTTGGTAAAAAGGATGTAACCTTTTGGCAAAAGCATGTAAGTCTTGGTAAAAGGAAGTTATTTAATCAAGGTTAGCAAAAATCTAAGAACTAAAAAAAACTCACACTGTTTAAAGGATTCTAGTGAAATTAACAAGAAAAATCAATGGGTTACAGCATAAACATGGAGCATAACCAATTAACGAGAAAAAGAGTCGGAAAACGGTGAAGAGTGTTACCCAATGTTGATGGTGTTGAAATTAATTTACAATGTGTTGTTGTTGTTTTTGCTTAGTGTTTTCTGTTTAGACGCTTGGAGATGCACGGTTTATAAGAGTGGCAGCAAAGTCCAGTGGTTAGCGGCGACCGAAGTACTAGGTGTAGAAGGCATAATGTTGTTTGGTGGTGGACGCGCGAAGGTAACTATTTTGATGATTATGAAAGTGGTGCATGGTGTGGTTACTGTAGACAAATGAATGAGATAAGGTGAGGAGTTGGTGGTTCTGTGTGGAGTTGTCGCGAGTTATTGGTGTTTTGTGGTGATGTTTGAAGATGTTTCACGGTGGTGTAGATCTTTTGTGTCGAACAAGGGTGATTTACAAGGCTGAGATTGAAGGTGAGGAAGAACTGTGGAAGGTTTACATGGTTGTAGTGAGGCATATTAGGAATAGGTGAGAAGATATTAAGTTGTAGTATGGGTGATTGGTTTCGAAGGTTTAGTTAGGAGACTGAGAGGTATGTTGGAGAGAAAACTGAGTTGGTTTGAAAGTTAGTGAAAAAGATTCAGGATTTTTTTTTGTGTATAACGTGAGAGCGAGGGTATGAGCGGTTGAGAGAGGAAATCTTTGGAAAAATTTGAGTTGTATTTATTTATTTCTTCTTTTTGTTTTTATGCAATTGAGAGAGAGAGAGAGAGAGAGAGAGAGAGAGAGTCCTCATATGTGTGAGTTGTCATGTCCATAATGGAGGGAAAGGGGAGTGAGGTTAATTGGATGAGGTAATTGATTTATTCCATTTAGAAAGAGACGTTGGGGAGAGGATAAGGTGATCATTTATAATGCACCATACGTCCCTTGGTCATTGGGAGAGAATTACATCAATAGTTGTGCCTTGATTTTTTGGATCCATTTGAAGATATAATGGACACCTGGAGGCGTATGAGTCGATAGGAAATTAAGATATTTTTCTTTTCTGATTTTTTCATTATTAATATTATTATTAGTTGATTTTTGATTGGATGATGGAAATGGGCATGGATAGCAAACACGAGTCATTGATTAATTTAAATTAATGATCAAGATTGAATCAAAGAAACACAAATTAATTTTAAATATCAAAGTTACCCCTTCTAGAAGTTTTAATTAATTTAAATGAGATTAAATCAATTAAAACAACTAAAATTGACACTTTCTTAAATAATTATGATAAAACTAAAATAAAGACATGGAAATTCCTATTTAAATTTTCTGAATATTTTAACAAAAGAATAAAAATAAATTGACTGAATATGAATAAAATTTGGACGCAAAAATGCCCGGAAAATTAAAATGAACGCACTAAAATGATCAACATGAAATAAACTTCTCAGAAACATACAGATTTTTATTAAATTTTGAAGTAAAAAGTGTCAGGTTGAAAGGGCTCAGATTAATCAAAATGGGATTGAAAAAGGAGTCGAAAAAGTAAAACGAGCACGTCGGGTTAAACCATGTGAAACATAGATTAATAAAAGTGATGTCTGCATGCCCAGTCTTTAAGTTTTTCGTCTGCTAATCTTACATATATTTGAGAAATGATTCAACCGCTATGCCTGTATATCCGAAAATTTATTCTGGTTGATATTTTAGGTACTATGCGTGACGTGAGACATGCTATGATATGCAAATGATGCAATGTAAAAATAAAGTCAGATGTATGAAAGTTTTAAAATGCCTGGACAAAATTGGGGTATGAAAAAATCCACTCTGACTATACATAATTATTCGAGAACAAAAGATGCAAAACAACCCCACTCTGACTGTAATTAAATATATTCATTACATCAATAGTAACTCACAACTCAAATCACACTTCTTATTAACTCATAAACAATTATGCACAAAATTTACATCACGTCATACTTTAACTTTTATCACACATTTTCACACCTACAAATAATACTCATTTATATATAATTTCACTTCACAATACATAATTAATTATATAATTTAATTAATTAACTCATGTTCATCATCAAGCATGTACAATAAGTCACATAATTATACATACATTTCATAACATATAGTCACACATCATTAAAACATGTATAAATCACTACCATGATGTAGCTTTGTGAGTTATCTTTCCAACACTTTGAGTCGCGCCTCAATCTGAGTGCCGAAACTCAAGTTATGATAAATATTGTATTTGAACAAAGTATGTATGGTCGTGACGGGTGGGCCGTCACAAAGTTGACGAACGTCACAAAGCTGGACGAAATGATGGGTAGTGCATCACAATGGTCACGCCTGTCACCGCTGCAGAATACAAAACCGCTGAAAAATGCATAATTCTGCGTTTTTTCACCATTTGGGGTCTTTCGGACCTTCGATTTCGATTTTGTTAAAAGTTAAACGCTCAGAATTTTACACACAATAATTATATAACAATTATACAACAATAAACATAAATTATACATACCCAACATTAAATAATCATCAATCAATCATGGAATTTAACATGTAATTTGATAACCCCAATTTAACATTTAAACTCATGTTTATGAACAAATAGCATATGCAACAATTGTACCAAATACAGTACATGAATTTGCAATTAAATCATGGCATTCAAACATAATTGTAATTATATTATTCATCACACAACTTAATCAACAAAAGGGAGAAAAATCCTATTGGAGGTTAAGGGAAACCTCTCTACCCTTTCATTTGTTAAGCATCCATAGATGAAGAATCTTCCCCTTACCTTACAATTCTAGAAAATTCAGCAAGACGAGCCTCTAGTGATATCTTCTCTCAAGCCCTAACACTCCCTTCTAAATCTCTTCTCTCCAATTCCCTTGTTTTCACGCACTCATGAAAAAGCCTCTAAAAACCTAATTTGTCTAGCTTTTTAAAATATATACTATTTTATTTAATTTCTATTATTTGCACCTTTTGTCCAAGTTTAACTCTAATGTACTTATCACTAAACTCCCTTAATTCATAAAATTGGCCCAATTATACATATTATCTCTAATTTCCAATTAATTAATTTAATTAATTCCGATTAACCCAATTAATTAACACAAAATACCATAAATACCGTCACCGGACAAACATATAACATATTCGCAAAAATAGTAATTTAAATAAAATACTAAACTAAATAAAATAAATAATTAAATAAGCGAATAATTAAATCGGCTTAATTTTTAGGTATCACTCAATTTAAGACCCTTGGGGGCTATAAATACGTTGGTACCATTGTAGATGTTTGATTGGCTGCATTTTGTGTTAAAACACTAACTGTACTCTGATGTCTTGACTGATGTCATGACATACTTGAGTAGTATGCTGCAGGTTTAGCTAATACAGGATTTACTGAATGTCAAACTAGATGTTATGACATTCTTCCATGACAGTAAATACTGAACTATAGAATAATTGGTTTTTCTGTTATAGCTCAGTATTGAGTTCAGTCTGTTTTTCAGGAGAGTAGCAGACCTGACACATAGCCTACTGTCTGAATGTCAAACTGAATGTTATGACATTCATCATTGACAGCATATACTGAATAATAGGCAGGTTGGTTTTTCTGCTACAGTCAGTATTTATTTCAGTCTGTTTTTCAGGAGGATAATAGACCTGGCATATGGCCCATTGTCTAAATGTCAAACTGGATGTTGTGACATTTATCTCTGACAACTGATACTGAACTATAGACTGGTTGGTCTTTTACAGTTCAACATTTAGTACACTTTGTTCTCAGGAAAATAACAGACCTAGCATATGGTCTATGTTCTGGACGTAAAACTGAATGTTATGACATTCATTCCTGACAGCATATGCTAAAGTGTAGGATGGTTAGTTTTTCTGTTTCAGTATTTTTCTTAGGCTATTTTTCAGGAATCCAACAGCTGAGCTAAAATCCAGGAAACTAACAACTAAGCTACAATTAATGGACCTAACAAATAGCCTATTTGTTAGCACCCTAATATGTGGAAATTAGGTTAACTTGCTTAACCTTATTTCTAGGAAATACAAGTACAAGGCCCAAGTGCTGCAATATAAAAGGATGGCAATCCTGATTTCAGAACTTAGGGGTTTTTAGCGTGAAGCATTCATTGTTCCATTATACTTCACTGCTGTAGTTTTATGTGTGTCTTGTATTAGGTGTAACTTGTGAGCCAAGCAATTATCACCTAGATGATTGCATTGGACTAGGGTGTTCATTGAGTTGTAAGTGTTGTGTCACTCTAAGCTTTTAAGCGTGAGTGCTGTGTTTCTTGATTAAAGCTGTTAAGCACAATCAAGAGTTGTTTGAAGTATAACTTCGCCATTTAACTTTAAACTAATTAAAGGTTGTAATCACTGTGGTGACTGAGGGGGAGTGAGTAGGAACTCTGATCTTAGTTTAAGATTGAAATTGCATTGGGTAGGTATTAAGTGATAGGATTAAACAGTTGGTTTAAGGTCTGAATTAATACTACTAATAGTGGATTTCCTCCCTGGCTTGGTAGCCCCCAGACGTAGGTGTGTTTGTCACCGAACTGGGTAAACAATTCCCTGTGTTATTTATTGCACTTACAATTACCTGCTGTAAACATTCCTGTCTGCGCAGAATCGGATGTCATAACATCTTGTGTGACATCGATAGTCTATTAACTAGAATTTCAATTGGCATCAGAGCAGGCACCCTGCCTGTTAATTTCTGGGTGAGATCTAGGGACGTTACTTTCTAGTACCATGGACAAGGATGTAGGATTCTCAAATAGACCACCCATGTTGGATGGTTCTAACTATGATGACTGGAAACCTCGTATGATAGCCTTCTTGAGGTCTCTAGATAGCAAGGTCTGGAGAGCTGTCAACAAAGGATGGGAATATCTAACGAAGACAGGTAAAGATGGAATCATTTTGCAAATTCCTGAAGAAGAGTGGGACAAGGAGCAAGAGGCACTAGCCCTTGGAAACTCTAAGGCCTTGAATGCACTGTTCAATGGAATAAATAAGAACATTTTCAGACTAGTGCATCACTGTGAACTGGCTAAAGAAGTTTAGGATACTTTCAAAACAACTCATGAAGGTACCTCCAAGGTGAGGATGTCTAAACTTCAGATGCTGACCACCAAGTTTGAAAACCTGAGGATGAAAGAGGATGAGACTATTCATGACTTCCATATGAATATTCTTGAAATTGCCAACACTTCTGGTGGCTTAGGAGAGAAAATGGCTGAAGAAAAACTTGTAAGAAAGATTCTCAGATCATTTCCAAAGAGATTTTCCATGAAGGTCACAACTATAGAAGAGGCTCAAGATATCTGCAATATGAAGGTTGATGAGCTTATTGGTTCTCTCCAAACCTTTGAAATGGGCTTGTGTGAGAATGTTGAAAAGAATAACAAAAGCATAGTTTTTGTATCAAATACTGAAGAGGATTCAGAAGAAGGAAATACTGGAGGTGATGAAAGCATATCAGAAGCCATAGCCATGCTTGGGAGACAGTTCAACAAGTTCATAAAGAAGATTGATCAAAAAGGTAGACCAAATGTCAAGAACATTTCGTCTGACATCAGGAAAAGATCAACATCTGAAGAAAAGTTCAACCAAGGCAAGGGAATCCAGTTTCATGGATGTGAAGGTTTTGGACACGTTAGAGCTGAATATCCTACTTACCTTAAGATGCAAAGGAAGGGACTATCTGTCACCTGGTCTGAAGGAGACTCTGAGAGTGAATCAGAAGGAGAATCTGCTAAACATGTCACTGCACTAACAAGTGTCTGTGCCTTTGATGATGAATCAAGTGGAGATGAACCGACTTTTGATGAACTTGCTGCTTCATATAAAGAGCTATATGTCAAAAGTGCAGAAGTGTGTATACAAGGAGAAAAGCAGAAAAAACTCATCAAGGAGCTGGAAAATGAGAAAAAGGAGCATCTGACAGTCATAGATGGTCTAAATGGTGAGATAACCTTGCTGATTTCCAAGCTAGATCAAATGACAAAATCCATCAGAATGCTGAATAAAGGAACTGATACGTTGGAAGAGATTCTAAAGGTGGGACAGAAGTCAGGAACCATGTCTAGTTTAGGCTTTGTTAAGAAATCCTCAGCTGAACTCAAACACTCAAAGGCTGAAGTTCAGAAACTCAAGCAGAAGTCACAACCAATGTCTCAACATCAGGGAACCAGGATGAGTAACCATCAGAAGAAGAAATTTCAGAGATGGAGATGTCACTACTATGGTAGATTTGGTCATATAAAAGCCTTCTGCTACAGGATGCATGGTTATCCTAATCAAACCCCTCATGTCAGACCTAAGCATAAGGCATCTAAGTATAATGCCCCCGTCAAGAACCGACAATGGGTTGCTAGGTTAGCTCACACAACTCTAAAGGCATCTACCAGAGAAGACTGGTACTTTGATAGTGGTTGCTCAAGACATATGACTGGTATGGAGAATTTATTGGTGGGTATACAACCTCACACTACCAGTTATGTGACCTTTGGTGATGGTGCTAAAGGAAAAATCAAAGGTGTTGGTAAGTTGGACAGCTATGGAGTTCCAGAACTGAATAATGTGATGTTAGTAAAAGGACTAACTGCTAATCTCATCAGCATAAGCCAGCTGTGTGATCAAGGTCTCTATGTTCAGTTCACTAAGGAATTATGTGTTGTGACGAATGAAGATAATCAGAAAGTTATGAGAGGATCCAGATCCAAAGATAACTGCTATCTATGGGAACCTAAAGTCTCAAACTACTCCTCAATTTGCTCCTCAGCCAAGGAAGAACAGGAGGTGAAGTTGTGGCATAGACGTCTTGGTCATCTTCATTTAAGGGGAATGAAAAAGATCATATCCAAGGAAGCAGTTAGAGGAATCCCAAAGCTGCTTATTGATGAAGGAAGAGTCTGTGGAGAATGCCAGGTTGGCAAGCAAACCAAGATGTCACATCCTAACCTGGGACATCCTACAACATCCAAAACTCTGGAACTGTTGCACATGGACTTAATGGGACCTATGCAGGTTGAAAGTCTGGGTGGAAAGAGATATGCCTATGTGGTTGTTGATGACCATTCCAGATACACATGGATAAGCTTCATCAGAGAAAAATCAGATGCATTTGATGTCTTCAAAGATCTGTGCATCAGACTTCAAAGGGAAAAGGATAGTTGTGTTGTCCGAATTAGGAGTGACCATGGGACCGAGTTTAAAAATTCCAAGTTTGATGAGTTCTGCTCATCTGAAGGAATAAGTCATGAGTTTTCCTCACCTATTACTCCTCAGAAAAATGGGATAGTTGAAAGGAAAAACAGAACTATTCAAGAATCTGCCAGAGCTATGATTCACGCAAAGAAGTTTCCTATGCACTTTTGGGCTGAAGCTATGAATACAGCTTGCTATGTTCACAACAGATTTACCTTGAGAAAAGGAACCTCTTCCACTCTGTATGAAATATGGAAAGGCAGAAAACCTACTGTGAAGTACTTTCATATCTTTGGAAACAAATGTTACATTCTTACAGATCGTGAACAGAGAAGGAAAATGGACCCCAAAAGTAATGAGGGTATATTCCTAGGATACTCTACTAACAGTAGAGCTTACAGAGTTTTCAACTCCAGAACCAATGTCCTGATGGAATCCATAAATGTGATTGTGGATGATAAAGAGGAAGGAGACAATGCCATAGAGGATGTTGGAACATTCCTTGAGACTTCAACAGACATACCAGTCAAGACTGAAGATGTACAGGATACTCCTCCTGAATTTGAGGTAGATGCATCCAACAAGGTGCCCTCTATTAGAATTCAGAAAGACCACCCTAAGGATCTTATCATAGGGGATCCCAATAGTGGTGTGACTACCAGATCAAGGGAGAACAGCTCAAATTCCTATTTTGTATCCAAGGTTGAACCACAAAATGTGAAAGAAGCCCTGACTGATGAATATTGGATCAATGCCATGCAAGATGAACTGGAGCAGTTTAAAAGGAATGAAGTTTGGGAGTTAGTTCCACGACCTGAAGGGACTAACATCATTGGTACCAAGTGGATCTACAAGAACAAGTCTGATGAGAAAGGAGTAATCACTAGGAATAAAGCAAGACTATTGGCACAAGGATATACTCAAGTTGAAGGGGTTGATTTTGATGAGACTTCTGCACCAGTTGCAAGGCTTGAATCAATAAGATTGCTGTTAGGTGTTGCCTGCATTCTGGAGTTCAAATTGTTCCAAATGGATGTGAAGAGTGCCTTTTTAAATGGCTACTTGAATGAAGAAGTCTATGTGGAACAACCTAAAGGGTTCTGTGATCCTAACCTGCCAAAACATGTGTACAAGTTGAGGAAAGCTTTGTATGGGTTGAAGCAAGTTCCTAGAGCTTGGTATGAAAGGTTGACTGAATTTCTGACCTCTAATGGGTACAGAAAAGGAGGGATAGATAAGACCTTGTTTGTGAAGGATGAAGATGGCAAAATCATGATTGCACAAATTTATGTGGATGATATTGTCTTTGGTGGAATGTCAGATAAAATGGTGAAACATTTTGTTAACCAGATGCAATCTGAATTTGAAATGAGTCTGGTTGGGGAATTGACTTATTTTCTTGGACTGCAAGTTAACCAAATGGAGGATTCTATGTTTCTCTCCCAAAGCAAATATGCCAAGAACATAGTTAAGAAGTTTGGTATGGATAATGCTAGTAACAACAGAACTCCTGCACCTACTCATTTAAAATTAACTAAAGATGAAGGAGGTTCTAGTGTTGATCAATGCTTGTATAAAAGCATGACAGGTAGTCTACTATATCTAACTGCCAGTAGACCTGATATTGCATATGCAGTTGGTGTGTGTGCTAGATACCAAGCAGAACCCAAAGTGAGCCACTTAAATAAAGTCAAGAGAATTCTCAAGTATGTCAATGGGACTTGTGACTATGGTATGCTATACTCTCATGGCTCTGATCCTGTCTTATCTGGGCATTGTGATGCTGATTGGGCTGGGTGTGCTGATGATAGAAAAAGCACATCAGGAGGATGTTTCTTTTTGGGAAACAATCTCATATCGTGGTTCAACAAGAAACAGAATTGTGTATCATTGTCCACTGCAGAGGCTGAGTACATAGCAGTTGTTCCTAACTGGTATGGATGAAACAGATGTTGACTGAGTACAATGTCTCTCAGAATGTCATGACATTGTTCTGTGACAATCTCAGTGCCATTAATATTTCAAAGAATCCCATCCAACACAGCAGGACCAAACATATTGACATTAGACATCACTTCATCAGAGATCTGGTGGAAGACAAAGTGATTACCTTGGAACATGTAGCTACTAAAGTACAACTTGCTGACATATTCACAAAGGCTTTGGATGCTACTCAGTTTGAAAATTTAAGGGGCAAATTGGGAATATGCCTTTCTGAGGATTTATAGCAACCAAGGATGTTTGGAATGTATTATTTAATATTTCTAACTATTAAACAATTGAAAGTGTGCTCTGACTGGTCAACAGATCATAGATATTTCACTTGCAGCAAGTGTGTTAACAAGATGTTAAGGAGATATCCTAACATGAGACAGCCTATGTACCTGCTGAAGTTCAAGAACATGTTCATGCAGGAGTGCTTCAAGATGTCATACACAAAGTCATGGCATCTGATATGGTTGTACCTGCTGTGAAGAAAGAGTGTGTGTGTCTACTTGATCAAAGTTGTGAAGCAATATCAAGTGGGTGTTGTCTTGATCAAGGCTGAGAAGCAAGATCAAGAGGAGGTATTCTTGATTGAAACTGTGAAGTAAAATCAAGATTGTGTTTCTGACAAGTGTGTGTAATTTATTTTGTTTTGGTCTGTAATTTTAAGTGTTGCTTTGGAAAATTTTTTGACAAAAAGGGGGAGTAACACCTGTGCCCCAGGACAACAGATTTGCTATGTGCTTGAACAGATATTGAAGATCCTGTAATCCAGAGGTTGTGCTGCAGCTTGATGTTCACCTTCTATGTGTGATGAGTGTGAGTGTGTTGCTGTTTACTATCTGTATGTGTGTGGCTGTTTGAAGTTTCTATTTAACTTTTGTGTGTGCTGAGTGTGCTGCTGTTCTGAGTGTATTAGCTATGGTAATTCTCTGCTAGGATGTGTGTTCTCCGCTGCTGTGAACTCTATTACAAATCTTCTCAATCAAGATTTGAATTTGAAACATGAGGTTGAAGTAGAAAGTATTTCAATTGCAAGTGGTTTTGAGCTTTCAAAATGGAAGTGGTTTTGAGCTTTCAAAATGATTTATAGGTGCTGGAGATCAAGCACAAAAATAAGTGAAAAATGATTGTTAGATTCAAGTCAAAAACATTTGTTGATCTGAGTCAAATCAACAAGTAGATTGGAACAAGATAAACATAAACGAAGTAACTAATTTTCTTGCGATTTGAGTCAAGTTATAACTATGATTCAAGTCATAAAGAGTCATGATTTGAGTCATGTATAAATTATGATTCGAATTAATTTAGACAACCCCAAATAGGAAAAAGTGAGAAACTATGTGATTCGAGTTATGTGTATGTGGTGATTCGAATCAAACTAGGAAGAGGCTAACATAACATTGTGTGATTCAAATCATGTGCAACTTGTGATTCGATTCACAAATACAAAATCCTTCATTTTTTCCTCTGTTTGATTTGATTCGAGTCATGGTTTGTGACTTATTTGAGTCACACACATGAAATCTTAATTTTCCAAGTTTTTCATAATAATTTGAGATTCCACATCCCATATGATTATTCTTCCATTTATAATTATTCTTCAATTTATAATTATTCTTCCATTTATGATTATTCTTCCATTTATAATTATTCTTCAATTTATAATTATTCTTCCATTTATGATTATTCTTCCATTTACTCAACCAATTGACTTAAAACATAATGATCACACTCAAATACAAATACTTGAATTATGCATGCAAAAACGAGTGGATTCAAAACTTAATACAAAGATGTATAATTGAAGAACTACCCTTAAAGGTCCTCTAAATTATGTATATTATACTTTGTCAAAACTACTCTCTGAGCGGGTTTTTTAAACTCATTTTCTAAAGCTGACAAAAACCCTCAAAAATACCATTTTGGAGGTGGCATCTAAAAAGCTAGATCAAATTCACAAGTTGGTAATGGTGGGAATTTGGAAAAAATGAAATTCCAAAGAAAAATCACATTTATCTTTTACATAAGAAGGAAAATTAAGTTTGATAATTTTTTCAGTGATTTTATTTTTCAAAGTAGAAGTTGTATCATAAATAGTTCGACTAAGTTGATAGGGATTATACGCAGTGTTAATGTTGAAAAGCTCGAATTTCCTTGATGTGCATACCTCGACCTTTATTCTTTTGTTTTTGTATAGAGGAAAAAAATGTAGGTTAAACATTGTAGCAGAGTCAAGTGATCCACAAAAACATCTTTATGATATGTTGTCCACCATTCTTCAATTATTCTTGTGCATTAATAAGAAGCTAGAAACTCAAAAGGGGTTAGATTAATGACTTCTTGGATATTAAAATCTAAACATGCTTGATATTCCCTTTTCGAATGTGTGGTGTTGGCCAAACAGATTTCCTCACTATTGATAAAAAGAGACTTTGGTAAGAATTATCTAAAGCCAAATTATCTAGCCACCAAGTTTGGCTGATAACTAACAAGCCCCAGGCTAGCCTTCCCCGTCAAGATTCTAGTTGACAAAATAGTAGGTTTGAGTAAATTTACCCAAATATCAAGGGCTTCAGAATGGTGTTCAGAAGAAGAAGGTGAGGATTCTCTTCTAAAGCAATTTGGTTCATGACTTCGATTGACGAATGAAGCCATAGTGGAGACGAATGTGGCACAATTCAAATAAACAAATAAATATTTGGTGAAGATTTCCTTTGTTGATAAACCAACATCTTATGGGGTCAGCAGAGAGGGCCTAGTACCTTCTCCTAGTCTATCTTCAACCAGTCTTGCTAGATCAGATGGGATGGTAACCTTCAAAGAAGGTTCAAAATTTGCATTAAGCCAGAGTTGTAAGAGCCATATGTGGCCAGAAATCAAGAGGTTTTCTTCAGAATTGGTTATGGATTTTAGTTCAAGAGAAGCAAACTCTAAAGACTCCTAAAGAGAATCCAAGATCAGTTTGCTGAGGCATACATTTCCCCCCTCATGAATCTGAGTTGCTTGCACGATGACCTTTGAATAGGAACCATGATGGTAGGTGCTTGCACGTTGCATACGTGACAATTGAGTGAAAATAGGCATGGTGTCAGTTTAACGGCGAAAGTCATGATGACAACAACATATGTATGATGACTTGGATATTATTGTGAGTTTTACTAAAAATGCCATCATTCTGTCATATTGTAGATATGATCGAAAAATGACCTTTTTGGGGGCATCTGTTAGCTTGAGAATTTTATCTTAGTGTTTCGACATGAAAGTAAGGTATAAAGGTATGAAATGACATAGTGTAATATTACCAAACTATAGTTTCAACATATTAATTAATTCGACATGGGTGATGAATTCGACCCACCTATCAGGGACGGTGAGTTCAACTTGCTTATCAGGTGTTTTAAGACTTAACATTTTCTTGAATCCAAGGATTGAATAACTTAGAGGCATTTTCGACACCAGGCCATAAAATTCGATAGGAGAACTCTTTGACAGAGGCAGTTAGAGGGCTGGAAGACAACTTTGACAATGGTAGCAATTTAAGGCAGATTAAAAACTAACGACATGTGGAATTACATCAAAAGAGAGAAGCCCAGGTAGCAAGATACATGTCAAATCCTGGAGAAATAACAATTGTCGACAGTTGTTGATGTACATAATATATAAGTAGATTTAGTCTTTAGGAGAAGGGTTCGCATTTTCATTATGTTCTATTTAGAATTCACACATCTAAGTCACATAGATAAAGATTTTGTGAGAAATATATAAACTTGTGTCTCACTTTTAATTTAAGTAGTTTTCTTGATTGTTTTTACTACATTTCTTCATTTACTTTATCCTTTCCAGCGATCCTGCTTTTTACTCATTAGAATTTCTATCCAGTTGATCTAAATTCGAACTTTAAGCTTTTAAGTACAAATACATTTTTCTTAAGTTTTTCGCACAAATTATTTTTATAATTTTTTCGAGTTAATCCCTTAAATAAACTAAAACTTATAATCAGTTTACTAAAAATACCACTGAACACTAAATTAAAAGACAAAATGAATTAAATGACCTAAATGTTTTGGCACGTATCTTTTGAAGAATTTAAGTGCAATAATAGCACTTTTAAAAGGAGTCAATTTTTCCTCAATCAAACGAAGGTTAGGCGAATATTCCATTTGATTCTATTTATAAGAAAACAATTACTTTTTAAATTCATTGAATATATAATATATTTGGAGAAAATATAGACTAAATATATTAGTTATCCAATAACTTTTAAAAGTAAACTTTTTAAAATAAATAAGACCCGAGATAATGCAAAATAGTCCTATTTACAAGATAGCTGAATGTTTTTGAAATTCACATAATTCCACACAAAAGGGATTATTTTTCCTCATTTTTGTAACACATTAAAAACCCAATTATCATTGCAAAGGTAACTTTTCCCCAATGAAAAGCTTTCTTCACCCTCTCTTTAATGTTGTCTTCTTCTCTTTAATGGTGTTCTATATGTAAGGCAACATGGAGGGTGGTGAATTTGACCCAATACATATACAATGTTTTGTTCCAAGAGGAGTATAATAGTACTACCATTCAAAGAATGTTAGTACTAAGTACCAACATGCATAAAAAACACAATCCATTTAACATTCAAATAGCCAAAGATAGATCCAAATTAATTCTGTTTTGGACAGTAGAACAACCCATATAGTTACTAAATCCAGAGTCTCTAACATCATTATTTTTTTGAGGCAATGAAATTGATAATGACAATTCACAACCTCCTATATCTTCTTCTTCTTTTGCACGTACACTCTTTTCATTCACATTCTTTTTTTCATTTAACTTTGTTCCCTGAAAAAAAAAGAATGAAATTGTAAAAATGATGGCATTTTGAATTTAAATATTTAAGCAGGACCACTAAAATTTTACAAGTCTGAAGTTAAATAATTTGGTAGGACCACTGAAATGTAGAAATGATTAGTGTACAAATTCAATGCAATCATTATAGTTTTTTTCTTTGGCACAGTGCATGTGCAATTGATTCTCGATTTCCCCTACCACCAATTTTATTACAAAATTTTAGTTACATTTTCGTAGATTAGTCACAGTTTAATTTTAACGGATTATGTTTTGGGACAGATAAACTGTGACGAATATTTTATTGAATTATAAGTACCTTGAGCAAATGAGTTTCTTGTTTTGGTAGCATTGTGCAATATTGTGGTTCAGGAGTGATCTTCCATATTGAACCATCAACACAAATGTTCTTTATTCCTTTCTGCTGCTCCTGAACCATGTCCTGCACATAATCATAGAATCTTGTGTATGGATTGGGAACTGCTTCACATAAACTTTCCCTGCATTCTAAGATTCCTGAGAATGAACTTTTCTTCTCGATTCTAGCTCTGATCATCAAGAGAATCCAAATGTTAATGAAATAGTTTTTAAACCGAAATAATATCGTATCAATGTTTGGTTCTGATTAGACGGTCATGATGTGGCTGACTACGTATTATGACAGCTAACAATCTAAATTTATATAAAATTAGGAAAATTTTATTATATTACGTATTAGTCCTTTGAAAAGTATGAAATTATTTGGATGGATAAAAAAAATTATAAAGCTATGGTTACCTTTTTGGGGAGAAATTTGTGTAGGTAAAGAGAGAATCAGATTCCTTTCCAATAGATCCATCATCATTCTCTTGAAAAGATTGTCTTTTATGTACGGATATAGTCCTATCTGTCACATATAAACCAACACATTAAGGAAATTATAGATCGTAAAGTTTGTTGGGAATAATTACTTCATGGCCCAATACCATTTAATTACATGCATGGTTTTGATTTGAAGTAACACCAACTATAAATGAATTCATATTAAAAAAGTGTGTTAGAAAAAACTTGTAAATCACGGTGAGACAGACACTACAAATACCAGCTTCTTAAAATCACAGCGAAAACGAAACCTTAAACATGATTAAGTGATGTTAACAAGATTTATAAGGTGACCAAAAATAATATTTATACGAAAACTTCTAAACTTGTGCATGGAAACTTAACATTCTCATGAATAATATTTTAATAAAAACCAATTATTTGAATACCATACTAAGAAATAACAAATATCCAATACATATAGTAATGAAGGTGAAAGAATGTTTGGTACCTTGGTTGTTACATGAGTCACTTCTCATGCTCCTATACATCTGCAAATGGCTTTTGACATGTGAAATTGTAAGCCCTTTAACATCCATCAACTGAAGAACAAGCTTAGGAGTAGCCTCTACACAAACAAAACATAAAACATGAGATATATATTAAACATAGTACTAGACAAAAAAAAAAACATGAAAAAAACAATAACAAAGTAGAAATGAATATATACTTTGATGACCACCAAGAGTTTCAATGGCATAAACAAAACAACGATGAAGTTCTGGTGTCCATCTTAAACGAGGAACTTTTGATCTTACATATTGTCTCACTACACCTTCTCTTCCACAACTAGCCATTTTCAAATCCAAAAGGGTCCTCAAAAAATCACTTTTTTTTTTGTTCTACTTAGCTTGATAGTAGTAGTAGTAATAGTATATAAGAGTGTGAAGAAAACAGAATGATGATTGTGAAAGGGTTAAAATATCGAGAGAAAAGGACATGACAAAGGGAAGAGTCTGCAAATTCCTTAACATGTCACTGATAATACCTTATGCCTTATGGTAGGTGTTGTCCCTTAACGTGTCCCCCCTCCCCTACCCCCCTATATAACCTTAGTTACAAGTGAAAAAAAATGAAATCTCAAAAAAAAAAGCACTTAACTTTTTCAGAGATTAAAATCACGGGGAGGTATTCTGATATTGTAAATCATTGTGCCTATGCAACAATATACCAATACTACTATATAGGTACTTTCAGTATCTTTTGTTACTGTCAAACTTTGACCTTTCGATTGACTAGTAAATAAATACTACTATGTGCGACAAGATTGTAATAATCACTCAGTAAGAATATAATAGATCCCATCAAATTACTTTTTCATATTTTGTTTTGTCTTGGTTATAATATACTATTATGTGAAAGAGATATTCTTGTATTATAGTATATACTTTTGTATGACAGAATACAACTTTATCAGAACATATATAATACATGTATCAGTATCTCCTTTTATGCAATTGTTAAAGTGTTGCAATGATCTAAAATAGATCATAGGATGAGAGTGTGTATCATCTCATGTAGTGTTGCAATCAATGTCCTAATTACATTGTTTTATGCAAAAGTTAGAAAACAATGAGATTTATTGGTTTGAATCTTGAGTGAACTGAAATTTGTATTTTTCTTATTTTTGTTTTTATTTTTGTTTTTGGTATATTTGTATTAGTCATTGAATTGTTGTTTATTTTTTCTTTCTAAAGAACCACTTTTATTTATGTCTTCCATTCATGAATAAAAAATAAATGTAGTTGACGAATTGAATATTTTGAATTGATCAAACTCTTTCAAAGAACTTCTAGCTAGTATAATGTCATCAACATATATTAATATCGTTGTAAAACTATCATTAGTTTTAAGAATGAACAGTGAATAAATAGAAATTGATTGTATGTAACCCCGCTGGATGGATCACTAAGGCAGTTAATTTTTCATACCATTTTTTACTAGCTTACTTCAAGCCATAGAGAATCTTCAACGGTTTACATACTTGATTGGACTTAGCAAAGGAACTCCTTCAATGATTGTTATTTAAACGTTTTTTTTCAATTCTCCATGCAAGAATACATTATTCACATCAAGTTGGTGTATAAGCTAGTTGTGAATAGAAGTAATGGCAAGCAATGTTCTAACTATCGTAAGCTTTATCACAAGAGAAAAAGTATAAAAAAAATTCAAGCCCTCAATTTTATTATAACCCTTGGCTATAAGCCTAATTTTGTATCTCTCTATTATACCATCAACTTTATGCTTCACTTTGAAAATCCACTTGTTCCAATAGGTTTGACATGAGGTGGTAAATCAATTATGCTCCAAGTTTCATTTTTGTTCAATGTTTCTAATTCATATGTCATAGCTTTGATCTAATGTTCAGACATACATGCTTCTTTACAACTCTTTGACTTAGTGGTATGTGTGATAGCAGTTATGAAACCACAATGAGAACGAGACAAATATGATAATGAATCAAAATTAGAAATGGGATATAGAACATTGTTGTTACCTGAAGATGTCTTGCACAATGAAGTGTGATATGAACTGCAAACATAATCTGAGAGATAAGTAGGTGCATGCTTTGTTATAACATGTCTGATTTATGTTATAGGCTCACACTTGTGGTTTATGGTTTCTTGACCTGACTCAATTTGGTATGTGGTTTCAGGATTTGTGAATGAATCTTGTTGGTTTGTAGATGTATCATCGGATGAGTTAAGGGTATTATCCACTAAGGGAATATCTGAAGTATTAATAATATCAGATGAGGATGTAGGCTCAGGATTAATATGGACATGATAGTCCCAAGTGGATGTGTTATTACTCAAGTAAGGGAAAGTAAGTTCATGAAGTGTGACATTTCTCGATACAAAAGCTTCTTGATTATTAATATCATATATAACAACACCCTTCATACCCTTTTTTTTATCCCAAAAAGACACACTTTCTACTTTTAGGTTCAATTTTTGTCCTATGCGTTTAAAGTGTATGTGTTGTCATACCCCAATTTTACACGGATTTGTATTATTATATGAGTTTTAATCGCATTTTATCTTGAATGAATGATATAGCACATTTGGTAGTGAAGAAAGAATGTAAGGATTTCAAATGAAAGGTTATGGGTTAGAACTAGGGGTGGCAAAACGGATCTGGCCCGTTGGGCATGCCTGTTTTGCTCGCACTTTAGTGCGGGGCAGGCCAAGGATTTAGACCCTCACCCTCTAATGTGCCCGTCATGCCCCGACCCAGTTTTTTTCGCAGACTTTTGCGGGCACATGCACTTACATAAATTTTTTCATTTTTAGGTTTAAAGAGTGCAGTGCCCGCGGGCTTTCCCACCCCGCCCTCACTTTTTTGCGGGACGGACCTAAATTTTAGGCTCACATCCTCAACTATGACCGCCCCGCCCCGCCTTATTTTTTTGCGAGCTTTTGCGGGATGTGTCTAAACGGGACGGACATGCCCGTTTGCCACCCCTAGTTAGAACCCCACATTTTCTCTTTTAGTACTCTTTTTCCTTTTAATTTTTCTATCTAATTCCATTACTTTAAACTTTTTTGTATTATTCTCATTTAGTTATTTTTATTTTTACCATTGTTATTAGTTTAACATTATTTTTATTATCATCAATATTATTTTTAACTTTATTTTTAGTGTTACAACTGTTATTATCATTACTAATTTTTATTTAATTTTGCATCATTATAGTTATTATTATCATATTATTTTTAAAATTATTTATATATTATTATTATTATTACGTTTATTTTATTTTTAGATTATATTATTACATTAGAATTAGAATTATAGTATCATTATTAGTAGTTAGTACTACTAGTATTTTTATTATAATATCTTACTATTATTAGTCATTATTACTATTTTTATTTTTTATTTATGATTTATATTATTAGAATAGATTTATGTTTTTGTTATTATTTATTTTATTTTTATTATTAGATTTATTATTATTAATTATTATTATTATTAGTTATTATTTTTATGATAATATTGTCATTATTTAGTGTTATTTGTGTTTATTATTGTCATTGTTTTTATTTTATTTTTCACTATTAATTTTAATTATTATATTATATTTATATTATTATTACTATTATTTCTGTTTTATTTTCATTGATAAGTTTAATATTACTATTCATGTACACTTTTTATTATAAAAATATTCAAATCATTCAAATTTAGATCAAATGGAAAAAAAAAATCTTCATTCAATAGTGATTCACAACTTACATGAGATTGAGCAAATCATTCACCAAATACACCAGTTTGGTCCGCAAGTCAATCATTCTTAGTCAAATAGTCGATCAATCATAATGTGTCTCAATCATACACATATTTCCTTTTTTACAAACATGGACTCAAGACTCAATCTACCAAAATCATGTCAAAAATAATCAAAATCTCACAAAACATAAAAAAAAATTGTTTTAAATGCATTGTATTTATTTTTAATAGGATTTAAATTAGTTTAGTTTAATTAGATTTTTATTTAGTTTGATTTGGGTTTTTAAGTAGTTTGATTTCATTTGATTTTTACAAATATATTAATTATAGCATTTTTATTCATTGCTTTAAAAATATAAAAACAATTATAGAAAATATAGAATCTTTCTCAATTTATCATTCTCATCTTCTGATTTGTCATATTTTGACAAACTTGCTTCTAATTGGTCAAAGTTTATTAGCTTATTGATCAAGAAAAATCAGATAATATCTGATATTATTTGATTTTATTTTTTTCCTTTTTGTCTTTTAACATAGACATCAATTTCTATACCATTTTCTTATTCGCAACTCACAAAATTCAGATCCCAAAAGTTGTTACTCTTCACACTGAAGAACAATAACAACTAAACCTAAATCCTCCAAACTTTACATCCATTTTATCATCAATTCAAGCAAAAAAAAACTTCGCACTGAAGGAGAAAAAGGAAAAATGCACATAAAAGGGAAAGAAAAGAAAGGAGGAGACAACTTATAGTGGTCACGGTACCCGAGGTTGATACCATCTTTTTTTTCATACCTTTAGGCATGTGTCTGATTATTATGTTTGACATAGGTTATAATTTATTCTTGTTTGAATTTTGGTTCGATTGTTTGATTGTTATCCGTTTTGTGTACGATATATGATTTTTGTTCGTGATATTCATATTTTTTATTTATTTATTTTTAGAGTAATTAAAAAAAAGCTTTTTGTTTCAAAATTTAGATTTTTTTTTCTTGAGTCAAACTAAAAAACAAACTTTTTCTCTCACAAAGGAATCCTATTGAAAATACTCTTTCTAAATATGGTCAAATAAGTCAAGCCAATACAAAAGATTTCTCCCCTGTTTTTTCTTCACGTTTTAGAAACAACACACCATTAATCAATCTCTATCTCTATTTACATTTAGTTTTTTTTTTTAGTTTTTATTTATTTATTTACTTCATCAAAATTAGGGTTTTCTTGGGGTTTTGGGCCAAACTACTTTATACACCCCTTTGTCTCATATTTTTCCTTTTAAAATTCTTTCTTTTCTTTTATTTTATTTTATTTTCCTTTCGTTATTATTTTTAGTTTTATATTAATTAGATTATTTATTAGGTTTTTAATAATTAAGTTTATTTAAGTTAATAAAAAACATAAAAATTTCAAAAAATAACTTTTCTCTTTAGTTTGTTAGGTTAATCTTCAAAATATCAAAAAACAATCTTTCCTTTTCCATAAATATCAAAAACACAAAAATATTTTCCTTTTTAATTAGGTTTTCTTTTCATATTAAAGAAAAAACACAAAACACAAAAACTTATTTTCGCAAATTAAAATTCACCATCACTGATTAAATTGACTATTTTTTAGTCCTCAAGCACCTAGATCAATTCAAAACACTTTAAAAATCAACTCTCGTTCCCGTGTGATGAGATATTTTTTCATAAAATAAAATTAATCAACCACCAAAGCTACGAACTACGATGACTCTGATTTTCTCATCACTTGATGATAATACGTAGGCACAAGGCCGTGAAGCCTTGGCGAGTGTAGCGGTAAACTCATGACCATTAAGCTATTAATAAACTTAACGTCAATAAAACCAGAGTCGCCACCGTGCTTTTATTGTTTTCAAAGGAAAAGGGAAAAGTACGAACAAAACCCAAAGATAAGAAGTTTTCAAATCAAAACTAATAAAATGTCAGAGATTACAGGTAAGGGTGTTGGTTACACAGAGGGAAGGTGTTAGCACCCAAAATGTCCTAGGTACTCCTAGGGAGCCCTTCTATATGTGTGTATGTGTTTTTGGTATAAAAGATGTTTGCAATAAATAGAGTGTGAGAATGAGAAAAGAATTCCTTAATTATATTTTTGTGTTTGACAAGACCTCCGGACTTGTGCCTACGTACCAACATAAAAATGAGGGATCAAAACCTCGTAGTTCGTGGTATCAATTTCAAAGTGAGTGAATTGCTTTTAACAAAAATTTAAATTTAAAAGAGGCACAAAGGCCCTAAAAGGGTTTGGATGAGTGTTAGTTCTTTTTGTCTTTTGAAATTTTAAGTCAATATGGTTAAGTTCATTTACAAGTTTGATTTAAGAAAAGAGTTCAAAAATGCAATGGCATAAGGCTAAAGTTTCTAATTTGCAATAAAGTCTAAGTTTAGAAATCACAAGCAAAGAAGGTTTTTGAAAAGAGGGAGAGATTTGAAATTTAAGAAGTGGGAGGAGATGAAGAGACTAATCCTAAGCATACAATTAAAAGTTATGAGTTGAAAAGATCTGACAATGGGATCCAATCCAATAGGCAAAAATCTCATATAGAAACCCACTTTTTCTTTGGACTTTAGAATCAAGCAAATACCAATAAACAAGTAAGATGAAGAGTAAAGCATCAAATAAAGATAGTCACATCCAAGCTAGTAACTTCATAGTCTTCTTCCATCTTCCATGTATCGGATGACATACTCCTTGAATGGCTCAGAATAAGGCATTATACACAGGTTCAAAGTAACACTTGCATCAAGACTATGTAGCAGATGAACTGAAGTGGACCCCAATACTTGCATCAGATGAAAGCTCACATCACAATGACTTGGTTTCAGAAATGTTGGCATTGGCCAAGTCCTTTTGCATAGGGAATGTTGCCTAATTCTAAGTCCAAATCTCATATCAAAATCCAACACCACACAAATATTTTTTAGGGTTTTTGTTGTTTATTATGTATTTTAAGGTCCTAAGACCACAAACACAAACAAGGTACACAATCAAATATATACAATCATAATATATGGCTCAAGTGAGCAAAGTGAAAATGGCATTAAAATAAACAGGTTAAATGATATGTATAATGACAAATGATAAATGGCTTGAATTTTAAAGTGCATAAAAGTAAATGACTTTGAATTTAAAAGTTAGTCAAAAATTAGTTGATTAGAAATTAGTGGAGTTTTGCTTTTCAATTGTTTAAGTCATTCTTTGGAGAACACTCAACCCTCTATTCACAAGCATGGATTCTTGAACCAAGACATCTTCCAAAGGAAGGAAAAAAGGCCAAGTTTCCACACAATACCATGAAAGGGGGGAGACTTACAATCCCACTTACTAGAATGCTATGCCTTTGGGTCAAAATTTAGCGCTATGTTAAGCAATCGTAATTGGACTTATGTAGAAGTCACAACTATCTGAGGTCGGGCAATAATTTTTTTGGTGTTAATGCATGTTAGAGATATGGTATATGTTGGTGTAAGCCCTAGAGGCCAATACTTTTGGTACTTGTATCGAATTATTTATTAATAATAAAAGGCATTTTTCTTTATTATGTTTGTTTAATAAAGTCCCTGGAATAGATAGTCCATTTAATGTATCAAGTATGACTTAATCATGAGATCACATTAAACATAAGGACACTATTCTTAAAGTGTCCGTAGTCAAGCTTTATTATGAAATGGGATAACATTAAAGCATGGAGACTATTATGTTTGTAGACTGAGGATCACGTCTCATGGATCATGGATAAAGAGTTATCAAGTCTTAAACATAGGTATGAATATTAAGAGTAATATTCATACTGGATTGACCCGCTATGAGAATACTATATAGAAAGTTATGCAAAGTGTCATAAGTTATTCTCATGGTGATAATAGTGTATACCACTCTTCGACCTGAAACCACTATGGATCCTAGATGTAGAGTCGAGTGCTTTATTGCTGATCCAACGTTGTCCGTAACTGGATAACCATAAAGACAGTTGATGGGTACTCCACGAAGCATGCTGAGGGACATGAGTGTCCTAGATGGAATTTGCCAATCCTGCTTAACAGGATAAATGTCTATGGGCCCAATATTGAACTGGACAAGGGTGACATGGTCTATACCTTGTGTTCAATATAGACATAAGGGCAAAGGGGTAATTATACACATAATTATTATCACAGGAGGTTTTGTCAGATCACATGACATTTTCGTGACTTGGATAGCAGTGATGTGTTGCTAGATACCGCTCACTGTTTATTATGTTAAATGCGTGATTTAATATAATTGCCAGCGTCGCGAAAACCTATAGGGTCACACACAAAGGACGGATTGATGAGAGATAGAATAATTAAGGAACATCGTAAGGTACGGTGTACTTAAGCTAAATACGAAATATGGTAAGGTACCAAATACTTAAGTGATTTTGGCATATTATGAGATATAGGCCAAAATGCACTTAAGTGGGCTTTTTGGCTTGAAGCCCACACAAGTGGTTCTATAAATAGAGCTCTTGTGCAGAAGCTTTGTATGGGAATACAACACAACTGAAGAGTTGGAATTTCGTATCTCTCTTTCTCTCACTCAAAGCCTTCATTCACAAACAGCTAGCACTGCGATTGAAGGAATCCGTTCGTGTGGATTGAGTAGAGACGTTGTCATCATTCAACGTTCGTGATCGCCCCGTGGATTTGCTTCAAAGGATTCGATCATTATCAGAGATCTGCACCAAAGGTTTGAATCGCCACAAGAGGTAACGATTCTATCACTGATCATGCTCATTCGTAAGGATCACTAATGGAGAAATTTTTAAATTCCGCTGCGCCTTGCATAGGGAATGTTGCCTAATTCTAAGTCCAAATCTCATATCAAAATCCAACACCACACAAATATTTTTTAGGGTTTTTGTTGTTTATTATGTATTTTAAGGTCCTAAGACCACAAACACAAACAAGGTACACAATCAAATATATACAATCATAATATATGGCTCAAGTGAGCAAAGTGAAAATGGCATTAAAATAAACAGGTTAAATGATATGTATAATGACAAATGATAAATGGCTTGAATTTTAAAGTGCAAAAAAGTAAATGACTTTGAATTTAAAAGTTAGTCAAAAATTAGTTGATTAGAAATTAGTGGAGTTTTGCTTTTCAATTGTTTAAGTCATTCTTTGGAGAACACTCAACCCTCTATTCACAAGCATGGATTCTTGAACCAAGACATCTTCCAAAGGAAGGAAAAAAGGCCAAGTTTCCACACAATACCATGAAAGGGGGGAGACTTACAATCCCACTTACTAGAATGCTATGCCTTTGGGTCAAAATTTAGCGCTATGTTAAGCAATCGTAATTGGACTTATGTAGAAGTCACAACTATCTGAGGTCGGGCAATAATTTTTTTGGTGTTAATGCATGTTAGAGATATGGTATAATGAACCAATCTCCTATAACATACCATACACAAAAAGAAAATGACTAAAGGGGGACCTAATCTCATCCATACTTGTATTAATTCATCTAACACAAAATTATTGATGAACCAATTAGCCTTAGGATATGGAGACTTCATTGGCCAATGAGAGGAATGAGATAGAAAGGGATTAAAGATGAAGAGGGAGGAGAAATGAGACAAACACAAATTGGTCATGGGAAGAATTTTATCAAATTAAAATCATTCATTCATTTTGGGAGATGAAATGTACATTTGATCATTCCCCTAAATCAGATGATTTTAATCCAACAAAAGTCAAATCAACCTTGACAAGACCCAAACAGATAGTCAAACTTCACAAGTCAATAAAAATGGCTCAACACAATTTATTCACAATAAAACAAATAAAAAATCAAATTAAAATGCATTAAATTAAATTATGTTTTTATCAAAAACCTAAAACCTCTTCAAAACAACAAATAAATGGCCAAGAGATTTATCATAGGTCAAACAAGGTCTAAGGACCTTGGATAAAAAATTTCACTATTTTGGAAAAGTCAGAAGTATTTTTAAACAATTAAAAATATGCACAAAAAGAATTAAATCTTGAAAAATATCTATATTGATCCAAAAAAATAATTCTAATTTAGAAAATGAAAGAAAAAAATATTTGATTTTTTTGGGTGAAAGTCCTATATTTTTTGAATCAATAATGAAATTAATATGAGTTAATGAAAAATAAAGCAATTAAAAGGAATTTCAGAAATTCAAAAATATGTGGACCATCTGATCTCCCTCATTAATTGAGGTGGTAGATCATATGGACCGGAGCGCGTGTTCCACAAAGGTCTGAGTCAACTGAGGTGCAGGCATGGTAATTAGAAGCAACACTCAAGATTAAAACAATTTAAATGGATCCTATGGTTGAGGTGCTTCCAACACATCGTCGGAGCCAGAGCTTCGGTCTTCTTCTCCGGTGGACCTCATCGGACTGGTCCACCTTTAACCATCACCAAAATGAAAAAGCAAGACATGGATTTAAAGAAAAAATGCTCAAGAGCTCGAATCTGGCCTCAATTTTGTCCAATTCCAAGTATATGAGAAGATACATGGAGTTGAATTTTGAGGATCATGAACTGAGTTGCTTCGATTTGACCTCAAAGGAACTCAATCTTGTTGCCTACATTGGTAGGACTTCAGGCAACCAAAAATCAACAAGAATAGTGGAGAATTGAGAGAGAATCAAAAAGAAGAAGTTTCTGAAAAATCACCTTCGAGTTGATCTAATTTCACTAGATCTTGATCTGGATTTGATTGCTTTCTCCTCCTCTTGCTTGCAGAAACCAAATGGAATGAAAAGGGAAGTGAATTTCTGGAGTTTGAACTTCTAAACAGAAGGTGAAGTTCAAGCTCGATTTCAAGAGAAATCTAAGAAAATCCTATGGAAGTGAGGGTTTGGAATGGTCTAGCAAGGCTTGGGCAGGGTGTTGATGATGAATCTGAAGCCTTAAGCCTGTTTAAATAGGCAATGTACTTAATATTTGCACCACTTGAAATTTGGCTAAAATTAGAAACCTCCTTGCATGGGTTCATGGGCAATGATTTGGGCCTTGAGGATGATGCAATCCATTTCCAATTCGTGTGTAAAGAGTACTGAATGCATCATGTGCAAGCATGCAAAAGTAAATGATCATATGAAGTACAATCTTGCCAAAACACTCTCCATAATGAAGCCATGTGCAAGTCCCTCAATTTTAATCCAAATGAGATGATCTTGGATGTTTTAGAAAGGTGAGATCAAGGGGAATAACTTTCATGTTAAACACTTTTTCATTTGAAGCTTGGATCATGATGCAGTTTGAAGTGGAAGTTTGGGAAATCAAACATATTTGAAACTTTTCTAAGTCTTAAGTCAAATGTTCACTTCTTTCACCTTAAATAACTTTTTCTATGGACTTCAAATGAGAAACTTTCCTTCATAAAAGTTGTATATCTTTCAAACCTCTTCAATATGGTCACAAATTTGTCCTCATTTAGATTTGGCATGAAGGAGTTATGCATTTTAGAAGTTAAGGAAAATCACTTGTTCAATGGTATTGGCCCAAAATGACTTATAATGTTTTCACTTGGAACATGAATTTGCAATTTGTATTTGCACTTCCTCTAAACATAAAAGTTTAATTATACATATTGAAATTGTTCATGGAATTTTAATGGATTTCATATCATAAAAATTGAGTAAGTTGTGGTCTTGGCAAGTTGACCTTCAAACTAGGGTTTAGACAAAATGACCTATAATCTTTCACCATAAAAAATGACTTTCCAAGCAAAATTAGCTATAGACATAAACATTAATTTTTTTTGTAATGTCATTTAGAGTAACTTTTATCTTGGAATCATTTTCATATGACAAAAATTGTAGGAGATAGGGTCTAGGGAACCCCAATTTTGACCAATTGACTTCCTCTAGTTAACCACCATGAACCAACTTGCTAGCTTGACATTCTCTTGACTTTTGGGACTCATGGAGGATCATATATGTATAAGATGATGTAAGGTGAAGTATCCTTTGGAATATTTGATCAATTGTTGAGGAAACTTGTTGAAGAAGTCACATAAGATACCCATATGAATTAGGGTTTCCAAGGCAAACCAACTCCAAACTCTTGATGATTTCTTGATCAAAATAACATGTGAAGATCATGGGGATCCATATATGATACTTAGAGCCAATTTAAGCTAATTCTTGATTGATCTCCTTGCATTGAGGGTCTTAAACCCTAGATATGAGCTTGATAAAGCATAGGTGAGCATGTGCACTACCTACAAAAGAGTTAAACTATACAATGACATATTTTTGGTATTTTGGTTAGTAAAATAAATAAAAATTAAGTATGATAGAATCAAATGTGCTTGGTGATCTTTCCCATGAAAACCCAATGAATGAGGGGTAAGGAGAATGCCAAGGTGTGATCCCAATGCTAATGCATATGATGAGATAACATGAGGGATCTTAGGGTCAAAATTGGGTTCTTACAGTGAGTCCACTAACTTTAACTAATTATTTCTCGTCTTATAAATACCTTCCTTTGTAAATATATAAAGAAAGCATTTAGGAAAGAAATAGAAGTGATACATGTAACCATTCCCTTAGACAAACACACTAAACCCTAGGCTAGAGAAGGTTCTCGTTGAGTACAACGGAGTTGTGGGATGCCTAACATGTTCCCATCACTTAACTGACTCCCTAACCATATTCGGTTGCAATGACCATCTTTTTCTTTTCCTTTAGAGTTTTATCATTATTTCTCCTATTCCTTAGGAATGAATAAAATATGGTGGCGACTAAGTAATTTTTCCTACCGCGACAGCTGGCAACTCTGTTGGAGAATCCCTAAAGAGAGTTCGGCCTACCCTCTAGTTTTAGGGTTTGTGTGTTTTGTTTGTATGTTTTATTTTATTATTTATTGCCTTTATTTACTTTCTTGCTTTTAATTATTTATAATTTATTTTTTATTTAGTATTTTATATATATATATATATATATATATATATATATATATATATATCATCGGTTGGAAACCATTTTCTTTGTGAAGCTCTAACTAGAGCCTCGAGAAAAAACCATAAGCTTAGAATGGTATTCATGTCATATTAATCGGGGAGGTATCCACCTCATTGATTGGTATGAATACTCCACTTAGAATAGATCATATCAGACTCACCTTCACGGTAAGGCCTGCCCCTCACTATGTTGATAATCTGAATATGGTCCATGACTTTGGGGACCTCTATCTATAACTTGATTCACCTACGGTGACCTTACATTATCAATCTGCATTAGTTGGTACTAAGGTCCCACCTAGATGATAGTTATCCCGAAGGGTCGCCTTCGTAGGGCCAACCCCATCATCATGGTTAAACTCTGGGTATAGTCCATGATTCTATGACCCTTTATCAAACAACCTTAAAGCCTACAAGTGAAGGGATTAGGTTAAAGATTTAGAACCGCCCTATCATAGGAAGCCTTCCCAAATAAGAGGCTCTTTCATTGGTGTTAGCCATAGTGTTTTTCTCACGCTGGATCTCTCTACACTATTAAGTGTTTGATTAGAAAATCAATAACATAGCCGAAGCTTTGATACCAATTGAAGGTAGAGAAAAATAAGAAAGGGGGGTTTGAATTGTTTTCACAGGTAATAAAAACTTTTGCAATTTAAAACTCACACGAAAGATAAAGCAATCACCATAGAAGTTTATCCTGGTTCGCTTGAAATCTAAAGCTACTCCAGTCCACCCGGCAAAGGTGATTTTGCCTTCAACAAGGACTTAATCCAATAATCTAGAGAGATTACAACGAAAACGTCTAAGAGAGTAAAGATCTCTTAACCCTCTCAACTTTACAGACTTTACAAGTCACTTGAGGAAATATTCAACAACTATATTGAAAATACAATGAAGTGTTTAGTGCTTCTAAGTAAGCAGTATTAACACAATGAGAACTGAAAAGTTTTCACACTTAGAGCAACAACTCATGTGAACAGATTTGAACAAGAATAAAAAAGAATATGGATTTTTTGTTTGCAGTATTGTTGTGTGTGTGCTTCGTTACTTTGTATGATGATGATCCTGTCTTTATATAGTGACTTGAACAAGAGACCGTTAGCTGAGGCATTAATGAACATCTTGGCAATAATGGACTTTAATTGGCATTAAGTTCGTTGCCCTTTCCATAGCAATTTTGGAGAGTGTTTAATCTTTTCCAAATAGAGATTCATACCAAAAGTGGAAAACTTCGTATCTAAGTCTTTGTGGTTGACCTTAAGTCAGAGTACGCAGAGTTCAGATTTTCTTGTTCAGCGTGTATACTTCAGATAGTTACTAAGAGTAGATTTTCTTTAGAAGTTCTTGGTATTTTTTTCTGTAGAGCCCTCTTCAGAGTACAAATCATCAGACTAGCTGTGCGGAACTCTTCGGATTCAGAGTTTCTGAGTCATCTACCGTCAGATTCTGTGAGCTTCCTGATCTTCAGAGTCAGAGCGTCTGCTTCAATTTATTCTAAGTTGTCTATTCTGGACTTCCGTGATGTCAGATGTTTGTCTATCTGATCCTTTTTCTGTTAGAGTCCTGCACACTTAGATAAATTTGTTAGGATACCAATTTGTTTCATCTTGTTATCATCAAAACCTTAGAGATGAGTTATAGACACAAAATCTTGTTCTAACAATCTTCCCCTTTTTGATGATGACAAAACCTTCAGACTGATGATGAAACAATGATACTTCATAAAAAATTAAAGGAGGTATCTCAGAATCAGATGTATGACGACTCCCCATGAGATAAGTCAATCTCCCTTTAACTTAGATGCTTAAGAAGTTTTAGATGTTTTTACCAGATCTCCTTACGTAGTATAGCTTGTTTTTAACTTAGATACTTCCTACAGAGCTTAGGACTTCATAACAAAAGTTTTAAATGTGCGCAGTGCAGTAAGAGGCTTATATAATATTTCATCAGAGCTGTTTTTATTCTCCCCCTTTTTGTCAGACTCAAAAAGACATAGTAAAGAGATTAGGCAAACCATAATTCATTGATGAAAGAAAAGTACATGTAAGATGACAAAATATAAAGGAAATAGGGAAAAACACGTAGAGAAAACATGGAAGATAAGCACGTAGAGAAAACAACAAGAAAATCCTAAGTACCTAAGGGTTCGGAGGAGGCAGCATCCTCTGAAGCAGCTGAGTCAACAGGTTCTGAATGTTGGAGTTTACAGAGTCCTGTTGACCCAATCTTTCTCTCACAATCTGCTGCTCTTTCTGTAGCTCTTCCAGAGTCTTCAACACTAGAGGAGTGAAACCAAAGTGGGATTTCTCCCCCTGAGTCAGAGCATCATCCCTATCCTTGGCAGTTTCTTCCGCAGCTATGCGTGTTGCTTCTTCAGCATCAGCCTTGGCTTTGGCTTCAGCAGCAGCAGTAGCCTCAACGGTAGCCTTTTCTACAACTTCTCTTGCTATTTCTTCTTCTTCCAGACGAGCCTTTTCTTCAGCTTCTCTTGCTCTTTCTTCTTCTTCTAGACGAGCTTTTTCTTCAGCTTCTCTACGAGCTCTCTCTTTTGCCTCTCTGGCTAGACGATCCTGTAGCCTTTCTCCAGCTACTTTGGAGAGGAGGAGGAGACCATCGACACAGGTGGTCTGGATACAGAAGTTTCTCCCAACTTTTGAGCTTTCTTCATTGACTTTCTTTCAGATGGCTCTCGCATCCTCTTCATGAAATTTGGTGGATGTTCAGGTAGCCAATCCACCGAAAAATCAGAGATGTCTACCTCTTGATTTGCCAGATCCTGTAGATAGTAGGTGATGACTTCTTGAGGGTCTATCTTGGAGAACAGGTAGAGACTGTTGGGTATCTTCCTCTGATCCTTCAGAGCTTCCCAGGAGGTGTCCAGAGAAGGCTTGACCAGAACTTTCTCTATGATTCCCATGCTTTTTAGATTCCTTGAATTTAGGGGCATTCCGGTGTCTACTGTCACATCCTCCATCAGATTGTGGCAAATCAGATGATCCACCAACCTGCTCTCAATCAGAACATCAGAGATCAGCCTTCCCAGGGGAATGTATGTTTTGGGCTTCATGTTGTTTTTGGTGCCCCTGACAGAGTCCCTCAGATATTTGAACAACAGAGCTGGAAGATTCAGCTTGAGCCCTTTGTGTGGGCAGTAGAGGATGCATTTTTGGTCAGTGTTGATGTAATCTGACGAGTTGGATGATGGGCGATGATGAATAGTCCCCAGAATAATCTTCATCTAGACCCTTAGATTCTAGTGAAGTTCCTTGTTCTTTGAGGAGTTTCCTTCAGCGCTCTGCTTGAAGATTGTTGGGATAATCTTCTGGGACATGTATTTTCCCCTAGGGTTGATGTTGTAGATTCTTCTTCCTCCTGTCTTCTCCATATTCAAAAGATTGGCTATGGACTTCTTAGTGATAACCATTTTCACCCCTAGAACATGTGAGACTATACAGTGGTCGTCTGAATATGCAAATCTCCAGAATTCCTTGACCAGATAGGTGTATATTGGAGCATAGAGTCTTTGAAAATATTTTTCCCATCCTTGCTTTCTCAATTCCTCCGTGAGGTCAATCCCATTTCTCTTCATATTGTCAAAATCTACCAACGATTCGCTGAGAACTTCAGGTCTATCGAATGGAGTTGCAAGATGAATATGAGGGGGACGATCCAAGATGTGGGGTTCTTTGTAGATGGGAGTGGAAATGGCAGCAGTTACAGTAGTTGGTTGTTGGGAAGAGGTTGAATGTTGTTTCGTTGATTCCATCTATTGGTAAAAGTTGTATACTGACTGTTGTCGAGAATCCATGTAGAAGATGAAGAATGTTTGATGAACACTTGAAGGATGCTTGAAGATTGAGAGAGAGTTGAGAGCGAGGGTTTATGTAGGATGTGAGTGAAAAGTGTGAAAGTGAGAATTGTGGCAAGTATAAGTACACAAGGTTAGCATGGAAAATGACACCACTTCATGGGAGTATTTAAAAAGTAAACAATTAATGGCACAAAAAATGAGTTGACACGCTAAGGGGAAAATTAATTACAGCTAATGATGGATGTCTAATCCCACAAATCTTCATACTGCTCGAGGAGATTTCAATAGTCTGTCTCTTGAGTTTTGTGCTAGACAGTTGTTTAGAAGATCCATGGTCAGACGCAAGATAAGCCATGTGTTGATATATCAAATCTTCAGGAATACCAAGAGATTGGGTCCTGAGGATTTCTGATTCAGATAACTTCTAACTGGTAGAAATATCAGAGTCAGATTCAGACGCCAGATGTTAAGTTAGAGCCTATTTTGCCATTTCAGAGATGCACATATTTGACTCATTCTGGGCAAATTTCCATTTTTAAATGTTTCAGAATGAATGAGAATCTATCTTCAGCAAGGGGTTTTATGAAGATATCAACCAATTGGTGGTCTGTATCTATGAATTTTAAAGAAATTACCCCTTTCTGAACATAGTCTCTGATAAAATGATGTTTTATTTCTATGTGCTTTTCTCTGGAATGCAGAATAGGGTTCTTACTTAAGCATATGGCAGCAGTATTATCATAAAAGATAGGAACGTTACTCTCATATATATGAAGATCTCCTAGTTGATTCTTCATCCAAAGCATCTGAGTAGTGCATAATGAAGCTGAGATATATTTTGCTTCTACAGTAGAGAGTGCTATGCTTGACTGTCTTTTGCTAGCCCAAGATATAAGTTTGTTTCCCAAAAATTGACAGTTCCCAGATGTGTTTTTTCATTCCAATCTGTCTCCGACATAATCTGCATCACAATATCCAGAGAGCCTATACTCTGATGTTTTCTCATACATCAGGCCAAGGTTAGGTGTTCCTTTCAGATACCTTAGGATTCTCTTAACCATTGTTAGATGATATTCCCTTGGATCTGATTGGAATATGGCACAGAGACAAATGCTGAAGAGAATATCTGGCCGTGTAGCTGTCAGATAGAGAAGAGAGCCTATCATACCACGATAGATCTTCTGACAAACCTTTTGACTTACTTCTTCTTTTTCTAGGATACAGGTAGGATGCATGGGAGTCTTTGCTGGTTTGCTTTCTGACATTTCAAATTTCTTCAGAATGTCTTTTATGTATTTGCTTTGATATGCGTATGTGGCTTATGAAGCTTGGTTGATTTGAATTCCCAGAAAGAATTTTAGTTCTTGCATCAAACTCATTTCAAATTCTGCCTGCATTAACTCAGAGAATTCTTGACAAACAAAAGGATTAGTTGAACCAAAAATTATATCATCAACGTATATCTGATATATCATAAGATCATTTCTGATGATTTTATAGAAGAGTGTAGAGTCAACTTTTCCTCTAATGAAATCATGTTATAGAAGAAAGGTGCTTAGTCTTTCATACCAAGCTCTAGGAGCTTGTTTTAGACCATAGAGAGATTTTTTTTGTTTAAAATTGTGTTATGGACATTTAGAGTTTTCAAAACCTGGAGGTTAGTGAACATACACTTCTTCTGAGATATAACCATTCAGAAATGTGCTATTGACATCCATCTGATATAATTTTATGGAATGATTTACAGCGAATGATACAAGTAAATGAATAGATTCTAACCTGGCGACTGGAGCAAAGGTTTCATTGTATTCAATGCCTTCTTGTTGACTGTAACCTTGTGCTACCAGTCGTGCTTTGTTTCTGACCACTTCTCCTTTTTCATTTAGTTTGCTTATGTACACCCATTTTGTTCCAATAACGTGGGTCCCTTTTGGATTTGGTACCAGATCCTAGACGTTGTTCTTTGCAAATTGGTCAAGTTCTTCTTTCATTTCCAGAATCCATTCATTATCTTGAAGTGCCTCATCACTGGATGTAGGCTCTATCAGAGACACTAATCCCAAAGGGGTTTCCTCGGATACTTTGAATGTAGACCTTGTTCTGACAAGTTCATCCTTGTTTCCCAGAATAAATTCTTCAGAGACGTTTAGTCGATTTCTTGATCTTTTCTGTACAATTGAGATTTCAGTTGTTTTTGGGTTTTTCCTTTCAGTTTCCTCAGATTCTTTAGTCTTTTCGTCAGAACCTGCAAGTGTTATCTCCAGATATGCAAGTTTTTCAACTAACTTTGGGTTTTCAGACTCAAGGTTATCATCAAATCTGACCTGTATTGATTCTTCCACAATTTTAGTTTCTGTATTGTATACTCTGTATCCTTTAGAACACTCTGAGTATCCTAACATAATACCTTTTTGTGCTTTTGAATCAAACTTGTTCAGATGTTCTTTAGTGTTAAGGATAAAACAAGAGCATCCAAAGGGATGAAAATAAGAAATGTTGGGTTTTCTTCCCTTACACAGTTCATAAGGAGTCTTCTCCAGAATAGGTCTTACATCGATTCTATTCTGAATATAACACACTGTATTTACTACTTCAGCCCAAAAGTGTTTAGCCACATTTGTTTCATTGATCATGGTTCTGGCCATTTCTTGGAGAGTCCTATTCTTCCTTTCTACAACCCCATTTTATTGTGGAGTTCTAGGATAGGAGAAATCATGGGATATTCCATTTGAATTAAAAATTTCTTCAAAAGACTTATTTTCGAATTCGCCACCATGATCACTTCTAACTCTGATGAGTTTAGAGTCAAATTAGTTTTACACTTTTGAACAGAAACTAGTGATTACAGAGTGTGACTCATTCTTGTGCTTTAGAAATTTTACCCATGTCCAGCGACTATAATCATAAACAATGACCAATCCATACTTCTTTCCATTGACTGAAGCTGTCTTAACAAGTCCAAACAAGTCAATGTGAAGGAGTTCCAAAGGCTTAGAGGTAGAAACAACATTTTTCTTTTTAAAATAAGTTTTTGAAAATTTTCCTTTCTGGCATGCCTCACAAAGAACATCTGAAGAAAACTTCAATTTAGGTAGACCTCAAACTAACTCGAGTTTATTTAGCTGAGAAATCCTTCTCATACTAATGTGACCCAAGCGTCTATGCCATACCCATTTCTCTTCATTTACAGACATTAAACATTTTACATTTTGATCTTTTAGATCTGAAAGATTAATTTTGTAAATGTTATTTTTCCTTTTGCCAGTGAAAAGAACTGTTCCATTGTTCTGATTAATTACTTTGCATGTTTTTGATTGAAGATTATATCATAACCGTTATCACTTAATTGACTTATGGATAACATGTTATGCATTAATCCTTCTACATAAAGAACATAAGAGATAGAGGGAAGAGATCCATTACCAATTATGCCGGAGTCTCTGATTCTTCCTTTATGATTTCCTCTAAAACCTACGAAGACAGCATCTTTATGTTCCAGGCTTTGGAACATATTCTTTCTTCCCGTCATGTGTCATGAGCATCCATAGTCCATGTACCATGATTGGTGTCTTAACTTTGCTGCATAGGATGTCTGCAACATAGACTATTTTATCCTTTAATACCTAGAATCTTTTGGGTCCTCTATGATTAGTTCTCCCAGAGTTTCTGGAAACTTTGGGTTTTCTTGCATTAGTAAAATTTTGTGTTTGTGCATGTGTGTAGTGATAAGAAAAAGGGGATTCAGGTTTATCATCTGCAGAAGGTATTTTCTCATCTTCATCAGAGTCATATCTTATTCCTCTTTTCTTATTCTGACTAACTCCATAAATCATAGAAGCCATTCTGCTTCTTTCTAGCCCATTTTTCAGAAACTTTTGAAAAGCTTTTTCATATTTGTATATGATTGTGTTAGAAGTTTGTGGGGTTGAGACAAAGCTTCTTCAAGTTTTAAACATTGTTTAGTTGAAGATTCTTTTTCTCTTTCCAAAACCAAAATGTTGTCTTTTAATTCAGAAACTTCCATCTCAAGCTTATCACATCCTTCAATGGTTCCTTCAAGGACTTTCTTTAAAGCCTTGAATTTTTGTCGAAGTTTCTGATATGAGCTTAGAGATTCAGATAAACAAGATTCAAGGTCAGAACGAGAAAGATCAAAAAATACCTCTTCAGGATCAGATTCTCTTTCTGATGAGCTTCCAGATGTGGTAGCCATGAATGTCACATTTGCCTGTTCTTCTTTAGAGTCTGATTCTGAGGCATTAGATTCAGATTTATCCCAGGTGGCCATGAGTCCCTTCTTAGTTTTAAAGGAATTTTTCTTGAATCCTTCTTTTTTGGAGTTGTCTTTCTTGAGTTTTGGGCATTCGTTTCTATAGTGTCCTGGTTCTTTACATTCATAGCATGTTACTTCTTTGTTTAGTTTGCCTCTGGAAGTTGATTATGAGCGATCTCCCTTATGTCTTGGTCTCCTAAAGTTGTTATTTCTTTTTCTCCAAAGTTTTTTGAATCTTCTGGTTAAGTGGGATAACTCTTCTTCATCATCAGACTCATCCTTTTCAGAGTCTTCATTTTCTTCTTCTTCAGCTTGGAGAGCTTTGTTCCTTTCTGGTTTGTGTCTCTCAGATCTAGACTTCAAAGCCACAAATTTGCTTTTCTTTTGGGGCTCATCTTCCTCAAGTTCTATCTCATGACTCCTAAGGGAGCTGACGAGTTCTTCGAGGCTTATATTGTTCATATCTTTTGATAGTTTTAAGACAGTGACCATAGGTCTCCACTTCTTTGGCAAGATTTTGACAATCTTTTTGACATGATCTGCAGTTGTGTAACCCTTTTCCTGAACCTTGAGTCCTTCAACTAAAGTTTGAAATCTAGAAAACATTACCTCTACAACTTCATCATCCTCCATCTTGAAAGCTTCATATTTTTGAATTAGAGCGAGAGCCTTTGTCTCTTTGACTTCGAAGTTGCCTTCGTGGGTCATCTTTAGGGAGTCAAATATTTCTTTACCAGATTCCCTGTTGGTGATCTTTTCATATTCATTGTAGGATATGGCATTCAACAGTATTGTTCTTGCTTTGTGGTGATTTTTGAAATCACGTGTAGCACCTCAAATTTGCACCTACCTTTTGTACATACGTTTTTCATATTAGGTCATAACATAACATGGTCCACTGCATAGCATTGCATTGTCCCTTTGCCTCAAGTGCAAGATCACCAGTCAGATTAGGTCAAACTGGTCAGGAGATCAGTCAATCAAGCAAGCAAGTGCAATTTTTCATTGAGCCAAGGCCCTAGGGTTGGTCCCAACATGTTCACATGACTTAGGGGTCCTTTTGAAGTGTTTTGGTCAAGGTTTGAATGCTCAGAAGTCATCAGTCATGGCCCAGTTCACCAGAAACCCTCAAAAGTCAATTGTTGGTCAACTGTGCATTTAATCAGTGATTTGATGGTGGAAATTGGTTTGAGAGGTCTCATTCATGTCCATATAGGCCTCATATAACATGTCAAACATCATCATGGAAGAATTTGAAGTCAAACAAGAAATTTCCAAAAATAGAAACTTGACCTGTAATTGGAATTTGCCAAAAATGGAAACTTCTTGATCCTAAACTTACATCATGATACAAGCTTCAAATGAATTTTTGCCTAACATGAAAGTTGAAGATCTTGTTCTCCCATTTCCAAAAAGTCCAAAAACACTCAATTCCCATGTATGGTTGGCAAGTTATGATCAAATCATTTTCAGAAATTTTTGAACTTCAAAAGGCCATATCTCTCAAACCATTTGGCCAAATTGGGTGGGGTTTTTTGCAACAAGTCACATTTGATCCCCTCTTTCCAAATATTTCATCATCATTCACCAAAACATCACTAATCAAAATGGCATTTTTGGAATGGCTTAATTTATTTCAAGTGTGGTAAAAATTTGACTTTTCAAAATAACCATTTTCCATCACTTTGGCCAATTGAGAATGTTCAGAAAACTTATTTGGAATGTGTTTTAGGCCCAATTTCGCAGCCATGGCTCTTGCACCTCACCATGTGTGTGAAATTCATTAATTAGCAAAAACATGTCATTTTACAAATTTGGATTACCACAGAACTAAACACACTTAACCAACCTTAAACAGCATACATATAGGCCATTTTCTTTCTGAAACCAACCCTAGCAGTCACATTCTAAACAGAAAAAATTCCATTTTCCTCTCAATTGCTCATTCTTCCATTTTTGAACTTTCTGCAAAAATCTTCAAAGAGCATAAGCTTTGGTCGATGGTTTCATGATCTACCATCATCTTGGTACCATTTTCAAACCCCATTTCTCAACTGTAAGCAAAAGAGAAGAACTGTTTCACCAAGAACACATCCATGGCAGATTTGGTTTGAGGTCATTTCAAGCTTTGCTGAGCTAAACTGCTTCAACCATACATCAATACAAGCTTGAAGCTTCATCTGTTTCATCACAAAACAGCCAAATCATCACTGTAGCTCAACCGCACTTCAGATTTGGTGAGTTTTCGAGTTCCTTCATTTGCCAAACTATGATATGCTTTAGCTAGGTCTTGTCGTGCTGGTCGTTTTGAAACTTAAATCATTGAAAATGGTTGGCTATTCTGAAAGTTATGCTGATTTAAAGGTTGTTGCTCCAGTATGTTTTTGCTTGATTCATGATGTTTGGTTTGATTTAATGTAAATGGTGGTTGGATTCGTGTTGTTCATGCTTAGATGTATCGATTGGTGTGATTAATTTCATTTTCTGGAAAATAATTTGCACGAGTTGGATGGAGATGATGAACACGTACTGTTCCATAAACCCTAAACTTCATGTTAAACCCAGATTTCTTGTCCTGTTCGTGTAGCTTTTGTTTTGCATGGCCAGACACTGTACCATTGCCATGAGCCATTCACCGAGCGCCACGCCTGTGTCCTCTACGCTGCGTTTCATTAAACGTCCAGCGTAATTACACAAATGCCACTCCACATTTTAATTAATTATTAAATCATTTTACTATGCAATATTTATTTCATTTTTGTTACACAACTTTGAAAAATCATAAGTCAACCATTGTTAATCCAAAATTCATGAGACTTTTTGCATTTTGTTCATCTCAATCTCTACTTATTTATCATGATTTTTACGGAATTTTTGGATGAATGGTTTTTAAATAGTGCTAGGGTTTGTGACATGTGCTCATATTTTGTACACTTTGCCAAAACATTTGTGAAATGATGATGCTTTATCCAATGGCTTTGAAATGTTTTGTTCTTAAACTAGACATATTCATGGTGATTTTGGTTTAGAGTTTGTGAATTTATCATTTCTGGTTTGAGAGTTATGATTTTTTGAATTAGGGTGTGACAATTTGTGTCACACCATTGATGTGCAACTTCATGATTTTCTTTACCATGCTTCTTGACCTCAAATTGCTTTGAATTTTTGCATGATTGAACTTATATATGTCTAGTTTACATGTGATTTTTCTTGGAATTGTTTGTGGCATTTCCTAATTGTTTGAGATTTTTCTCCCCTGTTTGGTCTTATGTTGACTTTTTATGACACATGTTCCCATTTCATTTGTGAAATTCTCATACTTTATTGGATGGACATAAAATTTGATATGTGATTAGTAGACATCTTAAGCTTTGCCATGGTTTTGATCCCATTCATTTCTCATATGCTATCACTGATTTATGATTTTTTTAAGTTGATGTATGTTTGGTTGACTTCTTTGAGCATGTTTGGAATTGACTTGCCTTTCTGATTTTCATTGACCACCTTCTACTTGTCCAAATGAGCTGAAATTTGACATGCTTACCATGCTAAGGATTGTGTTTGATCATGATTTATTTGATGATTTTGGAATTGTTTATGACTGGTTTTGAGTTGAGTCTTGCTGTTGACTTCTTTGAGCTTCTAAATGCCATGCCTTGACTTATTTTGTTTATGAAATCATGATGATGAATGATATGATTGTGGAACCAATTGAGTTTGTTTCTTGATTGTTTGAATATGATTTTGATTGGATTTCACTTGCTGTTTTGACTTTCTCATCCCCTTTTGACCCTAGGCTTGTCCTAGTGGTCCTGTTACTCATGTTTGAGTTCATTTTTCAGGTTAAGAAGCAATTGCCCAAAGAAACTTATACAAGTTGAATGAGTTTTAATTGATTATCATGACTAACCTGTTTGTTTTGTAGGTTGCTTGGCTCACATGCTTTGAGCCTTGTGCATTGCACATTTATCTGATTGTGTTGACTGTGATCCTTATCTCATTTTGGTTTGACTTTGGGTTTTGTACTGATTCTTTTTGACTGGTTTCAGGTACCATTAGTTGCTTAGTTCTTTAAGAACTTGCTTTGCTTTGCTTTATAGCAATTTGCATTGAGGTATAACTTCTTATCTTCATGTAGTCTGGAAGACCTGGCCTGTTATTTGGCCAGGCAACTGTCTGAAGTCCTCCTTAAGAGGCAATGTTTGTGACTGTTTACATTTGTCCTTGTATAGAGTCAAAGACCTCCTAAGTGAAGAGGCAATTGGCAGAACCCAAGGGATATGCAACCTATCCCCTGCTATTCTGTGTGTCATCTGCTTTGCTCACACCACTGTGTTGATGCATTGCAGATACAAACCCAAGATCTTGTACAATTGTACAGTTGAGTCAGTTTTAAATGTGTAGAAGGGTTCCCACTTTCTGAACCCACACATTCTTGTCTTAAGCTCTCCCAGGCCAGGGATAAGAGCTGTGAAGTCCTATCTTCACTCACCTTTCATCTGCTTCACCTTAGCCCCTCAATGGCAAGGTTAAGAGCTAACACTACCCAGTCACAGTGGTTTGTTTGTTGAGGTTGATATGACCCCTCGACTAAAACCTAACCTTGATTGAGCCCATTGTTTGCATATAGTGTGTGCTACTTGTGCTTGTGTGTTTGTTTGACTTGCTTCCTGTGCAAGTTAGGTAGTTTAGACTTGCTTCCTGTGCAAGATAGGTTTGCTTTAGCTTGCTTCCTGTGCAAGTTAGGTTAGGTGTGGCTTGCTTCCTGTGCAAGTCACGTTTAGGATAGGCTTGCTTCCTGTGCAAGTTAGCTAGAAACCTTAACTTAGGGATGATTTTGCATGACAACATCTAGGCTCGAGTCGTAGTCTCCCTAGTGTTGTGTCTCCCTCTGTTATCTGGTTAGGCTAGTCCTTTTTCCCTCCGTAGGGGAACTACGTCGCCCTGATCCTCATACCAGATGAGGTACGTAGGCAGGAGATGAGCTGATCTCTCCGGGCGCCCTTTTGTTTTGTTTGTGTGAGTTTGTTTCTCCTTTTCTGGTTGGAGTCCGACGTAAGTCCAGCGATTGGCAGTTGGTTTCCTGTGTTTGTTTTGGTTCGGATGCTGATATAAGTCCAGTGATTGGCATTCAGGCTCCACGTTTGCCTTTGCCAGTGTTTGTTTGTGTGCGTGTCAGCCGAGCTACGAATGCTCTGATTCTCCTTCGTCCAAGGAGATACGTATGCATAGGATGCGATATCCTAGCGAGCATGTGTCGTTTCCCCAGTCCGAACTACTTCGACTCTGATGTCTATGCCTGATAGACTAAGTAGGCCCAGGATGCGGTATCCTGCCGAGTCAGTTTCAGTCTTGTTTTCTTGTGTCTCTTTCAGCCAATGTGTGTGTGTGTGTGAGCAGTGTTTTAGCAACCATTTTCCTTCCTATTGTGCGTGGATCCCGTCGAGTACGACGGATGCGTAGGGGTGCTAATACCTTCCCTTCGCATAACCGACTCCCGATCCCATTCTCTTTGGTCGCGAGACCATGCTTTTTCCAGGTTTACTCTGAGCGTTTCCTTTCCCTCCTTTGGGATAAATAACGCACGGTGGCGGCTCTGTTGTTCTTGTTTTCCCGCCGGTTTTTCGCGTAATGCGACAGCTGGCGACTCTGCTGGGGAATATAGAGAAGTTGACCTGTGCTGGTCCATCTTCCCTAAGCGAGTCTCTCCTAGCGCTTTCTAGGTTAGGGTTTTGGTTGTTGTTTGCTGCTATTTATTGCATTCATGTTATTTATTGTTTGCACATCTGTTTGCATGCATCATACTGGCATCATGTTGGATTCTGTACAGGTTGGTTCCTCCGATTTGGGGTGGATGTTCTGAGTGAAGCCCACTACCCAGGCTTGAGTGTACACATAGGTGTTAGAGTGGATAGTCATGAGGCTTGCGTGGCATGTTGCTATGATAAGTCGTTCATGAGACCCACATTCCAGACGAGGTTTCTGTTGGATATATTTTGTCCTATGGGTGTTCCATAACGACAGATATTCCTTTAGAAATCATCGACTCTGGTGACCATTTCCCGAGAACTCAGTCGAGGCCTCTCCTCCGAGACGTGATTATGTTAGCTCTGGTGGGCGCATTCTTGCTGCTCAATCCGAGGACCCCGAGACTGGGAACTTGCTTTAGGATATCCTGTTGAGGGGGGTCAGCAGAGGTCTTTTATCCCGTAATAATGCCAAACCTTCAGTGGTAAACGTATTATTCTCGACTGAAGGGCTGAAGCTGACAAACTCTTGTTCTTAGAACCTACCAGTGAGGGGAGGGTTTGATCTCTACAGGTACAGTTTCTGCCAGTGATGCTGTGTTGATGATCTTGAGTCGGATTTATGGATCGTTATTTCTGGACGCCGGAGGTTTGATCCTGGTATTGATCGGAGGGTTCCGTTTATTTCGGATCCCTGGGCTGAATTTGAGGGTACCTGCTCATATGTTGATCTGGTTCAAGTTGACCTGGTTTAGATGACTTTTGGTTTCAGATGAAGTTGTGACGCCAGAGTTCAAGCCGAAGCTTTGATCCTGTGTTGTGTGATGCACAGCCTGACCAGTCATGGCTCCATCATTTGCATCATTGCATGTTTTTTTTCTTTCCAAAAAAATAATGCATAAAAAAAAAAATAAGAGAAAAGTTAACCTGCATACGCATCACACGCATCATATTCATATCATTTTTGCATTACAGGTGTTCTAGTGCCCGACTTCTCACTCTGGTTCCTGTGTCAGGCAGGATAGCTGATCAGAGACCGCACTGCTACTCAACGAGACTCAACCATCAAAGGAATATGGATCAAGTACAAGCTGAGTTAGCAGAGATGAGGGCTAGCATGGCCCAGTTCATACACATGATGCAAGGGGTCGCACAAGGTCAAGAAGAACTCCGAGCTCTAGTTCAGAGGCCAGAAGCTGCAATTCCACCGCCCAACCAACCTTTGCAAGAAGGAGGCCCGATCAATGATAACCCTACTGCCGCTGTGCCCATCAACAACTATGCTGTAGGGGAAGAGTTAAGAGGTATTCGTATCAACGGTCAACCGATTGCTCCAGACACTGCTAATGCCAGAGTAGTCCGTGCTCCGGCCCGTAATCAAGCTCCAATTGTCGACAGACAAGAGGATATGTTTACTTTGCTCAGTGAAGACGAAGACATCTTGGGTAGGGTTGATGAAAGAGACCGCAAAGTTGAGGCCCTCGCTGAGAAGATCCGTGCTATGGAATGTCAAAACTCTCTCGGTTTTGATGTTACTAATATGGGATTAGTGGAAGGACTGAGAATCCCGCACAAATTTAAAGCACCGTCCTTTGATAAATACAACGGTACCTCTTGTCCTCGCACTCATGTGCAGGCATACTATCGAAAGATCTCGGCGTATACTGACGACGAGAAGATGTGGATGTATTTTTTTCAAGACAGCCTATCTGGGGCATCTTTGGACTGGTACATGGAGTTGAAAAGAGATTCGGTCAGATGCTGGAGGGACTTGGGAGAAGCATTCCTCAGACAGTACAAACATAATATGGATATGGCACCGACCCGGACTCAGCTGCAGAGTCTGTGTCAGAAAAACAACGAGAGCTTTAAAGAGTACGCCCAGAGATGGCGCGAGCTTGCTGCGAGAGTTCAACCCCCTATGCTGGAAAGGGAGTTGACGGATATGTTTATCAGCACTCTCCAAGGTGTGTATATGGACCGGATGGGAAGCTTCCCATTCGGAAGTTTTTCTGATGTCGTCATCTGTGGCGAGAGAACAGAAAGTTTAATCAAGGCTGGCAGAATTCATGATGTGGGTTCTTCTTCGTCATCGAAGAAACCTTTCTCTGGGGCACCTCGCCGTAGAGAAGGAGAGACCAATGCTGTCCACCGAGGGAATGTGTACAGAGGCAGTGTAAACAGAGATCATTATCGTCCAGTTGCTGCAGTGACAATTCCTGCGCCTCAACCTCGTCAACAACAACAAAGGGTTCAACAACCGCAACAACAACAGCAACAACGTCCGTATCAGCCCAAGCAGAGGATGGCTGATCGACGCTTTGATCCATTGCCAATGTCGTACGCCGAACTCTTGCCCGAACTACTCCGGTTAGGGTTTGTCGAGTTGCGTACAATGGCTCCACCAACAGTGTTGCCACCGGGATATGATGCCAACGTCCGCTGTGACTTTCATTCTGGGGCACCAAGCCATCATACTGAGAGATGCCGGGCTTTGCAGCACAAGGTTCAAGACTTGATCGATGCCAAGGCGATCAACTTTGCTCCGGTACCCAATGTAGTGAACAATCCTATGCCACAGCATGGTGGGCATAGGGTGAACAATATTGAAGAAGGGGAAGCTGAAAATCTGGTTGATAGTGTGGATGATGTTCAGACTTCTCTGCTGGTAGTAAAGGGCCGTCTGTTGAAGGGGGATGTCTACCCGGGCTGTAATGAGGATTGTTTGGGTTGTGTTGAAGCTGCTAATGGTTGTAACCAGTTGAGGGCTGGTATTCAAAAGATGATTGATGAAGGCTGTGTTCAGTTCAGTCGGGTTGCCAAAGATAATGGGTCGGTTTCTACTGTCACCATCTACTTCAAACCGTCTGAAGGACGAGGACAAGGGGTCGTAAGTTCATCTGCAGCAAGTGGTACCCCAGTTACCATTTCCACTCCAGTTACCATCCCCGCTCCGGTAACTATCAATGCTCCAACTACTATCGTTGCGTCTGGCAGAAGACCAGTTGAGAATAGTAGGGTTGTGCCTTGGAGATATGATAATGCCTATCGCAGCAATCGGAGGGCTGATAATCAGATGAGGCCAGTAAGTCAAGCGCCTGTGACAATTAGTGCACCGATAAAAACTCCTGTGGTTGCAAGTCCTGTGGTGGACAATGTTGGGGGACCGGAGGTTTTACCCGGAGTGGACGACTGTTTGCTCCTCAGCCGTTGAGAGATGCTAATGCTGAGGCATCTGCTAGGGCGAAGGGTAAACAAGTTGCTGTTGACGAGGAACCGGCTCAGAAGGAGACTGAGGGTTCATTTGAAAAGGACGTTGAAGAATTTATGAAGATAATCAAGAAGAGTGACTCCAAGATAATAGATCAGCTCAACCAGACTCCGTCCAAGATTTCAATACTCTCTTTGCTGTTGTGCTCTGAGGCACACCGTGATGCTTTGTTAAAGATGCTGAACATGGCATATGTACCGCAAGAGATCTCCGTCAACCAACTAGAGGGTGTGCTAGCCAACGTGAGCACCAGGCATGGTGTAGGTTTCACTGACCTAGACTTAACGCCTGAGGGTCGTAATCATAACAAAGCCTTGCACATCACTATGGAGTGCAAGGGTGTTGTTCTGTCTCACGTGTTGGTAGACACCGGGTCGTCCCTGAATGTCCTGCCAAAGCAGATTTTGAAGAAGATTGATGTTGAGGGAGTTGTGCTCACTCCCAGTGACCTTATTGTGCGCGCATTTGATGGATCCAAACGTTCTGTGTTTGGTGAAGTTACCTTGCCAGTGAAGATAGGTCCGGAAGTTTTCGACATCATTTTCTATGTAATGGACATTCAACCCGCCTATAGCTGTTTGTTGGGGCGTCCGTGGATTCACGCGGCTGGGGCAGTCTCGTCGACTCTTCATCAAAAACTCAAGTATGTCTGGAACGGTCAGATTGTGACCGTGTGTGGCGAAGAAGAGATTCTGGTGAGTCACCTATCCTCATTCAAGTATGTCGAGGTAGATGGCGAGATCCATGAAACTTTGTGCCAGGCATTTGAGACCGTGGCGCTTGAGAAGGTGGCTTATGCTGATCAGAGAAAGCCGGGTGCTTCGATTGCTTCATACAAGCAAGCCAAGGAGGTTGTGGATTCCGGCAAAGCTGAGGGCTGGGGCAAGATGGTAGACTTGCCGGTTAAGGAAGACAAGTTCGGTATCGGATATGAGCCTCTTCAAGCAGAGCAGAGTGTGCAAGCGGGTCCGAGTACCTTTACCAGCGCCGGGCTGATGAATCATGGGGACGTCTTTGCAACCGTTGGTGAAGACTGTGATAGTGACTGTGATGTGGACATCTGGGTCCGCCCTTGTGCACCAGGGGAGTCTATCAATAATTGGACGGCTGAAGAAGTGGTTCAAGTTACTCTTCAGACAGAGTAATTTTCCTTTGTTTTTATCATTTTTGCATGAAAACCCTACGCTCTGCCCAAGGCGTAGCGGTTCATTGTAGGGCCTCATCATGTTTTAATGATTATCATAAATAAAGGACGTTTTGCAATCAAATTTTGTGATCCCTGTCTTTCTACTTTTTGTTTTCATTTTTTCAAAAAAAAAAAATGGCAATGGTTTTTGTTTTTTGTGACTTTATTGAAATCTTTTTCTAAAAATAAAACATTAAACATGCAGAAGTGATCTCATGGAATCCACTGTGAACAATTCTGTTATGGCTCAGTACGATTTTGATAATCCCATCTACCAAGCTGAAGAGGAGAGTGAGGAAGACTGTGAACTCCCCGCAGAATTGGTCAGACTGCTGAAGCAAGAGGAAAGGGTCATCCAACCTCATTAGGAGGAGTTGGAGATTGTTAATCTGGGTACTGAGGACGACAGAAGAGAGATCAAGATTGGGGCTGCTTTAGAGGACTCTGTCAAGAGGAGGCTGATTGAGATGCTAAGAGAATATGTGGAAATATTCGCCTGGTCATATCAAGATATGCCTGGTTTGGATACAGACATTGTGGTGCATCGATTACCCCTCAGAGAAGAGTGTCCGTCGGTCAAGCAGAAGCTTCGCAGAACAAGTCCTGATATGGCTGTCAAGATTAAAGAAGAGGTTCAGAAGCAGTGGGATGCAGGTTTTCTGGCTGTTACCAGTTATCCACCGTGGGTGGCCAACATTGTTCCCGTGCCGAAGAAGGATGGCAAAGTCAGAATGTGTGTCGACTACCGGGATCTGAACAGGGCGAGTCCGAAAGATGATTTCCCATTACCTCACATTGATGTATTGGTGGATAATACGGCTCAATCCTCGGTGTTCTCTTTCATGGACGGGTTCTCGGGCTATAATCAGATCAAGATGGCGCCAGAGGACATGGAAAAGACGACATTCATTACACCTTGGGGCACGTTCTGCTACAAAGTGATGCCATTTGGGCTGAAGAATGCTGGTGCTACCTATCAGAGGGCAATGACGACTCTCTTTCATGACATGATGCACAAAGAGATCGAAGTGTACGTGGATGATATGATTGCGAAGTCGCAGACAGAAGAGGAGGACCTGGCTAATCTACAGAAGTTGTTTGACAGATTGGTCAAGTTCAAGCTGAGGCTGAATCCGAACAAGTGTAAGTTTGGGGTGAGATCAGGGAAGCTGTTAGGCTTCATTGTCAGTGAGAAAGGGATTGAGGTTGACCCAGCAAAAGTCAAGGCTATTCAAGAGATGCCTGAACCGAAAACGGAAAAGCAAGTCCGTGGGTTTTTAGGGAGATTGAACTACATTGCAAGGTTCATATCTCATCTAACGGCCACGTGTGAACCAATTTTCAAATTGCTCAGAAAGAATCAGGCGATCAAGTGGAATGACGATTGTCAGAAGGCTTTTGACAAGATTAAAGAATATTTACAGAAACCTCCAATCCTGATTCCTCCAGTTCCAGGGAGACCATTGATAATGTACCTATCAGTCACCGAGAACTCGATGGGGTGTGTATTGGGACAGCATGACGAGTCTGGTCGAAAAGAGCATGCCATATACTACCTGAGCAAAAAGTTTACCGACTGTGAAACAAGATATTCACTGCTCGAGAAAACTTGCTGTGCTTTGGCCTGGGCTGCTCGCCGACTAAGGCAGTATATGTTGAACCATACTACTCTGTTGATTTCTAAGATGGATCCAGTAAAGTACATCTTTGAGAAGCCGGCTCTCACCGGGCGCGTTGCTCGTTGGCAAATGATTTTAACAGAATATGACATTCAGTACACGTCACAAAAGGCCATCAAAGGTAGTATTCTGTCAGACTACCTTGCCGAGCAACCAATTCATGATTATCAGCCGATGATGTTTGAATTCCCTGATGAAGACATCATGTATCTGAAGATGAAAGATTGTGAAGAACCTCTTGTCGAGGAAGGACCGGATCCTGATGACAAGTGGACACTGATGTTTGATGGGGCTGTGAATATGAACGGTAATGGTGTTGGTGCAGTGCTGATCAATCCTAAAGGTGCTCATATGCCTTTTTCTGCCAGATTGACTTTTGATGTCACCAACAACGAAGCTGAGTATGAGGCTTGTATCATGGGGATAGAAGAAGCCATTGATCTGAGGATCAAAACACTTGACATATTTGGAGATTCAGCTCTAGTGATCAATCAGGTCAATGGAGATTGGAATACGAACCAACCGCATTTGATTCCGTATAGAGATTACACCAGAAGAATACTGACGTTCTTTAAGAAGGTGAAGTTGTACCATGTCCCCCGGGATGAGAATCAAATGGCTGATGCTTTGGCTACTTTATCCTCGATGATCAAAGTTCATTGGTGGAATCATGTGCCACATGTTGCGGTAAATCGACTCGAGAGGCCTGCGTATGTGTTTGCAGCCGAGTCTATTGCGATTGATGAGAAACCGTGGTATTATGATATCAAGAATTTCCTCAAGACTCAAGAGTATCCTGAAGGTGCGTCAAAGAATGACAAGAAGACCCTGAGAAGGCTAGCTGGAAGCTTTTATTTGAATCAGGATGATGTGCTGTACAAGAGGAACTTTGACATGGTCTTGCTCAGATGCGTGGATAGACACGAAGCAGACATGTTGATGCAAGAAGTGCACGAGGGTTCGTTTGGTACACATGCCGGTGGTCATGCAATGTCGAAGAAACTGCTGAGAGCCGGATATTACTGGATGACTATGGAATCCGATTGTTTCAAGTACGCTCGGAAGTGCCATAAATGCCAGATCTATGCTGATAAGGTGCATGTACCACCAAGCCCGTTGAATGTCATGAACTCGCCTTGGCCGTTTGCCATGTGGGGAATTGACATGATTGGGAAGATTGAGCCTACTGCTTCGAATGGACATCGCTTCATCTTGGTTGCGATTGACTACTTCACCAAATGGGTGGAAGCAGCTTCCTTTGCTAGTGTTACCAAACAAGTGGTTGCCCGGTTCATCAAGAAGGAAATCATCTGTCGTTATGGAGTCCCTGAGAGAATCATCACTGACAATGGTTCAAATCTCAACAACAAGATGATGAAAGAACTGTGCAGAGATTTCAAGATTGAACATCACAACTCTTCTCCTTACAGACCGAAGATGAATGGTGCTGTAGAGGCGGCTAACAAGAATATCAAGAAAATTGTGCAGAAGATGGTCGTTACGTACAAGGATTGGCATGAGATGCTACCTTTCGCTTTGCATGGGTACCGTACCTCAGTACGTACGTCGACCGGGGCAACCCCCTACTCCCTTGTGTATGGTATGGAAGCAGTCCTACCAGTTGAAGTGGAAATCCCTTCTCTGAGGGTATTATTGGATGTCAAGCTGGACGAAGCCGAGTGGATTCGTACAAGGTTTAATGAGTTAAGCCTTATCGAAGAAAGACGGTTAGCAGCTGTGTGCCATGGGCAGTTATATCAGAGAAGGATGAAGCGAGCCTTTGATCAGAAAGTGCGTCCTCGGACATTTCAGATTGGTGATCTGGTTTTAAAGAGAATCCTTCCTCCCGGTACAGATAACAGGGGCAAATGGACTCCTAATTATGAAGGTCCATATGTTGTGAAGAAGGTCTTCTCCGGTGGAGCCTTGATGCTTACAACAATGGATGGTGAAGATTTTCCGTCCCCTGTTAACTCAGATGTAGTCAAAAAATACTTCGCATAAATTGACCCGTTGGACAAAAAGAATAAAAGAGTCTAGGCAAAAAAGGGCATCCCGGCGAACCAAAAAACAGAAAGAAAAGGTTCGGGCAAAAATTAGGGATAAAAAAGAAAAGAATTTGTACACCCGGTAAGTCGAAAACCCGTAAGGGCGGCTTAGGCAAAAATGGGTATCCCGGTGGATTGAAAACCCGAAAGGGCGATCCAGCCAAAAGAGGGATTAGAGCGAAGACTACAGTCTGAGTTATCTGTACTTCATCGCGCTTCGTCAGCTGCCATCTCGAAAGATGTGATCGGTCCAGTCAGTCTTCTCAGAAAGCAAGGAGTTGGGAGAAAAACTGATGATCTATGAGTTATAACAGAGTTGGGAAACAGTGGATGCCGTGTTCACATTGCCATTAGGATAGTTTATTTTCCTTTTGTGCGCAATTACCTCTTCCTAGGAATTGCTTCCCAATGTATTTGCCTTTTCAGGCACCTTTTTCAATCAATAAAAGTCGTTATTCAGATTAAATCGCTCCCTTGTTTTTACTTTTACTGTTTTGTTTGCAAAAACGTCCGAATTTTTGATAAACATCGCATATAAAAACATGAAGGCTAAACAATGACGTGCAAAAGATCAAAACATTTGATAATCATTTTGAATGTTGAGGACACTTGAGCGTATCTTGTCCATGTACCCCCTGGGGGCATCTGTTATTCCGTTTCGCAGGTCGTCACTTGCGAACATTCTCCAGCAGTTTATTTCCCAGAATAAAGCTTTTCTCCTAGCTATGGATTGGTTAGGTCGTCCCCGAGTGGAACGGGTTTCATGAATTTATTTCTCCAGCATAGTTCATCCTACTAGTGGATTGGACGGGTTTCCGTATCAGAGTGATATGGGCATCCCCAGCTTGAATCTGTTCTACCTGTGGATTGCGTGGGTCGTCCCCGGCGGAGTAACAGATATTTCCCAAAGCAGAATTTATCTTACCTGAGGTTTATTTGAGCCTTATCCCCAGAGAGTTACCTGGTTTGTCTTCCCCAACGGAGCAGTTATTTCCCCAAGCGGAGTTTTTGTGGATTGAGTGGGATATCCCCAGCAATTTACTTTTGTCAGTAGCAAGTTGCTTTATTACTCCCCAGCGAGTTGCCTTGTCTTCCCCTAGCGGAGTTGTATGGATGGTTCCCCGGCAGTTTCCTCGTTTTCCCCCCAGCGGAATTGTATTGAAGGTTTCTCAGCACAGTCGTCCTGTGTATCCCCAGCGGAGTTTCCATCATTTTGCATTTTTGCATGTAGTAATCATTGCATCCTCAAAACTGCGTAGCATTTCCATTCCATATGGAGCATTACGCCATAGAAAAATTCAAACATATGCATTCATGTGTTAACCCAACCAGACCGTATCCCCGGCAGAGGCGGATCATTCTGTTCAACATCAGCACAACACGTCTGCTACAGTTGCTCCTGACAATATTCAGGATTGATATCCCCACAGAGGTTTATTTCCTCACCCGTCGGTGACAGAAAGTTTGTTTCTCCTCAGTAAGACCCCCAGCAAGTGGTCAACCTTGCCTTGACATATCTAAGATGTCGTTCTTGTGATACCGGTAAGTGTCAGGTCAGCACCCGCATGTGTTTCTTTGTTTGGTGTCGGTAAACGCCATTGTTTCGGTGTCGGTAAACATCGAGTTTCACTCCAGTCATCAGTAAATGTCTGGTCATCTTTGTTTGGTGTTGGTAAACGCCATTGTTTCGGTGTCGGTAAACATCGAGTCTCATCCCAGTCATCGGTAAATGTCTGGTCATTTTTGGATGTCGGTAAACATCATCTTTCGATGTCGGTAAACATCGAGTCTCACCCCAGTCATCGGTAAATGTCTGGTCATTTTTGGTGTCGGTAAACATCATCTTTCGATGTCGGTAAACATCGAGTCTCACCCCAGTCATCGGTAAATGTTTGGTCGCCTTTGTTTGGTGTCGGTAAACATCATCTTTCGATGTCGGTAAACATCAAGTCGTTCCCTCAGTCATCGGTAAATGTCTGATAAATCCCCAGCTAGAGATCCCCAGTAGAGTCATCGGTAAATGTCCTATCTGGTTTCCGTTTGCGAATATTTGTTTGTCTCTCCCCAGTGAAATTTCTTCCCAGTCATCGGTAAATGTCTGGTCATTTTTTTGGATGTCGGTAAACATCACCTTTCGATGTCGGTAAACATCGAGTCTCATCCCAGTCATCGGTAAATGTCTGGTCATCCTTTGTTCCCTTGTTGATAAAATCAAGATCCCCAGAAGTCGTCGGTAAACGTCTTGTCTGATTCCAACCAAAGATTTTGTTCCTCCCCAAGCAGAGATGCCATCGGTAAATGGCCCAGTTTTCTTCGATATCGGTAAATATCGAATTCCCAGTTGCAGCAGCCATCGGTAAATGGCCTTGTTGAAGTTGATATCGGTAAATATCAAGTTGCTCTGAAGCCACCATCGGTAAATGGTCTTGCTTCCCTTTTTACATCGAAGTTGTTTCCCAGCAGCCATCGGTAAATGGTCTCGCTGAAGTTGATATCGGTAAATATCAAGTTTCCAATTTTTAACCATCGGTAAATGGTTTCGCTTTTCTGAAGTTGTTTCCCAGCAGCCATCGATAAATGGTCTCGCTGAAGTTGATATCGGTAAATATCAAGTTTCCAGTTTCTAACCATCGGTAAATGGTTTCGCTTTTCTGAAGTTGTCACTTGCAGTCGTCATCGGTAAATGACGTGGTTCTTCTTGTATTATATCCAGTTGGTGCAAATTTCTACGGTTCTTTGGTATTCAATCCCTGTCTACCCTGAAAGTTTGACAGCCGTTGCTATCATCCGTTCGGGTTCCCAGCTGATTGAATAGGGGCAGCTGTAGCACCTCAAATTTGCACCTACCTTTTGTACATACATTTTTCATATTAGGTCATAACATAACATGGTCCACTGCATAGCATTGCATTGTCCCTTTGCCTCAAGTGCAAGATCACCAGTCAGATTAGGTCAAACTGGTCAGGAGATCAGTCAATCAAGCAAGCAAGTGCAATTTTTCATTGAGCCAAGGCCCTAGGGTTGGTCCCAACATGTTCACATGACTTAGGGGTCCTTTTGAAGTGTTTTGGTCAAGGTTTGAATGCTCAGAAGTCATCAGTCATGGCCCAGTTCACCAGAAACCCTCAAAAGTCAATTGTTGGTCAACTGTGCATTTAATCAGTGATTTGATGGTGGAAATTGGTTTGAGAGGTCTCATTCATGTCCATATAGGCCTCATATAACATGTCAAACATCATCATGGAAGAATTTGAAGTCAAACAAGAAATTTCCAAAAATAGAAACTTGACCTGTAATTGGAATTTGCCAAAAATGGAAACTTCTTGATCCTAAACTTACATCATGATACAAGCTTCAAATGAATTTTTTCCCAACATGAAAGTTGAAGATCTTGTTCTCCCATTTCCAAAAAGTCCAAGAACACTCAATTCCCATGTATGGTTGGCAAGTTATGATCAAATCATTTTCAGAAATTTTTGAACTTCAAAAGGCCATATCTCTCAAACCATTTGGCCAAATTGGGTGGGGTTTTTTGCAACAAGTCACATTTGATCCCCTCTTTCCAAATATGTCATCATCATTCACCAAAACATCACCAATCAAAATGGCATTTTTGGAATGGCTTAATTTATTTCAAGTGTGGTAAAAATTTGACTTTTCAAAATAACCATTTTCCATCACTTTGGCCAATTGAGAATGTTCAGAAAACTTATTTGGAATGTGTTTTAGGCCCAATTTCGCAGCCATGGCTCTTGCACCTCACCATGTGTGTGAAATTCATTAATTAGCAAAAACATGTCATTTTACAAATTTGGATTACCACAGAACTAAACACACTTAACCAACCTTAAACAGCATACATATAGGCCATTTTATTTCTGAAACCAACCCTAGCAGTCACATTCTAAACAGAAAAAATTCCATTTTCCTCTCAATTGCTCATTCTTCCATTTTTGAACTTTCTGCAAAAATCTTCAAAGAGCATAAGCTTTGGTCGATGGTTTCATGATCTACCATCATCTTGGTACCATTTTCAAACCCCATTTCTCAACTGTAAGCAAAAGAGAAGAACTGTTTCACCAAGAACACATCCATGGCAGATTTGGTTTGAGGTCATTTCAAGCTTTGCTGAGCTAAACTGCTTCAACCATACATCAATACAAGCTTGAAGCTTCATCTGTTTCATTACAAAACAGCCAAATCATCACTGTAGCTCAACCGCACTTCAGATTTGGTGAGTTTTCGAGTTCCTTCATTTGCCAAACTATGATATGCTTTAGCTAGGTCTTGTCGTGCTGGTCGTTTTGAAACTTAAATCATTGAAAATGGTTGGCTATTCTGAAAGTTATGCTGATTTAAAGGTTGTTGCTCCAGTATGTTTTTGCTTGATTCATGATGTTTGGTTTGATTTAATGTAAATGGTGGTTGGATTCGTGTTGTTCATGCTTAGATGTATCGATTGGTGTGATTAATTTCATTTTCTGGAAAATAATTTGCACGAGTTGGATGGAGATGATGAACACGTACTGTTCCATAAACCCTAAACTTCATGTTAAACCCAGATTTCTTGTCCTGTTCGTGTAGCTTTTGTTTTGCATGGCCAGACACTGTACCATTGCCATGAGCCAGTCATCGAGCGCCACGCCTGTGTCCTCTATGCTGCGTTCCATTAAACGTCCAGCGTAATTACACAAATGCCACTCCACATTTTAATTAATTATTAAATCATTTTACTATGCAATATTTATTTCATTTTTGTTACACAACTTTGAAAAATCATAAGTCAACCATTGTTAATCCAAAATTCATGAGACTTTTTGCATTTTGTTCATCTCAATCTCTACTTATTTATCATGATTTTTACGGAATTTTTGGATGAATGGTTTTTAAATAGTGCTAGGGTTTGTGACATGTGCTCATATTTTGTACACTTTGCCAAAACATTTGTGAAATGATGATGCTTTATCAAATGGCTTTGAAATGTTTTGTGCTTAAACTAGACACATTCATGGTGATTTTGGTTTAGAGTTTGTGAATTTATCATTTCTGGTTTGAGAGTTATGATTTTTTGAATTAGGGTGTGACAATTTGTGTCACACCATTGATGTGCAACTTCATGATTTTCTTTACCATGCTTCTTGACCTCAAATTGCTTTGAATATTTGCATGATTGAACTTATATATGTCTAGTTTACATGTGATTTTTCTTGGAATTGTTTGTGGCATTTCCTAATTGTTTGAGATTTTTCTCCCCTGTTTGGTCTTATGTTGACTTTTTATGACACATGTTCCCATTTCATTTGTGAAATTCTCATACTTTATTGGATGGACATAAAATTTGATATGTGATTAGTAGACATCTTAAGCTTTGCCATGGTTTTGATCCCATTCATTTCTCATATGCTATCACTGATTTATGATTTTTTTAAGTTGATGCATGTTTGGTTGACTTCTTTGAGCATGTTTGGAATTGACTTGCCTTTCTGATTTTCATTGACCACCTTCTACTTGTCCAAATGAGCTGAAATTTGACATGCTTACCATGCTAAGGATTGTGTTTGATCATGATTTATTTGATGATTTTTGGAATTGTTTATGACTGGTTTTGAGTTGAGTCTTGCTGTTGACTTCTTTGAGCTTCTAAATGCCATGCCTTGACTTATTTTGTTTATGAAATCATGATGATGAATGATATGATTGTGGAACCAATTGAGTTTGTTTCTTGATTGTTTGAATATGATTTTGATTGGATTTCACTTGCTGTTTTGACTTTCTCATCCCCTTTTGACCCTAGGCTTGTCCTAGTGGTCCTGTTACTCATGTTTGAGTTCATTTTTCAGGTTAAGAAGCAATTGCCCAAAGAAACTTATACAAGTTGAATGAGTTTTAATTGATTATCATGACTAACCTGTTTGTTTTGTAGGTTGCTTGGCTCACATGCTTTGAGCCTTGTGCATTGCACATTTATCTGATTGTGTTGACTGTGATCCTTATCTCATTTTGGTTTGACTTTGGGTTTTGTACTTATTCTTTTTGACTGGTTTCAGGTACCATTAGTTGCTTAGTTCTTTAAGAACTTGCTTTGCTTTGCTTTATAGCAATTTGCATTGAGGTATAACTTCTTATCTTCATGTAGTCTGGAAGACCTGGCCTGTTATTTGGCCAGGCAACTGTCTGAAGTCCTCCTTAAGAGGCAATGTTTGTGACTGTTTACATTTGTCCTTGTATAGAGTCAAAGACCTCCTAAGTGAAGAGGCAATTGGCAGAACCCAAGGGATATGCAACCTATCCCCTGCTATTCTGTGTGTCATCTGCTTTGCTCACACCACTGTGTTGATGCATTGCAGATACAAACCCAAGATCTTGTACAATTGTACAGTTGAGTCAGTTTTAAATGTGTAGAAGGGTTCCCACTTTCTGAACCCACACATTCTTGTCTTAAGCTCTCCCAGGTCAGGGATAAGAGCTGTGAAGTCCTATCTTCACTCACCTTTCATCTGCTTCACCTTAGCCCCTCAATGGCAAGGTTAAGAGCTAACACTACCCAGTCACAGTGGTTTGTTTGTTGAGGTTGATATGACCCCTCGACTAAAACCTAACCTTGATTGAGCCCATTGTTTGCATATAGTGTGTGCTACTTGTGCTTGTGTGTTTGTTTGACTTGCTTCCTGTGCAAGTTAGGTAGTTTAGACTTGCTTCATGTGCAAGATAGGTTTGCTTTAGCTTGCTTCCTGTGCAAGTTAGGTTAGGTGTGACTTGCTTCCTGTGCAAGTCACGTTTAGGATAGGCTTGCTTCCTGTGCAAGTTAGCTAGAAACCTTAACTTAGGGATGATTTTGCATGACAACATCTAGGCTCGAGTCGTAGTCTCCCTAGTGTTGTGTCTCCCTCTGTTATCTGGTTAGGCTAGTCCTTTTTCCCTCCGTAGGGGAACTACGTCGCCCTGATCCTCATACCAGATGAGGTACGTAGGCAGGAGATGAGATGATCTCTCCGGGCGCCCTTTTGTTTTGTTTGTGTGAGTTTGTTTCTCCTTTTCTGGTTGGAGTCCGACGTAAGTCCAGCGATTGGCAGTTGGTTTCCTGTGTTTGTTTTGGTTCGGATGCTGATATAAGTCCAGTGATTGGCATTCAGGCTCCACGTTTGCCTTTGCCAGTGTTTGTTTGTGTGCGTGTCAGCCGAGCTACGAATGCTCTGATTCTCCTTCGTCCAAGGAGATACGTATGCATAGGATGCGATATCCTAGCGAGCATGTGTCGTTTCCCCAGTCCGAACTACTTCGACTCTGATGTCTATGCCTGATAGACTAAGTAGGCCCAGGATGCGGTATCCTGCCGAGTCAGTTTCAGTCTTGTTTTCTTGTGTCTCTTTCAGCCAGTGTGTGTGTGTGTGAGCAGTGTTTTAGCAACCATTTTCCTTCCTATTGTGCGTGGATCCCGTCGAGTACGACAGATGCGTAGGGGTGCTAATACCTTCCCTTCGCATAACCGACTCCCGATCCCATTCTCTTTGGTCGCGAGACCATGCTTTTTCCAGGTTTACTCTGAGCGTTTCCTTTCCCTCCTTTGGGATAAATAACGCACGGTGGCGGCTCTGTTGTTCTTGTTTTCCCGCCTGTTTTTCGCGTAATGCGACATCACGCTTCTGATCATCAGTCATTTTATTTATGGCATTAGAAATCCCAGCATCAGATACCAGTGGTACATAGCCAATTGTAACTATGTCCCATAGGTCAGCGTCATAACCCATAAAGAAACTTTTGATTATATCTTTCCAATAATCAAACTATTCTCCATCAAACACTGGAGGTTTGGCATTGTAGCTGTCTCTTTCATTGGTGTTAGCCATAGTGTTTTTTTTTCATGTTGGATCTCTCTACACTATTAAGTGTTTGATTATAAAATCAATAACAGGTCCTAAGCTCTGATACCAATTGAAGGTAGAGAAAAACAAGAAAGGGGGGTTTGAATTGTTCTCACAGGTGTCGTAACCTAAATGCGAAACGAAACAACCGGCGAAAAAAAAGAAATGACAGAAGAGTCGCCACCGTGCGTTATTTATCCCAAAGGAGGGAAAGGAAACGCTCGAAGTAAACCTGGAAAAAGGAAAGGAAAAGACAAGGTCTCGCAACCAAATCTTGGGTTCGGGAGTCGATTATGCGAAGGGAAGGTATTAGCACCCCTACGCATCCGTAGTACTCTACGGGATCCACTCTTGTTGTTCTTGTCTAAAGGGTGTGGGTTTATCTAATGTACTATTTACTAAAAGAGGGGTCAAAAGAAAATGACTCGCACGGATGTCGCATCCACTGCATACGTATCTCATTTGAATATGAGAATCAGAGCCTTCGTAGCTCGGTTACCTATGGGTTAAAGAGGAGTGTGCTCGCTAAGACATCGCGTCTTATGGCTACGTATCTCATCTAGAATGAGAATCAGAGCAAACCGTAGTTCGGCTAACTAGGAGAACAAAGGGTTGTGTTTTTTTGGATGAACGACGTTACTACGCAATCTACCGGATGCTCGACCTTTGAAGGCTTACTCGCCTGTAGTAGAAGGAGTTAACGTATTCTTAGGGGAAGAAAAATCAATGAGTTTGTTTGTGTCTTAGGAATGCTCATGCAAAAAGGAAGTCCTAGACAAAGGAACCATGCTACCTTAATTGACATGCAACGAGAGACTATACGAAGCCTAGCAATCCTATGGGGAGACGATCACACCATACAAAACAAACATGCATAAAGTAAACGCACCAATGAGGGGGCTCAAACATACATGGGTAAGGCTTTAGTCAAGAGGGGTCATATCAACCTCGACAAACAAGCCAAGGAAAGGTAATCAAACGGGCTCTTAACCTCTGACACTGAATGTCAGGGTGAGCAAATCAAAAGGGTAATGAGGATAAGACCTCATAGCTCTTAACCCTGGACCGGGTGAGCTCATGATAAAAAAATGGGGATTCAGAAAGGTGGAACCCTCTCCACTGACCGACCGGACAAAAGATCTTGGGCTTTTATTCTGAAGCATCAACACGTAGTGCGAGCTTAAAGAACGACACACTGAATAACGAGGGATTGACTACTAATCCCTTTTATCCGTCAATTGCCTCTTCGTGGAGGTCTTTAGCACTGGTGCCTCTCCTTGGAGGTCTTTGGGCACAAAAGTAAACACACAAAAACATTGCCTCCTATCGAGGTCTTCCAGCTAAGAAAGTGGTAAAATTGCGGGAAAGATAAAGGATTCAAGGGATCTACCACACGGATAAAAATTTGAAGTAACAGTAACTAAAGAAATAAGAAACCCGAAGATCTCTCAAGCTGGCACCATCAAAGAAAGCAAATCAGCAGGGTAATCAGAATAAATCTCCAAATGGTACCCCACAAATAAAGTGGAATACCAAGCAAGCTATCTCTTCAAGAGTCATGTGAGCCCTCACAAAAACTCAACAAACGGGTTAGAATAACAGGACGGGGTGCAATCAAGAGCTGCACCCAACAAAAGAAACATGACAACAAAGCGTCAGGTAAACAGTGCACAGAGGCAAGAAAAAGCATGTCATGACAAACACCAAACAAATTAGAGTAAAAAACACTTCTGTCACGCTCGCTACTGCTTCGCTTAGCGAGGTGCTAGCAAAGCTTCGCTATAGGCTCTCCTAGCGATGTGCTAGCGAATGCGTACGGGTTTTGGTTTCTTCTTTTGGTAACAGTCCGATTTCAGTAACCCCAAACCCTATGGTACACATTTCAGAAATTAAACGATTAAACATTCAAGGCGTTGCTTTACACATTCATGCATATCTAAACCCGTGGGCAAAATCGAACGATACCCACTCTTCCAAATTCACCATAATACCTCATACATTTAGAAATTTCAAATTGAAAGCATAAAATAATGGGAATAAGGCAAACCTGATCGGAGAGATCGAATGAAATTGAATTGCGCGGTTGGGTTCGCAGAGCAATCTTAGGGTTTATATGAGATAGAATTGGTTCTTTGCAGATGAGTTCCCTTCAGTGTCCGGAGGCTGCTCTGAATCCTGTTAGCTTTTCTCCTTCCTTCTAGTCTGTCTGCCCCTTTTTTGAGAGATGGAAGTCTAGAATTTATAACCTGATTTTCGTGGCTTTGTGGGCTCAAATGAGAGAGGTACAAGTCCAAGATTTTCTGTTATATTTTTAAAACGCGTGCGCTTCGCCTAGCGAAGGATTTGCTCGCCTAGCGAGCATGACAATTCAGGTTTGCTAAGCGAACCATGCTGCTCGCCTAGCGAGCATGACAACTCAGGCACAAACTTTTGCTCCTTCAAGATTAGCGTTTTGAATGATGAATAGACCCCATTTGAACATGTTGGAAGTAACTCAAGTCATTCCCTTTTGTTGACTGATCATCTAAATAGAACCCACAAAGTGTCTTGGATGATATTCAAGCTTCTCGGATTTAATCCTGATTGACATGATGAAATGCAATATGAAATATTGAATGACCTAAAAAATGAATGTATGAATGAGGGGGGGGGGGGAATTTGAGGTGCTACAACAGGTAATAAAAACTTTTGCAATTTAAAACTCACACGAAAGATAAAGCAATCGACACATAAGTTTATCCTGGTTCGCTTGAAATTCAAAGCTACTCCAGTCCACCGGACCAAGGTGATTTCTCCTTCAACAAGGACTTAATCCAATAATCTAGAGAGATTACAACAAAAATGTATAAGAGAGTAAAGATCTCTTAGCCCTCTTAACTTTACAGACATCACAAGTCACTTGAGGAAATATTCAACAACTATTTTGAAAATACAATGAAGTGTTTATTGCTTCTAAGTAAGCAATTTTAACACAATAAGAACTGAAATTTTTCACACTTAGAGAAACAACTCGTGTGAATAGATTTGAACAAGAATAAAAGAGAATATGGAATTTTTGTTTGAAGTATTCTTGTGTGTATGCTTCGTTACTTTGTATGATGATGATCCTATCTTTATATAGTGACTTGAACAAGAGACCATTAGTTGAGGCATTAATGAATATCTTGGTAATGATGGACTTTAATTGGCATTAAGTTCATTTTCCTTTCCATATAAATTTTAGAGAGTGTTTAATCTTTTCCAAATAGGGATTATTACCAAAAGTGGAAAACTTCGTAGCTAAGTCTTTGTGGTTGACCTTGAGTCAGAGTACTTGGAGTTCAAATTTTCTTGTTCAGCGTGTATACTTCAATTAGTTGCTGAGAGTAGATTTTCTTCAAAAGTTCTTGATATGTTTTTCAGTAGAGCCTTCTTCAGAGTACAAATCACCAGACTAGCTTGTAGCGGGAAATTCATGATCATCAAGCTATGGATAAGCAAGACATCAAATAACAAGAGTCGCCATCGCGCTTTTATTGTTTCTAAGGGAAAAGGGAAAAATATGAACAAAACCCAAAATAAGAAGTTTTCAAATTAAAACTAATAAAATGTCAGAGATTACAGGTAAGGGGGTTGGTTACACAGAGGGAAGGTGTTAGCACCTAAAGTGTCCTAGGTATTCCTAGGGAGCCCTTTCTTGTGTGCATATGTATTTTGTATAAATGATGTTTGCAAGCAAATAGAATGGGGGGATGATAAAAGAATTCATTAACTATATTTTTGTGTTTGACAAGACCTTCGGACTTGTGCCTACGTACCAACATAAAAATGGGGATCAAAACCTCGTAGTTCGTGATACAAATTTCAAAGTGGATGCATTGCTTTTAACAAAAATTAAGTTTGAAAGGCACAAAGGCCTAAAAAAATGGTTTGAATGAGTTAGTTCTTTTTGTCTTTTTGAAAATTTTAAGTCAAGTATAGTTAAGTTTATATACAAATTTGATTTAAGAAAAGAAGTTTAAAATGCAATGGCATAAGGCCAAAGTTTCTAGTTTTGCAAAATGATATAAGTTTAGAAAAAACAAGTATACACAAAGAAGTTTTTAAAAGGAGGGAGAGTTTTTGAAATTAAAGAAATGGGGAGGAGATGGAGAGACTAATCCTAAGCATACATTTAAAAGTTAAGAGTTGAAAAGATCTGACCAATGGGCTGCAATCCAATAGACAAGGATGTCATATAGAAAACCAAATTCCCTTGGACATTAGAATCAAGCAACAAAAAATGCACAATATTAACTTGGATAGAAAGAAATCAAATAAAGATAGCCACATCCAAGCTTAGCAACTCCATGATCTTCCTCAAATTTGCCCATGTAGCAGATGAATTCCATAATGCCATAAGTCACAGATTCAAAATAACAGCTTCACAATAATCATGTTGCAGATGAACTCAAATGAATCTTCAATGATGTATCAGATGAAGTTTCAGATTACAAGCACTTGGTTACATAAAAGTTGGCATTAGCCAAGTTCTTTGCATAGGGAGTGTTGCCTAAATTCTAAGTCCAATTGTCTCAGATCAAACCAACAGTCCACATAAGATGTTTTTTAGGGTTTTTGTTCTGATTATGTATTTTAATGGTCAAAGACCACACAAACAAACACAATATACACAAACAAAATATATCACAAAATATGGTCCAAATGGACAAAGTTAAAAGGACATTAACATAAACAATTAGAATGGTATGAATAATGGCAAATGAATAGAGCTTGAAAATAAAATGCATTAAAGTTAATAACTTGAAAGTAAATGTTAGTTGTCAATGAGTTAGACGTTAGTGTTGCTTTTGGTTTTCTTGTTTTAAGTCATTCTTTGGAGAACACTCAACCCACTTATCACAAGCATGGATCCTTGAACCAAGACATCTTCCAAAGGAAGGTAAAAAGGCCAAGTTTCCACACAATACCATGAAAGAGGGGAGATTTACAATCTCACTAACTAGAATGCTATGCTTTTTGTGTCAAAAATTTAGCGCTATGTTAAGTAATCGTAATTGGACTTATGTAGAAGTCACAACTATTTGAAGCCGGGCAATAAAACTTTGGGCTTAATGCATGATAGAAACATAGTATAATGGACTATGCTCATGAAACATACCACACACAAAAAGAATATGCAAAAGAAGTGGCCTAATCTCATCCATACTTATGTTGATTTTCAATCAACTAGCCTTAGGACATTGAGATATCATATGACCATGACATGAATGCATAAAGAAGGGGAATAAGATGAAGAGGGAGGGGAAATGGATAAAACTCAAATTGGACAAAGGAGGACTTTTACCAAATTAAGATCATTCATTCATTTTGGGAGATGGAATGTACATTCCATCAATCCCCTAAATCCAATGATCTTAACCTAGCAAAGTCAAATCAACCTTGACCAAGGCCCAACAACATAAGTCAAACTCATACAAACAATCAAAATGACTCAACATAATTATTTGGCATTTATTCAATTTAAAAATACTAAAAATAATGCATTAAATTAAATATGGTTTGTCAAATTCCTAAAACCTCATCAAAACACCAAAGAAATGACCATGAGATTTATCATAGGTCAAACAAGGTCAAAGGACCTTGGAGAAAAAATTTCAGAATTTTTAGAGACTTAAAAGTATTTTTAAACAATTAAAAACATTTACAAAATCAATTAAATCATGAAAAATATTAATAATGATCCAAAAAATAATTAAAATTTGAAATTTGAAAGAGGATTTTATTTAATTTTTTTTGGTGAAACTCTCATAATTTTTAGATCAATATTAAAATTAATATGAATTAATGAAAATCAAAGGAATAAAACAAAAATTAGAAAATACAGAAAAACGTGGACCACTTGATCTCCCTCATTAATTGAGGTGGCAGATCAAGTGGTCATCAGCGCACTTTCCATCATGGACTTAAGTCAATGCGCCACAGGGATGGTAATCAAAACCAACACGTGAGATTAAAACAATTTCAATTGATCATTGATGAGGAGCCAAAACCCCACTTTGTCAAGATTGGAGGTAGTAGCTATCCCTTATTGATTATGTATTCCTATTGACTCTTGTATGTGACAAAAGATTATTGATGTAATGATTGATATTTTCACCATATTTTGAATATTTAGATTTGAGTTATTGTTGAGAAAGGTTATTCAAGTCTTGACTTAAAATATGCTTTCAAGTAGTGAATGAATTGTAGAAATAGTTTATACACTACTCTTCTTTTGTATCAAACATTAAAGATTGTTATATTAATAGTTAGGTGGAAAAATCGTCTAAAGATTAATATAGTGATTATCACAATCTCATTTAGAAATAAATGTTATTGAGAGGATACTTGAATACTATCAATAATCTTGAATCCATATAGTTGTCACTAAGGAAACATAAGAAATTGGGATAGTGAACTCCAATCTTGGCAAGCCTTTTATATTTGATTAAAACTAATTTCATTGTCTTAGTGTCATTTTAATTAAGAAATAACTATTCACTCAAAAACAACTTGGTTACTTTTCAAACTTACAACAAGTGAAATTATAGAACGGCGGTAATATCAACCAATCTCTGTGGATACGATATAAAAATATTTGCCGGAAATATACTTTTCAATAATCATGTGGCTCAGAACCTGTCTAACACCTCACCGGCGCTAAACCTCCGGTCACCTTCTCAGGCGAACCTTGCCGGACTGGTTCAGTCATCAGCATCACATAAATGAAAAAAGAGGACATGAACTGAAAGAAAAAATAGCGTAGAGCACGAATCTGGCCTTAATTTTAACTAACTCCACATATATAGAACGATATAAGGAGTTAAATTTTGAGGTGTGTCAAATGAGTTGCTTCGATTTGACCTCAAAGCAACTCAATCTTCATGCCTACATTGGTAGGACTTCAGACAACCAAAGATCTAAGAGAATTGAGTGAGAATCGAAGAGAAAAAAATTTCTGGAAAATACCTTCAATGTTGTGCAGAACTTGATCTTGCTTGCTTCAATCCTTGCTTTATCACACTCAGGGAGCTTGCAGAAGTGGTTTGGAGGTGGAACAAAGCTTTGGATCCTAGAGTTTTTGGATCTCCAAACAGTGAGATTCAAACTCAATTTTCAAATTGAAAATTCTCAAGTTTTCCTTTGAATTGTGAGGGTTTGAAAAGAGGGGGCAAAGTTGGCGCGCAAGGGATCCATCAAATAAGCTCAAAGGGCTTGTATTTATAGAAATTGGGAATGTTATTTGCACACTTGAATTTGCTTCTAAATTTGGCAATGTCATAGACATGCTTGCATGGGCTTGTACAGGCCCATGAAGCAATCCATTTTGGTCCAAATGCATCTGAAATGAAGTTGAAATGAAGCTTGAATGGTAAGGCAATGTTATGTGATGTTTTGAACATTTGATCTTTCCACTTGATGCAGACCTGTTAAGACCATGCACAACCCTAGCAAACCTTGTCCAAAATGGATGAAATAGGACTCTTTGGAAAGCTAAGATCAAGGGGAACAACTCTTATGTTGAACATGTTTCCATTTGGAACTTGGATCAAGGTGAATTTTGATGTGGAAGTTTGGAAATTTCATCATGTTGAAACATTTTCTAAGTGTCAAGCCATATACCTCAATGTTCCACCTTACTAAACTTTTTATGTGAGCTCCAAATGAGAAAAGTGTCTTTATCAAAGTTGTATCTCATTCAAATACTTTCATAATGGTCACCCATTTCATGTCATTTCTATTTAGAATGATAGAGTTATGCATTTTTGAAGTTGAGGAAAATCACTTGTTCAATGGTATAGGTAAAAAATGACCTATAATGTATACTCATATCACATGCTCATAAAAGTTGATTTAGCTCCCACTCCAAACATAAAAGTTGAAGTAGACATCTTGAATTTGATTTGCAAACTTGGAAATCTTTCATATCATAAAAAATGAGCAAGTTATGGCCAATGGGAAGTTGACTTTCAAAATAGGGTTTAGACAAAATGACCTATAATGTTTCAACATGGAAAATGATTTTCCAAGCAAAATTAGCTCTAGACTTCAACATGAAAGTTGTTTTGAATGTCATTTAGAGTAACGTTTCTCTTGGAATAATTTTCATATGATGAAAATTGTAGGAGATAGGGTCTAGGGGGACCCAGTTTTGATCAGATGAATTCATTTGGCCAACCACCATCAACCAACTTGCCAGCTTGCAATTCTATTGACTTTTTAGGCTCATGGTAGATCATATATGCACAAGATGATGAACTTTGAAATGGAAGGACAGAGACTCTAAGGGGATAATAGAGATTATGCGTAGGCCATGATACGACTTAAAAACTGCTGGGGGACTAGAGAAATTCCATAGAAATGGAAGGACTCAGTCGGGGAAACAAAAACATCTGCATGGGAAATGAGTAGATCAGGATAAAATTGACATACTTGAATCATGCAGGAACAACGTTTTCACTATGGAAATATGCACTCAACTCAACTGGGGAAGAAATAGACTTCAACGCGGGAGGAGCAGAAATTCATTGCCCACTATCGGTTACTGGGTAAGGAGATAATAAAGATCTGATAGAGAGGACACCCATCATCGATTAGGATGAACATATCAAGGATAACTCGCTGGGAACCGCCAGGCGGGTATATTTGTTACCAGTTACTGGGTAAGAATAGCCTTGCTGGGGAGAATTGCAGAAATAGGATTTACAACTACTAGTTACTGGGCAGAAGATCAAAGATGAGAATATTCGTCACCGGTTAAAGTGAACATATCAAGGATAGACTCAAAGGAAAGAAAATCCGTCATCGGTTAGGATGAACATATCAAGGATAGACTTGCTTGGGATGTTAAGGAGGATACCCGTCATCGGTTAAGATGAACATATCAAGGATAAACCAACTGAACAAAAAGTAGGAATTTCATCTATCGAATGCTGGATAGAATACCATCAAAGAGAAAAATCCGTCACCGGTAGGATGAACATATCAAGGATAGACTCTGCGAGGAAACGATATGAATTGCATCAATCAGTTACTGGATTGAATACCAACAAAGAGAATATCCATCACCGGTTAAAGTGAACTTATCAAGGATAAACTCTGCAAGGGAAAAGAAAAGCAGGATTTATAACTACCGGTTACTAGGCAGAAGACCGCAAAGAGAAGGAAACCCGTCATCGGTTAGGATGAACATATCAAGGATTAACTCTCTGGGGAACCAAAATAGGGATTACAACTACCTTTTACTGGGTCGAATACCAAAGATAAGAGTATCCGTCATCGGTTAGGATGAACATATCAAGGATAAACTCACAACGGGGGAAGAAAATATCCGTCATTGGTTAGGATGAACATATCAAGGATATAATTCCTAGAGAAAATAAAATGAATCCGCCGGGGACTCTGCTGGGGAGAAAACAGGGGTACCTTTGCCGAGTATCGGGCAAAAAGTAGCAAACTGCACACTAAGAAGAATATTACTAGTTACTGGGTAATAAACTCTTAGAGGACCCAAAGCATCTATCTAGGTAAGATCTAGAAAGAAAACGGTCAATCAAGACTCAACCCAATGAGGGTATAACTCAAGGGGAATGATTCCATCCAGATAATCGACTGAGGAGGAAACTGAATTTATAATCATCCACGAGGAAATAACTCAGTGGGGAAAGGAGAAAGGTTAAAATCTTTCTGCTTAAGGGGCCGACACTCTACAATTGAGGGAGGACAGACACCAAACTTGTATGGGGATAAAGTACCGCCATAACAAAGAATAAGAATCACCAGAATGAGTCAACAAATGTGATGATGCAACCATGAAATTATATGAGTGTATATATATGTGTATATATATGATGATTATGCTAACAAAACGATCGCAAAGGATACAAGGGTGTCGCAGAATTTGAATCATCGATACAATCTCAGTCAATCCATAAAAGAGGGAGACAACTGCTGGAGAGAAGAGAGATCAACATCCCAAAGGCCTAAACCTATATGGGGAAAGAGGAGATCTGTTGAGAAAGATTTTTATCGATTTTGTGGGGAATTTTAGGTCAACACTATATTAAATGGGGGACAACCATGCAGAGGATAAACACAAATAGCTGCTCAGAAACCAGGAGGAAACTCTGACTGGGAGAAAATCTGATGGTGACTGGTGGGGAAATCAGAGTTCTGCCGTAATCATGCAAATTACCGTAATGAAAAGTCCGCACTCAACTGGGAACTCTACTGGGGAACAGCGAACGATAATCGTCTGGAGAAATCAACAAACACCGAGCACTAAATAATGATGTCGGGGATGAAAGAGAAATTGCGCCTACTGCTTGGGGAGAACCAATACTGATCCACACTTAGTGTTTACTGCTTTCAAACCATTGATGATACTTCTTTTAAATGAAATCGATTGCTTAAAATTCATGCTTTTATATGTTTAAGAAAAATAGTTTTGATTTAAAATTTTAATTTCAAAAATGATTATAATAAAATTTAAAACTATTTGCTGAAATAAATACGAGTAGAAACAATTGGAAAAAAACTCAACTTTATTTAATGGAATGGTAGTCTGTAAATGACAAGACTCCATAGATTTTTACAAAGTTGAAAATGGTAATTTACATGGAAAACGGTTACATTGAATACACATGTTCATTAATCCTTCCACCAACTTTTGATGTTCACTGTGCTTTTGGTCGCTACTGGGGATGATGAACCACCGTCGACCGTTGTGCTCAACAAAATCTTCAAAATCTGAAGATCAACAAGATGTAGTTACTTGCCATAATCCCTTATTTTTGCATAAATTTCCCCAAGGTGGGGGTAATCAATTTATCGGGGTAATCTTTCCTTTTTATGTCTCTAACTTTTTCCTGGATCGCCCTTTCGGGTTTCAATCCACCGAGACACTCATTTTTTGCCTAAGCCGCCCTTTAAGGTTTTTAACTTAGCGAGTTGTTCTTTTTTATTTTATTTTAGGATAAGTATTTCTTGACTGCATCTATGTTCACAAGATGAGTGAACTCTTCACCATCCATAGTTGTAAGAATCAAAGCACCTCCTAAAAAGACTCTCTTAACAACATATGGGCCTTCATAATTAGGAGTCCATTTGCCCCTAGAATCTGGTTTGAATGATAAAATCTTCTTGAGCACAAGGTCACCTTCTCTGAATGCACGAGGTCTGACCTTCTTATCAAAAGCTTTCTTCATCCTCTGTTGATATAACTGACCATGACACATGGTAGTCAATCTCTTCTCTTCGATTAAATTCAGCTGGTCATACCTGGTCTGAAACCATTCAGCCTCAGTCAACTTGGCATCCATGAGCACACATAATGTAGGAATCTCAACCTCTATGGGGAGCACTGCTTCCATACCATAAATAAGAGAGAAAGGGGTTGCCCCTGTTGAAGTGCGGATGGATGTACAATAACTGTGCAAAGCAAATCGGAGCATCTCATGCCAATCCTTATATGTTACAACCATCTTCTGAATAATCTTCTTGATGTTCTTGTTCGCAACTTCAACATCCGCATTCATCTTGGGTCTGTAGGAAGAAGAATTATGATGTGCAATCTTGAAGTCTTTTCAAAGAGCTTCCATCATGTTATTATTCAAGTTTGGTCCATTATCAGTAATAATCTTACTTGGCACACCATATCGGCATATAATCTGATTCTTGGTAAACCTTACAACAACTTGCTTGGTTACATTCGCATACGATGCCATTTTAACCCATTTTGTGAAGTAATCAATTTCCACTAAAATGAAACGATGTCCATTCAAAGCTTTGGGCTCAATCATGCCTATCATATCGATTCCCCACATGGAGAAGGGCCATGGGGAGGAAATAACGTTCAACAATGTCGGTGGAACATGAATATTATCTGCATATATTTGACACTTGTGGCACTTCTTCATAAACTTGCAACAGTCAGATTCCATTATCAGCCAATAGTAACCTGCTCGCAACATTTTCTTTGCCATCGCATGTCCATTGGAATGAGTACCAAAGGAACCTTCATGGACTTCAGTCATCAACAAGTCTACTTTGTGTCTATCCACGCATATGAGAAGAACCATATCGAAGTTTCTCTTGTACAATACATAACCATTCAGGTAGAAATTGCCGGCTAATCTTCTCAAAGTCTTCTTATCTTTCAAAGATGCCTCAGACGGATAAATTTGACTTTGGAGGAAACATTTGATGTCATAATACCACGGCTTTTCATCTTTGACTTCTTCAACAGCAAATACATGAGTTGGCCTATCAAGACGCATCACGGTCAAATTGGGAACCTCATTCCAGTACTTCACTACAATCATTAACGCCAACGTTGCAAGAGCATTTGCCATCCGGTTCTCATCTCGAGGGATATGATGAAACTCAACCTTGGTAAAGAAAGTTGAAATCCTCCTCGTATAATCTCTATATGGTATCAAACCGGGTTGATTCGTCTCCCATTCACCTTTGATCTGGTCCATAACCAAAGCTGAATCTCCAAAGACATCTAAATGCTGGATTCTGAGACCAATGGCCTCTTCGAGCCCCATAATACAAGCTTCATATTCTGCCATATTGTTTGTGCACTTGAAAGTTAATCTAGATGTAAACGGAAAATGCGTGCCTTGAGAAGTAATGATTACTTCCCCAATGCCATTACCATACTGATTAACAGCTCCATCAAATACCATGCCCCAACGGGAACCAGGCTCTGGCCCTTCCTCAAGCAATGGTTCATCACAATCTTTCATCTTCAAGTACAAGATCTCTTCATCAGGAAAATCATACAACACTGACTGGTAATCTTCAATTGGTTGGTGAGCCAAATGGTCAGCAAAGATGCTACCTTTGATCGCCTTCTGAGATCGGTATTCAATATCATACTCTGATAACAACATCTGCCAATGGGAAATCCTCCCAGTTAAAGCAGGCTTCTCAAATATATACTTGATTGGATCCATTTTGGATATCAACCAAGTGGCATGATTCAACATATACTGACGCAGACGCTTGGCAGCCCAAGCCAATGCGCAACAAGTTTTCTCAAGCATAAAATACCGAGTCTCACAGTCGATGAACTTCTTACTGGGGTAGTAAATTGAAAATTCTTTCTTTCCAGTCTCATCTTGCTGACCAAGAACACACCTCATACTATCTTCAAGCACAGTCAAATACATAATCAAAGGTCTTCCTTCAACAGGTGGAGACAAAATCGAAGGTTTAAGGAAATATTCTTTGATACTATCAAAAGTTTTCTGGCAATCTTCGGTCCAATCACAAGACTGATCTTTATGAAGAAGCTTGAATATAGGCGTACATGTGGCAGTCATGTGTGAAATGAATCTTGAGATATAATTCAAGCGGCCGAGGAAACCTCTGACTTGCTTCTCAGTTTTGGGCGCATGCATCTCTTGTATTGCTTTGACCTTGGCATGATCAACTTCAATACCCTTCTCACTGACAATAAAGCCCAACAACTTACCAGAACGAACACCAAAAGTACACTTATTGGGATTCAAGGGGAGTTTATACTTCCTCAAATGCTGGAATAGCTTCAACAAATGCTTAACATGTTCCTCTTCATCAATTGATTTAGCAATCACGTCATCGACATAAACTTCAATCTCTTTATGCATCATATCATGAAAAAGAGTAGTCATTGCTCTTTGGTAAGTTGCACCAGCTTTCTTTAAACCGAAAGGCATCACTCTATAACAGAATGTTCCCCAAGGTGTAATGAATGTGCTCTTCTCCATATCCTCGGGTGCCATCTTGATCTGATTATATCCGGAAAATCCGTCCATAAATGAAAAGACTTTGAATTTAGCAGTATTGTCTTCCAACATATCAATGTGTGGTAGAGGGAAATCACATTTCGGACTGGCTTTGTTCAAATCTCTATAATCGACACACATGCGGACCTTTCTATCCTTCTTTAGAATAGGAACAATATTGGCCACCCATTATGGATACTCAACAGTCACAAGGAAACCGACATCAATCTGCTTCTGCACTTCTTCTTTGATCTTTACTGCCATTTCAGGATGCGTTCTTCTCAGCTTCTGCTTGACTGGCGGGCACTCTGGCTTCAACGGCAATCTATGCTCCACAATCTCAGAATCCAAACCAGGCATATCTTGATAGGACCAAGCAAACACATCTGAATATTCTCTGAGAAGATCAATCAGCCCCTTCTTAACATCTGTACACAGTCAAGACCTAATCTTGACTTCCTTCACATCATCCTCGGAACCCAAGTTGACTAACTCAATTTGCTCTTCAAATGGATGGATGACTTTTCCTTCATGCTCAAGAAGACGAGACAATTCATCACTCACTTCTTCATCACTTTCCTCCTTAGCCTCAAACACAGGGAATTCAAAAATTGGAGAAGGAGAAGGATCATTGTATTTAATGGGGTTAGAAACCAGCATGCATAATGATTTGATATTTTGATTTTAGAGAAGTGAATTTGTGACCAAATATTATAAAGATGGACAATTATATTATTTATTTATGTTTTTTGTGATTACCATTTTCAGAATAAAGCAAAAAGTAAAAACAAACATTATAGATGTGGATGAATAGAATTAATTTCATTGATGATCAAATTTGAAATGCCCAACAATGTTCACTTCCCCCTTAGGCATAGGAGAAGGATTTTGAAAACAAATAAAAGCAATTACTTAGATCGATGCATAATAACAGGAATATCAAGAGCAGTCCAATTGTCGCAAGCCTTTCCATGCGTCACAAAATTGGTGCAGTCTTCCTCTTCGTCATCCTCTAGCACAACAACTAAGTGTTATTCATTGCCATGAATGAACCCTCCGCTATGGAAGCTAAGTTGCATATCCTCTGATCTAGCAGTTGATGAACCTTGCTGAAATCCCAGACCGGTTCTATTCTTGTTGTCAGAGACATCTACCACTCGCTCCCACTGATCGATACTACCTTCTTCAACAATCTTCCTTGCATCTTTCAATGAGGACATAGGTGCCCCAACTCTCTTTTCAACAGCAATAGACAAGGCTTGGAACGGAGTTCCAACCTCATTCTCAGCTTCAACGTAAGAGAAAGATGACAAGTGGCTAACCAACAATACCTTCTCCCCACCAACAATGACATGCTTACCATTCTTCACAAATTTGAGAGTCTGATGCAATTGTGAGGTAACAACTCCCGCCTCGTGAATCCACGGCCTTCCCGACAAACAACTGTAGGCCGGGTGGATATCCATTACTTGAAAAGTAATCTAGAAGTTACTCAGACCTATCTTCACTGGACGGTCCACTTCACCTATCACTGTTTTGCGTGAACCGTCAAAAGCTTTGACGATTACACCACTATACCTCATAGGCGCTCCTTGATATGACAACTTTGATAATGTTGACTTTGGCAGCACATTCAACGAAGATCCGGTGTCAACTAGCACATTGGATAAAGTGTCATCTTTGCAATTCATCGAGATATGCAAAGCCAAATTATGATTCCTACCCTCTTCAGGGAGTTCTTCACCACAGAAGCTGAGATTATTGCATGAAGTGATGTTAGCCATAATATGATCAAACTGATCCACCGTAACATCATGTTCCACGAACACTTGCTCTAGAACTTTTTGCAGTGCTTCTCTGTGCGCTTTTGAATTCATAAGCAGAGACAATACTGAAATTTTTGAGGGGGTTTGGAGCAGCTGCTCCACCATATTAAACTCACTTTTCTTTATTAATCGAAGTACCTCATCATCATCATTAGTCTTCAAATTGTTGGATTCACCAGACTGACGCTTTGAAGCACTAACTGGATCTGCTGCAGGCACTTCCACTTTCTTACCAGCTGTTGAATCTTCTATATCTTTTGGGAACACCTGCCCAAACACTCGACCGCTACGGGTCACCTTAGTAACATGAGCAATGCTCATGACAGAATTGGTCGTAGGTAAAGGAACCTCTTGACCATCTTTCAACATAGTTGCATTATACTGATAAGGAACAACCTTATCAAATGCATACGGGATTGGACCCGCCAACCGTATAACTAACGGTGATACCGATCTTTGGCTGATCCTGTTACTGTTGCTGCTATCATATTGGATTCCCACCCTCTTTGGGTTCTTAAACACAGGAACAATCACATTCACATTGTCATCTACATGACGGGATTGAACAATCTAAATCATACCTTTATCCATCAACTGCTGGATGTCTCTTTTCACAATCTCACAACCTCTTGGATTAACACTGCAGATAGCATAACCATCATGGTCATGCTCACATTCACTAACCAAGCAAATATCCTTATGCATCGTCACCAAGAACCTTCGAATAAAACGGACA